>NC_045558.1:142072447-142434607 GCF_009769535.1 Thamnophis elegans
TGACTTACAACCATTAATTCAGCCATTCAAATTTAAAACAGCACCGAGAAAAGCAATTTATGACCAGTCCTCCCACTTACGACCGTCACAGGATCCTAACAGTCACGGGCTCAAAATTCGGGGGATTGATAACGGGCATGTATTTATGCAGTGTCCCGGGGTCACATAAGTCCCCCCCCCCCTTTTGCGACCTTCTCGGCTGGCTTCCAACAAGCCAAGCCCATTAGGGAAGGCAGATTCACTTAACGACCGCATGATCCACTTAACAACCGCAGCGATTTCTTTCACATCCATAGCAAAACAAAACAAAAAAAATCTCACAAAATCAGATGCGGCTCACTTAACCACCCAGCTTAGAGTTGGCGCTCGATTGTGGTCGTAACTGGAGGACTAGCTGTACCGCGTGTTGTGAGGAAAACATGCAGGTTAAACAGCCTGTGTGAAGGCTGAACTTGGGGTCACCAGCATAAGGAGGTATCTCCTCGCTGAAAAAACACTTTGGAGGGGGGGATAAAAACTGATTTTCAGCTAATAATTTGTGAGGACAACAATGAAAGGAAAACTCCCTTTCCAAAGTTATTTGCCAGACATTTAAAAGAAAAAATAGATTCCCCCCCCCTCCACGTTCAAAAAGGAACATCTGATAAAAGTCAAAGCTAAACAGGACAAAGGAATCTGTCCAAGAAGAAGATTAATGGCACAATTAAATGAAGGTTGTATGTGTGTGTTTGTGTGTGTGTGTGTGTGTGTGTGTGTGTACACCACCATGAAGAGAGAAAAGTTTGGGTTTCTTCAGATGATCAGGAAAGAAGGAAGCGAAACTGGGGATTGGGATAAGATTGGCATTTTTGGGGGAGGGTTGGGTTGGCATGGACTCAAGGACTGGGTGGCAAGAGAAGCTAGGGCCCTGATCTCAGGTTGCTGCTGCTAAATGCCCGGTCTGTGATTCATAAAGCTCCCCTCGTCCGGGACTTAATACTTGACGAGGGGGCAGACCTGGCATGTATTACTGAAACCTGGTTGGGCCATGAGGGAGGAGTCCCCCTCTCAGAAATGCGCCCGGAAGGGTTCCAGGTCCTCCACCAACCACGACACCAGAGAAGGGGTGGGGGAGTGGCAATTATTATCCGAGGATCATTAGCTCCTCGCAGGAGCCCTGCTCCGGAGATTGTAGGGTGTGAGTCCCTTCTTTTGAAGGTTGGACCTAGGGGTTCAAGTGGGCTTGCTTCTGACGTACCTACCTCCTAGCTGCGTCGCAACAGCCCTCCCTGCGTTCCTGGAGTCAGTAGCCGGGTTGGCGGTTGAGTTCCCCTGACTGTTAGTACTGGGGGACTTCAACCTGCCGTCCCTAGGCGAACACTCTGACGGGGCCCAGGAGTTCATGGCTTCCATGACAGCCATGGACTTGACCCAGGTAATTCAGGGTCCGACTCATAGAGCGGGACACACACTCGACCTAGTGTTTCTCTCGGGGCAGTGGAGACGTGATCTTGAGTTAAGAGGAGTAGAGGTCTCGCCCGTGTCATGGTCGGATCACTTCCTGTTGAGGCTTGATTTTCGGAAGCTACTCCCCCACCGCAGGGAGGTGGAACCGATTAAGTGGTTCCGCCCCAGGCACCTGATGGACCCGTTGGGATTTCAGAAGGAGCTTGGGGAGATACCTGACTCTCTTGCCCACAATCCGACAGAGTCCTTGATCGCCGCCTGGAATACAGCGGCGACTGAGGTGCTAGATTGGATTGCGCCTTTGCGGCCTCTCCGCGGCAGCGGATCCAGGAGGGCACCTTGGTTTACCGAGGAACTCTGGGAGATGAAGCACCAAAAGAGACGCCTAGAGCGACGTTGGAGGGCTAGCAACTCCGAATCCGACCGAACACTAGTAAGAGCCTTCACTAGGACTTATTTATGGTGATATGGGCGGCAAAATGTGTGCATTTTCCCGCTCTTATTGCGTCCGCAGAATCCCACCCAGCCGTCCGGTTTAGGATAACTCGTTCCCTCCTGAAAGGGGGGGAAACGGGGGATGCCTTACAGGGATGAGCTGAGGAGTTTGCTCAGTTTCTATCGGACAAAATCACTCAGATTCAAACAGACCTGGACTCCATTTGGACAGAACCAGCGGAGATGCCGAGGGAGGGTCTTGTTCAGACTTTCTGAAATGAGTTCCAGCTTGTCACTCCTGATGAAGTGGACAAGGCCATGGGAGTGATGAGTGCCCCCACCTGTTTACTGGATCCGTGCCCCTCCTGGCTGGTTTCGACCAGCAGGGAGGTAACACGTGGCTGGCTCCAGAGAATTACGAACGCCTCCTTTCAAGCTATTTAGCTCTCATCAGCTAGCCATACCCTTACTTGGAATCGAACCTGGGCTGTGTTACATATTAGGCAGTTATATTAGCCACTAAGCCACAGGCTTTCTTCCTTTATCAGCTAAGCCAGGGAAATAGGTATGTATTGTGTCACAACCCCTGGTATATATATCTCTATCTCTATCATCTATTATCTAATGGTTTATACCTACCAACCTAGCCATCCATCCAATTTTAAGTATCTGTCATCTGTCTATCATCCATCCATAATTCTATATCATCTATAAACTATCTAATTGTTTATCTATCTATCTGTCTGTCTGTCTGTCTATCTCTCTCTCTATCATCTCTCTCTCTCTCTCTCATCTCTCTATCTATCTATCTATCTATCTATCATCTATCTATCTATCATCTATCTATCTATATCTATCTATCTATCTATCTATCTATCTATCTATCTATCTATCTATCTATCTATCTATCATCTATCTATATCTATCTATCTATCATCTATCTATGTATATCTATCATCTATCTATCATCTATCTATCTATCTATCTATCTATCTATCTATCTATCATCTCTCTATATCTATCTATCTATCTATCTATCTATCTATCTATCTATCTATCTATCATCTATCTATGTATATCTATCTATCTATCTATCATCTATCTATCATCTATCTATCATCTATCTATATCTATATCTATATCTATATCTATCTATCTATCTATCTATCTATCTATCTATCTATCTATCTATCATCTATCTATGTATATCTATCTATCTATCTATCTATCTATCTATCTATCTATCTATCTATCTATATCTATCTATCTATCTATCTATCTATCTATCTATCTATCTATCTATCTATCATCTATCTATATCTATATCTATCTATCTATCTATCTATCTATCTATCTATCTATCTATCTATGTATATCTATCTATCTATCTATCTATCTATCTATCTATCTATCTATCTATCTATCTATATCTATATCTATCTATCTATCTATCTATCATCTATCTATCTATCTATCTATCTATCTATCTATCTATCTACATATATATTTCTGTATCATCTATAATCGAATAGTTAACGCTATCATCTATTATCTAATTGTTTATATCTACCCACCCACCCATCCATCTTGTCTGTCTGCCCAACACCTAGACTTGAACTCCCAGAATTCCCCAGCCAAATAAAACTGAAGTCCATTTCCCCCCAACTTTCAGCCATTCCGAGAGCGTTTTGTCCAACACCTGGTAATGCAGTATTGTATT
This sequence comes from Thamnophis elegans, assembly GCF_009769535.1. Classification (NCBI taxonomy): domain Eukaryota; kingdom Metazoa; phylum Chordata; class Lepidosauria; order Squamata; family Natricidae; genus Thamnophis; species Thamnophis elegans. Next base: position 142,076,049 of record NC_045558.1, read on the forward strand.
TGTTCTTCTCCTGGGGAGCACAGCCCCCCTCCCCACCCCTGGAAAGCCCCAAACCTCTTATAAAGGGGGGGGGAGGTGTTTCCCCTCCCAACCCATCCATTCCCGATTCCCACCTTTTAGAAGGATTTCCTCCGTGATCCGGCCTTGGTGCTGGGGATCGGGATAGAGTTGCGGGAGGAGAAGGCTGCGATAATGCCAGGAAGAATAATTGGAGAAGTTCCGGGTGATGAGGCTGTCGCTGAAGGCCAACTCATCCTGGGGGAGCACCTTGGACCGCTGTACCACGAAACGCCGGTAGTCCCAGCAATGAACTGCAGGGGGCGCCACAGAGAAGGGTCGAAACTTAAGTTGGGCCCCCAACCTTCCTCCTCTCCATCGTCTTTCTATTCAAACATGGCGGCTTTTAAGACGTGCGGACTCCGTCTCCCAGAATTCCCCAGCCAGCAAAGAATTCTGGGAGATGAAGTACGCACGGCTTAAAAGCCGCCATGTTGGGGAAAGTTGGCCTTTACTGATCCCGTAAGTTAGCCTTCTTTAGACGTGCTGAATTCCAGCTGCTGAAATTTTCCCCAAAGACAGGAAAACTTGTATTAATTGGTTAAAATTGTTTGTAAGCTGCCCAGAGTCATAGATAGAAGGACAGCTATGTAAGTTTTAGAAAGAGAGAAAGAAAGAAAGAAAGAAAGAAAGAAAGAAAGAAAGAAAGAAAGAAAGAAAAGTGAGATGAAGAAAGGGAGGGAGGGAGAAGGTAGGAAGGAAAAAGAAATATAGATTAGCTATAGATAGCTAGATAGATGGATGGATGGAAGGAAGGAAAGGAAGAAAGGAGGGAGGGAGAAAGAAAGAATGAAAGAAAGAAAGAAAGAAGGGAGAGATGAAAGGGAGGGAGGGAGAAGGTAGGAAGGAAAAAGCTAAATAAATGGATGGATGGAAGGAAGGAAAGGAAGAAAGGAGGGAGGGAGAAAGAAAGAAGGGAGAGATGAAGAAAGGGAGAGAGAAGGTAGGAAGGAAAAAGAATGATAGATTAGATATAACTAGATGGATGGATGGATGGATGGATGGTAAGAAAGGAAAGGGAAAAAGAAGGGAGGAAGAAAGAAAGAAAGAATGAAAGAAAGAAAGGGAAAGTGAGATGAGGAAAGGGAGGGAGAAGTAGGAAGGAAAAAGAAAGATAGATTAGATATAGATGGATGGATGGATGGAAGGAAGGAAAGGAAGAAAGAAAGAATGAAAGAAAGAAAAAAAGAAAGGGAAAGTGAGATGAAGAAAGGGAGGGAGGGAGAAGTAGGAAGGAAAAAGAAAGATAGATTAGATATAGATGGATGGATGGATGGATGGAAGGAAGGAAAGGAAGAAAGGTGGGAGGGAGGAAGGAAGAATGAATGAATGAATGAATAAATAAATAAAAGAAAGAAGGGAAAGTGAGATGAAGAAAGGGAGGGAGGGAGAAGTAGGAAGGAAAAAGAAAGATAGATTAGATATAGATAGCTAGCTAAATGGATGGATGGATGGAAGGAAGGAAGGAAAGGAAGAAAGGAGGGAGGGAGGAAGAAAGAAAGAAAGAATAAATGAAGAAAAAGAAAGAAGGGAAAGTGAGATGAAGAAAGGGAGGGAGGGGGAAGATAGAAAGGAAAAAGGAAAGAATAGATATAGATAGCTAGATAGATGAATGGATGGATGGATGGAAGGAAAGGAAGAACGGAGGGAGGGAGGAAGAAAGAAAGAAGTTAAAGACAAGAGGCAGAAATTAGATGAAGTAAGATCATCACTATGTATGAATTAAATATAAAGATGATTCATAATTATAAATACGCCAATATAATAAGAAGTATAAATAAGAGAAATTTAGCTAAAACTACTGTTATATTATTACTATTGCAACCAGTATATGTGTGTATGTTTTTCCCTTTACCTTCCTTCTGTAAATGATATACCATGACAATGCACTGTATTCAAAATATTTATGAATAAAATAATTAAAAAATTAAGAAAGGAGAGAGAAAGAAAGAAAGAAAGAAAGAAAGGAAAGTGAGATGAAGAAAGGGAGGGAGAAGGTAGGAAGGAAAAAGATAGATTAGATATAGATAGATGGATGGATGGAAGGAAAGGAAGAAAGGAGCGAGGGAGGAAGTAAGGAAGAGACTCGAGACAAGAGGCAGAAATTAGACGAAGAAAGATCATCACTATGTATGAATTAAATATAAAGATGATTCATAATTATAAACATGCCAATATAATCATCAGAAGTATAAATAAGCCAAGGCCAAGAGAAATTTAGCTGAAACTGTTAGATTATTACTATGGTAACCAGTATATGCATGTATATATTTTTTTCTTTATCTTGCTTTTGTAAATGATATACCCTAGCAATGCACTGTATTCAAAATATTTACAAATAAAATAATTAAAAATTAAGAAAGAAAAGATAGATAGATAGATAGATAGATAGATAGATAGATAGATAGATAGATAGATAGATAGATAGATAATAGATGATACCGTAGAGATAGATAGATAGATAGATAGATAGATAGATAGATAATAGATGATACCGTAGATATAGATAGATAGATAGATAGATAGATAGATAGATAGATAGATAGATAGATAGATAGATAATAGATGATACCGTAGAGATAGATAGATAGATAGATAGATAGATAGATAGATAGATAATAGATGATACCGTAGAGATAGATAGATAGATAGATAATAGATGATACCGTAGAGATAGATAGATAGATAGATAGATAGATAGATAGATAGATAGATAGATAGATAATAGATGATACCGTAGAGATAGATAGATAGATAGATAGATAATAGATGATACCGTAGATAGATAGATAGATAGATAGATAGATAGATAGATAATAGATGATATCGTAGATAGATAGATAGATAGATAGATAATAGATGATACCGTAGAGATAGATAGATAGATAGATAGATAGATAATAGATGATACCATAGAGATAGATAGATAGATAGATAGACAGACAGACAGACAGACAGACAGACAGACAGACAGATAGATAGATAATAGATGATACCGTAGAGATAGATAGATAGATAATAGATGATACCGTAGAGATAGATAGATAGATAGATAATAGATGATACCGTAGAGATAGATAGATAGATAGATAGATAGATAGATAGATAGATAGATAGATAATAGATGATACCGTAGAGATAGATAGATAGATAGATAGATAGATAATAGATGATACCGTAGATATAGATAGATAGATAGATAGATAATAGATGATACCGGAGAGATAGATAGATAGATAGATAGATAGATAGATAATAGATGATACCGTAGAGATAGATAGATAGATAGATAATAGATGATACCGTAGAGATAGATAGATAGATAGATAGATAGATAATAGATGATACCGTAGATATAGATAGATAGATAGATAGATAATAGATGATACCGTAGATAGATAGATAGATAGATAGATAGATAGATAGATAGATAGATAATAGATGATACCGTAGATAGATAGATAGATAGATAGATAGATAGATAGATAGATAGATAGATAGATAATAGATGATACCGTAGAGATAGATAGATAGATAGATAATAGATGATACCATAGAGATAGATAGATAGATAGACAGACAGACAGACAGACAGACAGACAGATAGATAGATAAATAGATGATACCGTAGAGATAGATAGATAGATAGATAATAGATGATACCGTAGATAGATAGATAGATAGATAGATAGATAGATAGATAGATAGATAATAGATGATACCGTAGAGATAGATAGATAGATAGATAGACAGATAGATAGATAGATAGATAGATAGATAGATAGATATAGATAGATAGATAGATAGATAGATAATAGATGATACCGTAGAGATAGATAGATAGATAGATAGATAGACAGACAGACAGACAGACAGACAGACAGACAGACAGACAGACAGATATAGATAGATAGATAATAGATGATACCATAGAGATAGATAGATAGATAGATAGATAGATAGATAGATAATAGATGATACCATAGATAGATAGATAGATAGATAGATAGATAGATAGATAGATAGATAATAGATGATACCGTAGAGATAGATAGATAGATAGATAGATAGATAGATAGATAGATAGATAGATAATAGATGATACCATAGAGATAGATAGATAGATAGATAGATAGACAGACAGACAGACAGACAGACAGACAGACAGATAGATAGAGAAATTGCCAAGTTTGAGAAACAAGTGAAGTCTCTATTCAATTAACAAACTGCTGTAAATCAGGGAAGGAAGGAAGGAAGGAAGGAAGGAAGGAAGGACGGACGGACAGGAACTACGCACAATTTCGCTCGTCGATCTCCAAAAACTTGCCACACAGCTCCAGTTCCCGGGCCCAGTCCGGCTCGGGCATGTGTTCCATCACCCAGCAGCGATGATGCCAGGTGCCATAGGATTTGGGATTCACCCTCAAGCAGCATTCCAGGAAGGCAAGTTCGCCCTTACACAAGGCTTGCATCTCTTCCGGGCTCCTGGCAGGGGATGGAAGGGGTGGACGAACATGTGGACCTCTGGACGTATGGGGAGACCCTCTGTCTCCTCTTCCCAGACCCTTCCTCCCCACCCTTACCCCCTTACTCACTCCTCCTTCTCCAGGTGCAGGAAGGTCTCTCGCCGGAAGTTCCAGAGGGTGGCAAAATCCGGATTGGCGCCGAGGACTTTGTTGCTCAGCTCCAAGGCTTCCTTGTCCAGCTCCCCCAGTTTCCTCTGAAGCAGAGAGTTAAGATGGCGGCGTCCCAAACGCCCCTTCACTCCCCGCCTCCCTCCGATTTCTCATGAAGGCCTCGCACGGCCACCAGGAAGGTTGGGTGGGTGGGTAGGTGGGTGAAACGGGATCCCCTGAACTGTGTTTCTCACTCTTGGGTAGCTTTAAGAGAAGTGGAGTTGAACAGGAAGGAAGGAAGGAAGGAAGGAAGGAAGGAAGGAAGGAAGGAAGGAAGGAAGGAAAAGGGAGGGAGGTTGGGAAGATGGGAAGGAAAGGTGGGAGGAGGAAAAAGGAAGAAAGGAAAGCAAAGGGAATGAGGGAGGAAGGCAGAAAAGGAGGGAGGAAAGTAGATAGGAAGGTAGGAAGGAAGGTACAGAAGAGGGAGGGAGGGAGGGGACAGGGAAGGAGGGAAAGAGGGAGGAGGCAGGCAGGGAGAAAGGAAGGAAGGTAGGAGACAGGGTGGGAGGGAGGAAGTTAGGTAGACAAAGAGGGGGGAGGGAGGGAGGGATGGAAGAAACAGAGAGAGACAGAGCAGGAAGGGAGAGAGGGAGAGAGGGAGGGAGGAAGGAAGGAAAAAGGAGAGAAGGAAAGAAGGGAAGGGGTAAAGGGACAGTTCAGGGACGGACTTCCGGTTTGCTCGTAAGGCAGATTTTAGCCCTCCGGAGCCTTCAGAAGCCCTCAGGCGGCTTCCCTGAAGGCTCTGGAGGGCAAAAAACAGCAAAAGTGATTTCCGGTTTGCTCGTAGGGCCGGTTTTAGCCCTCCGGAGTCTTCAGGGAAACCGCCTGAGGGCTAAAATCGCCCCTATGAGAAACCCGGAAGCCCGCTGCTGAACTTCCAGTTTGCCCGTAGGGCTGGCTTTTCACGCTCAGGAGGCTTCAGGGAAGCTCCTGAAGCCTCCGGAGGGACTCAGGGGGAGGTGGGGAGACTGTTTTCGCCCTCCCCCGGCTCCTATAAAGTCTCTGGAGCCTGGGGAGGGCGAAAAAAGCGTGCCAAAAGTGGGGGTGGGGGAGTGCTGGTTGTGCGCGCATGTGCGCTGTGGTCGTGCGCATAGAATTATGGGTGTGGCACCCCCACGCATGACCCCCCCTGCGCTCCCCCCCCCCGCTTTCGGCACACGAGCCAAAAACGGTTCGCCATCAGTGCAATAGGATATCACTAATAAAATAAAACTTTGAGGCACTTCAAGTCTCGGAGTCTTCTTTTGTTGGATTGTTAACTTGGAATCTTGACAGATAGATAAGACGTCTTCCTATCCATCCATCCATCCACCCACCCACCCCAACCCCTCAAGGGTTCTTCAAATGAGTGAGGAGCCCCAGGATTTTGAAGGCCCACTCGGCAAGAGGTCCCAACCAGAGATGGACAGCTACTGGCATTCCTGCTGGTTCGGTGCGCCAAAAAAAAAATCACATTTCTGGAATGTTCTGCGCATGCGCAGAACCTAAAAACCAAGATGGCGCCGCCAACAATAGAACCAGTTCGGATGTGTGGACGGCCGAGTTACTACGTACTCAGCCAAACCGGTCTAAACTGTTAGGAACCGACCTCTGGATCCAACCAACCCAAGAACTTTCCAGTATCATTTTCACCCAGGAGCAGAAGAGAAGGTGTCCCAGCCTCAGGGTGTTTTACCTTCTCAAAGATGGCCTTGGTGACCGTCACGTACTGCTGGAGTTTCTTCTCCCGTTCCAGGCGTTTGGCTTCGGCTTGTTCTTCCGTCGTCTTCACCTTCAACCGTCCGTGCTGGAGGGGAAGCCAAAGAGAGGGAGTTGAGGATGAGGGAAGCCAATGAGGAAGATCAGGAAGGACCCATTCAAGGACCAGACCCAAAACTCACCATCTTGACCGACTCCAAAGGAAAGAGGCAAAGAATGAATCCCGTATCCTAGGAAATGGCGACAGGAGAAAAAGAAAGTGATGTTTGCAGCTCAACCGGCCCGCGGGCAAGCTGAGGATGATGGGAACTAGAGACTAACATCAATTAACCGAGTCGGAAGGGACCCTGTAGGTCATCTAGTCCAACCCACCCACTTGACGTTTAACGTCGTCTTGGCCTTCAGATGGAATGTCAGGCTTACAACCAACCGCACATTTTTTTTAAAAAAGTATAATTTTCCAGTTTTCCATTTCCCAGCAATTTGAATTCCTCCGTGTTTTGTCTTCTCCCCAAGCCCAGAAATTGGACTGAGCTAAAAATCTTGGCCAAAAAGGAGGCTGAATCTGGGTTTTTTTACAAACTGGTGAGAAATGGTGCAAGAATGCAGAAATGGATAAGTTAACGTTAAGGATAAAGAAGATACAGGCTACTTTTTAAACATGGAATTTGTTCGATCAACGGTTAGACAATAAAGGTATAAATTGGAAACTGGAAGAATGCTATTATATACAAGGAAAGAATTATTTTATAGGTTTTTTTAATTTTTAATTTAAACGTTTCATCTTCCATTAAACAGTGTGCTATCCGATTACAAATATCTCTGCAATCAGTCAAGATTTACAGTATTCGTCACATTGCTAATAATTCTCTAATCTTACAATAATAATAATCAGTCTTATAACTCTATTTATTTCTCCCTTTTAACATATAGACTAATGAAAATATAATAATTATATCGGATATAACAATCTTAACAATCGTATAGTAAGAATCATCATTGTTTACATCTCTATCTTAACATATATTCTTCATTTCACTGATCTCCATTCATTTGTTTTTATTCTCCAACCATCCATAAAATAATTCCCATGTCATATCATATTCAATTTGTTCTTTCTCCTTTATAGCCGGCATTAATCTGTGCGTTTCTGCAGTCTAATATTTTCCTAATCACATTCTCACCCGTAGGGATCTCATCACGTTTCCTATTTTGTGCAAATACAATTCTAGTTGGAGTTAAAACATGTATATAGTAATTATATATTTGTAAAATGATGCTAGAGAGACACCAGAACAAGGAGTTTTTCCCCGAATGCCATCACTCCGCGTAACAACTAATTCCACAACAGTCAATAATTTACTAATGTATTATTACTATTCTCTTCCTTCCTAGTATCTATCTCTCCCGACTTAGGACTATAACCATGTTGCTTGTATCTTTCAATTTATATTGTTTTTACTTGTTTCCTAGTACAATTTGATAGCTTATTAGTAACCTCTAACTATCACTAAGTGTTGTATCTTTTTATTCTTGATGAATGTATTTTATTCCCTTATGTACACTGAGAGAATATGCACCAAAGACAAATTCCTTGTGTGTCCAATTTCATTTGGCCAATAAAGAATTCTATTCTATTCTATATTCTATTTTATTCTTCCATTCCATTTCATTTACTATTCTATTCCATATTCTATTCTATTCCATTCCATTCCATATTCTATTCTATTCTTCTATTTCATTTTCTATTCTATTCTATTCCATATTCCATTCTATTCTATATTCTATTCTATATTTTATTTTATTCTTCCATTCTATTTCATTTACTATTCTATTTCATATTCTATTCTATTCCATTTACTATTCTATTCCATATTCTATTCTATTTTTCTATTTCATTTTCTATTCTATTCCATATTCCATTCTATATTTTATTTTATTCTTCCATTCTATTTCATTTACTATTCTATTCCATATTCTATTCTATTCTTCTATTCTATTTCATTTTCTATTCTATTCCATATTCCATTCTATATTTTATTTTATTCTTCCATTCTATTTCATTTACTATTCTATTCCATATTCTATTCCATTCTTCTATTCTATTCTATTTCATTTTCTATTCTATTCTATTCCATATTCCATTCTATTCTATATTCTATTCTATATTTTATTTTATTCTTCCATTCTATTTCATTTACTATTCTTTCATATTCTATTCTATTCCATATTCTATTCTATTTTTCTATTTCATTTTCTATTCTATTCCATATTCCATTCTATATTTTATTTTATTCTTCCATTCTATTTCACTTACTATTCTATTCCATATTCTAGTCTATTCTTCTATTCTATTTCATTTTCTATTCTATTCTATTCCATATTCCATTCTATATTTTATTTTATTCTTCCATTCTATTTCATTTACTATTCTATTCCATATTCTATTCTATTCCATTTACTATTCTACTACTATTTACTATTCTATTCTATTCCATTTTCTATTCTATTCCATTTACTATTCTATTCCATATTCTATTCTATTTCATTTTCTACTCTATTCCATTCTATTCCATATTCTATTCTATATTTTATTTTATTCTTCCATTCTATTTCATTTACTATTCTATTCCATATTCTATTCTATTCCATTCCATTCTTCTATTCTATTTCAATTTCTATTCTATTCCATATTCCATTCTATTCTATTCCATATTCTATTTCGTTCCATTCCATTCTACATGTTCCAGCGTTTACTAAATACGCTGTTTACTAAATACTTATATATGTTAAGAAAAACGTATAAATAAAAATAGATGTATAAAAAATGGTGCAAGCACACCATTTCCCTGCCAGCAACCTCACAAAGGAGCAATAATAATAATAATAATAATAATAATAATAATAATAATAATAATAAGCTTCCTATTGGTTAATTTGGCCTCCTTAACATCTTTTTTTTTTTTTAAAGTCCAGTTTCTTTTTAAAAAAAACTAGATTTCCCACAATGCTCCAGTGATGGGCAATGCATTATGGGAAATGAACCGGCTTCAGATTTTTGGGTTTTTGTTTTTTTTTAAAAAAAAGATGTTAAGGAGGCCAAATTAACCAATAGGAAGCTTATTATTGTTAAAAAATAAATAACAATAATAAGCTTCCTATTGGTTAATTTGGCCTCCTTAACATCTTTTTTTTTAAAAAAAAAACAACCCAAAAATCTGAAGCCGGTTCATTTCCCATAATGCATTGCCCATCACTGGAGCATTGTGGGAAATCTAGTTTTTTTTAAAAAGAAACTGGACTAGATCAGGCAGCAATTCTACACCCAGGGACTTTGCCTCAATCTGACTAGGTGGCTCAGTGGCCAAGACGCTGAGCTTGTGCAATCGGCAGTTCGAATCCCCAGTACAGGTCTCCTGCGTGAGCAGGGGGTTGGACTAGATGATCTCCAAGGTCCCTTCCAATTCTATTGATTGTTCTTCTATTCATTCCCTTCCAACTCTTGTTACTGCTTACATGCTAAAGCCCCCAGGCTCCCTTAAACCCCAGATACGCTGAATGGTAGCTAGGTTTGTGCATCACACTTAAACCAAGATGCAAACATGGTTTGAGCGTTTATGCAAAGCCAAGCCACTTTTGTTGGTTCAACCGTGTCTCAGGTCTAGGGCCAAGCATAGGTTCAGCCAATGATGGCTTGTTCAGCCAATGATGGCTTGTTCAAGGATTGCAAAGCATGCACAGCTTAAGCCAACATTCAAAGCTTGTCCTTTAGCATGTAAGCCTTTTGATTGGCCCAGAATGCAAACATTCTCGACCCAAACCTGGGGGGCGGCAGTCTGAGCACCCCCTACTCATTTTACCTTCATGCACACACACACCCCTTTGCTTTCGTACTAATGCACCACCAGTTACATTCACACAAGCCTTACCAATTCCTTTCCTAGTTCCTCCCCCCTCCAGGAAGCCGCGAAGTGGTCTCTCCCGGAAATATTTACATCGACTTTCTATAGGACGAGACCATTCTGAACATGCCCGTAGGGGTGTTAGAAGAAGCGCCGGGCTAATCCTTAGCAGCCTCTAGGGGGCGATACCAACCGGGCGCTGAGGACAGGGGTGGGGGGATAGGCAGAGAAGATGAAATCGGTTCGGTGGCGAGTGGTCTCGTCCGCGTAGACTCGGTGAAGAAACAGGTCCCTTCGGGCGAATCCAATTAAAGGGGGGGGAGAGAAGTGGATGCGGATGGGAGCTACCATTGAGGTCCGAAGGCTATCGAGTTGAATCCTCCCGTCGGGACGGAGCGTCCTCGTTCTTAAAGGAACAGCTTCAGTTTTGAATTGAATTGTGCAGCTAGTCCTCGACTTACGTCCACAGTTTCAGTTTCAGTTTATTATATTTATATGCCGCTGTTTTCCCCCGAAGGGGACTCAGTTGAGCCCAACGTGTCTGTCGCAAAGTGAAACATTTCTTAATGGGGACTTTCGCCCCCATTTTACAACCTTTCTGGCCACCGTCGTTAAGTCGAACCACTGCAGTTGTTCAGCAAGTAAGGCGGTTGTTAAGTGAATCATTGCCTTGTCTTGACAAAAGGTTGCCAGAGAGGATCACGTGACCTTGGGACACGGCAACGGTCGTAAGTGTGAACCAGTTGCCCAGCCGTCCGAATTCTGGTCACGTGATCATGGGGCTGCTGCAGTGGTCCTAAGTGTGAAAAACGGTACTAGGTCCCTTTTTTCAGCGCTGTTGTAACTTTGGTCACTAAATGAACGGTTGTATGTCGAGGACCAGCTATATTGCATTGAATCCACACACCCTTTTGCAAACTTTATTACTATTTTGGGGGGAGGGAGGGGGGTTGCGTAAGAGGAGAACCAGGGCTCCCATTTCATCCATGGGGCTGCTGGGCTCCTACTGGCAGGAGAGGAGTTTCACATTGGCAGGAAAGGAAAAAGAGGGGAAAGAAGGAAGGAAGAAATTGAGAAGAGAATTCGAAGAAAGGAAGGAAGGAAGGAAGAAAAAGAGGAGAAAAGGAAGGAAAAGGGAGGGAAGAAGAGGGGGGGAGAAAGGAAGAAATTAATAGCAATAGCAATAGCAGTTAGACTTATATACCACTTCATAGGGCTTTCAGCCCTCTCTAAGCGATTTACAGAGTCAGCATATTGCCCCCAACAACAATCCGGGTCCTCATTTTACCCACCTCAGAAGGATGGAAGGCTGAGTCAACCCTGAGCCGGTGAGATTTGAACAGACGAACTGCAGAACTGCAGTCAGCTGAAGTAGCCTGCAGTGCTGCATTTAACCACTGCGCCACCTCCGCTCTTTAAGAGAAGAAAAACAGAAGAGCAGGAAGGAAAAAAGTTAAGAAAAGAAAAGAATTAGAAGAAAAGAAAGGAAGAAAGGAAGGAAAAAGAGGAGGAAAGGAAGAGAAAGGGAGGGGAGAAGAGAAGAAAGGAAGAAATTAAGAAAAAAAACAGAACTCAATATTAGTAACTGTGAGAGGGATCTTGGAGTCCTAGTGGACAACCATTTAAATAGGAGCCAGCCGTGTGCAGCAGCTGCCAAAAAAGCCAACACAGTTCTAGGCTGCATCAACAGAGGGAGAGAATCAAGATCACGTGAAGGGTTGATACTACTTATAAGGCCCTGGTAAGGCCACACTTGGAATACGGCATCCAGTTTTGGTCACCACAATGTAAAAGAGATGTGGAGACTTTAGAAAGAGTGCAGAGAAGAGCAACAAAGAGGATTAGGGGACTGGAGACTAAAACATAGGAAGAATGGTTGCAGGAACTGGGTATGTCTAGTTTAATGAAAAGAAGGACTAGGGGAGACATGATAGCAGTCTTCCAATATCTCAGGGGTTGCCCCAAAGAAGAGGGAGTCAAACTATCCTCCAAGGCATCTGAAGGCAGAACAAGAACCAATGGGTGGAAACTAATCAAGGAGAGAAGCAACTTAGAACTGAGGAGAAATTTCCTGACAGTTAATCAGTGGAACAGAAGTTGCCTCCAGAAGTTGTGAATGCCCCAACACTGGAAGTCTTTAAGAAGATGTTGGATAGCCATTTGTCTGGAACGGTATAGGGTTTCCTGCCTAGGCAAAGGGTTGGACTAGAAGACCTCCAAGATCCCTTCCAACTCTGTGATTCTTCCCCCCCCAAAAAAATAGTTTTTATTTTCGTTTTAATCCAATTCTGTGATTCAACCAATGTCACATTCTTGCTTGTTACTTCAAAGGGACTAGAAACATTAATCAAAGGCGCTCCTTGTTTCCTGAGAACAGTTATTCAGAGATTAGCTTGACCGAATCTAAGGGCGAGATAAACAAATATAATGTTGTCTTGCACCCTTGTTTTCTTTGGCAGAAAGGTACGCATTCCTGGTACTAATGCCAGGCGAGAGCTGTTTTAACATTTGGCATGGAAATAATAATGTCCAAATATTTACTGGCTATCCAATCAGCTGTCCCAGTTTAACCAAAGCAAACCAGAACTTCATGTAGCGTCGCAAAACAGAAAGATTCCCATCGATCTGGGGACCTGATCAGCCTGAAAGCTGAGGAAAGGACCTTCAATGCACAGTAATACGGCAAACACCTCGATTTACAATGGTTTTCTTTAGCGACCATTTTACGACGACGCTGGAAGAAAAGTGACTTATGATCGTTTTTCGCACTTACGACCGTTTCAACATCTCCATGGTCATGTGGTCAAAATTCAGACGCCTGATCCAAAAGTAAATCAGAGTCCGAGGCAAAGGATTCCTCAAAGTTCCCATTTACGAAGAGAGACATGTTGGCACATCTGGGAAAACCTGAATCTGAAAGCTTCCCGGTTTTCCTCACCTAGTTGAAAGTTCAAGATCTTGCATCCCCACACCCACAAGTCCATCCCAGGGTCCCATCTTCCACTGCCATGCTGGCAGCTTCCACCCATCCAGTTCCAGTCAGGTACAGAGGTGCAGAGACAAAGGATGACCTTGGCTTTCTAGAAAGAATGTTGTTATGGCTACATAGCATCTAACTCCGTACAATCCATTTTCCCACAATAGGAAAATGCCTAGTCGAATAATAGAAAGTGTGGCAGGCCAAAGAGCCAAAAGAAAAGATGGCCGCAGGCCTGACACCCCTTTTGCGACCTTCGGACAAGCCAAGTCAAAGGGGGGAAGCTGGATTCGCTTAACAACCCTGTGACTCACTTAACAACTGCAGGGATTCACTTAACAAGAAAAGTCGTCAAAAGGGACAAAACAAATTTCTCGCTTAGCCACGTAAATTTGGGGCTCGATTGTCGTTAGCGGAGGACAACCTGTACACACACCTGAACGAAGAAATGTGTTCTACAGAGTTGTGTCACGAAATCCATACGCAATATTGGCAACTTTTAAGACGAGTGGACTTCAACTCTCAGAATTCCCCAGCCAGCCTGAGCGAGGTTGGAGAATTCGGGGAGTTTCCGCTATTGAGTTTTCAAGGTCTCCCCTTCATTGTTATGAATTTGCTCGCCCTTTTCAGCTACCGATCACGTCTGAATGTGAGTTTTGCTATAAGCTGAGGACTTTCCCGCACATCTTTAGCAAAGACAGGCTTACAGGTATTCATTTGAGTGGCCGTCCGAAGTTACAACGGTATTAAAAAATGTGAGTTACAGCAATAGCAATTGTCTTTAAACTTGTGTACCGCTTCACAGTGCTTTTACAGCTCTCTCTAAGCGGTGTACAGAGTCAGCATGTTGCCCCCCCCCCACAACAATTTGGGTCCTCATTTTACAGACCTCAGAAGGACGGTAGGCTGAGTCAACCATGAGCCTGGTGAGATTCAAACTGCTGGCGGTGGGCAGTCAACCTGCAATATTGCACTCTAATCACTGCACCAAGATGGCTTCCTTCCTTCCTTCCTTCCTTCCTTCCTTCCTTCCTTCCTTCCTTCCTTCCTCCCTTCCTCCCTTCCTCCCTCCCTCCCTCCCTCCCTCCCTCCCTCCTCCTTCCCTTTCACCATCCTTCCTCCCTCCCTTCCTCTTCCTTCTCCCTTCATCCCTTTCAGTCCCCTTCCTTCCTTCCCCTCCCTCCCTCCCTTCCTTCCCTCCTTCCTTTTCACCATCCTTCTTCCCTCCCTCCCTCTCTTCTTCTTCCTTCCTTCCTTTCTTCCCTCCCTCCCTTCCCTCTCTTCATCTCCCTCCCTGCCTTCCTTCCCTTCTCCTTCCCTTTCACCATTCTTCCTCCCTTCCACCCTCCCTTCCTCTTCCTTCCCGTCCCTTCCTCCCTCCCTCTTTCCCTTCCTTTCCTCCTTCCTTTTCACCATCCTTCTTCCCTCCCTCTCTTCTTCTTCCTTCCTTCCTTTCTTCCCTCCCTCCCTCCCTTCCCTCTCTTCATCTCCCTCCCTCCCTTCCCTTCTCCTTCCCTTTCACCATCCTTCCTCCCTTCCACTCTTCCTTCCTTCCTTCCCCTTCCTTCCTTCCTTTTCGCCATCCTCCTTCCCTCCCTCCCTCTCTTCCTCTTCCCCTTCCTTCCTTCCTTTCCTCCCTCCCTCCCTCCTTCCTTCCTTTGCCATAGCACTTAAACAGATACCGCTTCACAGGGCTTTCACAGAGTCAGCCTCTCGCCCCAAACAATCTGGGTCCTCATTTGACCGACCTCGGAAGGAAGAATGGAAGGCCGAGTCAACCTGGATCCTGATGAGATGCAAACTGCCAAATTACGACCGTTTTTCGCACTTATGACCGTGGCTACACCACTGTGGTCACGTAATCAAAGCTCGGTCCCAGCCGTTTTTTTGGATTGGCTGGGACACAAAACAAACATCTCAGATTCATGGGAAAGCTATAAATCCGGTGCCAAATTATTCTTTGGTGTATCCATCATCACCTTGACTTTATTTGAAGCAGCTGATATTCAGGGGACAAAGAAACTTTCCTGGGTGTGGAATAAACACTCACTTTGTCTTGTGATTCCTGGAGAAACTTTTTAACCCGGTGATTTATTTCTTAAATCTGCTTTTCTTTCCAAATATTTCAAGCCACCCCCCCACCCCCACCTCCAATGACAAGAGAAAACAAAACGAAACTCCTCCAAAACAGGCCTCGGGGTCTTTCGGAGCAGGATGTTAACGCTGGCTCTTCGGCTTTGAAACAGAGATGAGCACTGCCCCCTGGAGTTGGGAACGATGAGCACATATGTGCCAAGGGAACCTTTACCTTTACCTAGTTTAGTGTATGGTCCATTGCCCCTCGCACCACGAAATTAAATGCCATCTTCAGTGTACATTATAACTATAAAAATAAAAGACAAACACACATTCTTCGCATTGGTTCCACCACAAATGCGCGAACAACAAAAGAGCGCCTGACTAAACAGCGGTGACAAAACCGCGGTGACAAAACCGCGCCGACGAATGAGCGCTGAAGCGTGCCGACAACAGCGCGCCGACAGAAGCGCGCTGTAACCTAACCCTAAAAATAACCCTAAACCTAACCCTAACCCTAAACCTAACCCTAAACCTAACCCTAAACCTTACCTTAACTTAAATCGCGCTTCTGTCGGCGCGCTGTTGTCGGCGCGCTGTTGTCAGCGCGCTTTTGACATCGCGGTTTTAGCGCCGCGGTTTTGTCGGCGCGCTTTTGACGTTCACGCTTTTGTCGGGTCACGCTTCGCATTCTATGCAGCTGATTTGAAAATTGATTAATGATCTTGCATTCATATTGCACTATGCTGTAGAATTCAATATAGTTACTACCTGGGACAGAAGCTATTTTTTAAAGCCTCTTTGCCCTTGTTTTTATTATCCGGTACCGTCTGCCAGATGGTAATAGTTTTAAAAAAAAGGGGGTGGCCAGGATGAGATGGATCTTTAAGAATATTTTGAACTTTCTTAAGGCAGCGGGAGCTCTAAAGTGACCCAGAAATTTAAAACTGGCCACTTGCTCCACTGGGTCTCGGTAAGGCGAGTCCTCCCTCCCCTAACCATCGTCTCGCTTAAGGACAGAAATGTGGGGCTCCGTTGCGGTCGCGAGGAATACATATATATGATAAAGTATCAGGTTATATGATAAACCTAGGGGAGGCGGGGACTCAGTGGCTGAGACGCTGAGCTCGTCAATCTAAAAGGATGGCCATTCGGCGGTTCGAATCCCTGGAGGGAGGGAGCTCCCGTTCCTTGTCCCAGCTTCTGCCAACCTAGCCATTTGAAAGCATGTAAAAAAATTCAAGTAGAAAATGAGAGATATAAACGAGACTGGGCAAAATGGATTGATTATATACAAAATAAATATGGATAAACGAGATGGGGAAAAATGGATCGATTATATTCAAAATAAATATGGGACTAAGAAATTCCAGATAGCTTATGATTAACACCAGGACTGATATAAATTGTTTAAAGTTAGTTTAGCAAGGAGCTAAGCTCAATGTAAAGAAGTTATCAATTTTTTAAACTCTTTTTTCCAATATATTTCAGACTGTTTTTGTTAAAGATTTATACTGTGTATGGGTTCTGGGAAGTCGGGGGATGGAAGGCTGGGTGGGGGGGGGGGTTGGGGGGGAGGGTAGGAGGGAGGGAGGTTTGACGAGGGGTGTTAGACTTTAATGTAATATGATTGCTGGCTCTGTTTTCTCTTATTTTTTCTTTAAAACTACGATATGTTAAGTATACTGTTATGGAAGTATAAATACTATCAACATAGATTGGAGTTTGCTCAGAAGCGGAAATACACCAATGAGAGGAAGAGTGGGAAACAGAGGGGAGATGCGAAGAGAGGGAGGGGAGAGGGTGAGGGGGGAAGATGAGGAGGATAAGGAGGAGTGGAATGTAGAGAGAAAGATGGGAAGAGAGGGATAGTAGAGAGGGTGAGGGGGGAGGATGAAGAGGATGAGGATAGGGAGGAGTGGAATGTAGGGAGAGAAGAGGGAGAGGGGAAGGGGAAGTAGAGTGGGAAGGGATGATGGAGGGAAGATAGGAAGTAGGAGAGAGGTAGAGAGAGGGAGGTGTATGGAGAGCAGAAGAGCTAATAATGGGTTTTTATTTTTGGGGGGGTGTTGATGATAAGAGGAACTGATGTGATCATTATTTGTTACTATATGATACTGTATAGTATACATGTGATTGTATGTTGTGAAAATGGAAATTAAAAAATACGTTTAAAAAAAAAATTCAAGTAGAAAAATAGGAGCCACCTTTGGTGGGAAGGTAACAGCGTTCCGTGCGCCTTCGGGGGCGTTTAGTCACGCCGGCCACATGACCACGGAGACGTCTTCGGACAGCGCTGGCTCTTTGGCTTTGAAACGGAGATGAGCACTGCCCCCTAGAGTCGGGAACGACGAGCGCATATGTGCGAGGGGAAACTTTACCCTTTAGCTAGGATAAAGTTCTTTAATTGAAGTCATGTTCCAGGTGAGAAAGCACCGGAGAAGGATGATTTCAGCCAGAAGGGAGAGAAAAAGGGCTGACACACTTTTGGGCGTGGGTTTGGAAATCCAGTTCCCCTGAAAAATTGATTCACCTTTTGACTGTCCTGCTGCTCACCCCAAAGTTGATGTCATTCTTGCTTCCTTGGAATGACGGGAGACGACGTTGATGGATGAGCCATACTTAATTGCTGCCTTTGATGGGTGGGAGCCGATACGATAAGAGCTGTTGAGTCAGCGGGGAAAATAAAAAGGAATCTAGGCAGGGTTTTTTTTTGTTTTAAAGAAAGAAACCCATTTCCCTTTCTTTCATTAACATCTTTGTCAGGGACACGCCAAGGATTGTCATTGTTTTCAAAAGGATGGGGTTTGATCTTAGGAAAATGCGTTACTAGACAGCCGAGATTCGGCGACAGCTTAAAATGCAGGCGGTCCTCAACTTCACGAACAGAAATTTAGTTTAGTTTTAGTTTAGTTTTATTAACATTTGTATGCCTCCCACTCCCTTGGGACTCTGGGCTGCTCACAACAAGACAATATGACCACGGATACATTTATTTATATACATACATACATACATACATACATACATACATACATACATACATACATGTTGTATTTGTGCTGATAAATAAATAAAGGGAGACTAGTATAGATCTATTTCAAGCTATTTAGCTCTCATCAGCTAGCCATACCCTTACTGGGATTTGAACCTGGGCTATATTACATATTAGGCAGACATCTTAGCCATTAGGCCACAGGCTCTTATCCGTTATCAGCCAAGCCAGGGTGAAAGGTATCTATTAGATTTTACATACATACATACATACATACATACATACATACATACATACATACATATTAAAAAAGAATACAAATTATTAAAATTTCACACCATGCATACTGTTAGCGTGGAGCTGGAGACTAATCAACAGCCTCCAGCCTGCCAGAACAGCCAGGTCTTGGTAGCTTTACGGAAGGCCGGAAGAGTAGTAAGTAGTAAGTAGTAGAAATGAGCCAAGCATTTTTTTCTTCTTTTTTAATATAAATCTTTTTACTTTATTTTAATTCAAACATCCTCTTCCATTAAACAGCGTGTCGTCTGCGTACATCTATTTTGCGCAAATATTTTATACAATAGCAATTACAAAAGACAGTTGTATCTATTGTTTTATCTCTCCTTAATACTAATATTAATATAGAGGTAAAGGGTAAAGGCTCCCCACGCAAACATGTGCTAATCGTTCCCGACTCTAGGGGGCGGTGCTCATCTCCGTGTCAAAGCCGAAGAGCCAGCGCTGTCCGAAGATGTATCCGTGGTCATGTGGCCGGCATGACTCAACGCCGAAGGCGCATGAAACGCCGTTCCCTTCCCACCAGTGGTGGGATTCAGCCAGTTCGCACCTATTCGGGAGAACCGGTTGGTAACTTTCTAAGCAGTTCGGAGAACCGGTTGTTGGAAGAAATCTCCTTTTGGTTTTCCCCACTTTACAGGGCTCATCCTGTAAGGAAGGCCGGAAGGAAACATTCTGGTGTTGTTTCTAGCCTCATCTTTATTGCCCTGCTTACAGAAAATGCCTCTCCAGTTGACGCTTATTACATTGTAACAGCTAAGGCGAAGCGCCCATCGACGTGAGTGACCTTGGGTTGGCCATGCCCACCCAGTCACATGATCACAGAGCCCCACGTACCCAGATAGTCATTAGGGCAGAGAACCGGTTGTTAAATTATTTGAATCCCACCACTGCTTCCCACCAAAGGTGGTGCCTATTTTTCTACTCGCATTTTCATGTCCTTTCCAACGGCTAGGTTGGCAGAAGCTGGGACAAGTAATGGGAGCTCCCTCCGTTACGCGGCACTAGGGATTCGAACTGCCCAACTGCCGACCTTTTTGATCGACCAGCTCAACCTCTGCCGGGGAAACAGAGCTTTCTTTTTCACTGGCAGAAGGCTGCAGGAGGCTGTAATGGCTGAAAAAGCATGCAGTTCCTCTCTCCCCGAGCTCCATTTTAGCTGGCAGAGGGTTAGCAAAGCAAACTGAAAATAAAACAAAACAGAGAAATGTTTCTCCTTTGGCATTTGAGTGTGCAAGAAAGGGCAGGAAAGGAGAAAGGGAAAGAGGGAAGACAACGAAAAAGAAGGTGGGAAGATGGGAAGAGAGGAAGGAAGGAAAGAGGAGGAAAGAGGGGAAGGTAGAAGAAAGGAGAAGGAAGAGAGAAGGAAAAAGAAAAGGACGGAAGGACTGAGAGGAAGGAAGGAGGAGAAAAGAAGGGAAGAAGAAGGGGGAAGGAAAAAGAAGAAAAGGAAGGAAGGACTGAGAGGAAGGAAGGAAAAGAAAAGAAGGGAAGAAAGGAGAAGGAAGAGGGAAGGAAAAAGAAGAAAAGGAAGGAAGGAAGGAGAAAAGAGGGGAAGAAGAAAGGGGAAGGAAGAGGGAAGGAAAAAGAAGAAAAGGATGGAAGGACTGAGAGGAAGGAAGGAAGGAGAAAAGAGGGGAAGAAGAAAGAAGGTAGAGGGAAGGAAAAAGAAAACGAAGGAAGAAAAGACTGAGAGGAAGGAAGGAAGGAAGGGGAAAAGAGAAGAAGAAAGAAGAAGGAAGATGGAAGGAAAAAGAAGAAAAGGAAGGAAGGACTGAGGAAGGAAGGAAGGAGAAAAGAGGGAAGAAGAAAGGAGAAGGAAGAGGGAAGGAAAAAGAATTAAAGGAAGGAAGGACTGAGAGGAAGGAAGGAGGAGAAAAGAGGGGAGGAAGAAAAGAGAAGAAAGGGAAGAAAAAAGAAGAAAAGGAAGGAAGGAAGGACTGAGAGGAAGGAAGGAAGGAAGGAGAAAAGGGGAAGAAGGAAGAAGGAAGAGGGAAGGAAAAAGAAGAAAAGGAAGAAAGGAAGGACTGAGGAAGGAAGGAAGGAGAAAAGAGGAGAAGAAGAAAGGAGAAGGAAGAGGGAAGGAAAAAGAAGAAAAGGAAGGAAGGAAGGAATGGGGGAGAGAGGGAGGGAGCAAGGAAGGAAAAATAAGATGGCCACGCCCACCATGGCCACGCCCACAGCCACACCCACCCGCCCTTCAAGGTCAGACACAACCTTGATGCAGCCCTCAATCAAATCAAGCTTGACTCTCCCGAATCCGATTAATTCCATTCCCGGCAAAAGCGATTCTTACAGAAGCCAAAGAGCAAATTACATCAAATTCATTCTGTCGTTCCATGTCAAGCTTCTCCTGCTCTGGATGATTGAGGGCGAGATGAAAACGGGCATGGGTGTGGGCATGAAGTCATTGAGCCAAGCCGGATTTCCCACGGTGGGGAAAAACGGGGTGCAATATGTCAGCCGGGAGGAACAGGGAAGGAAAGGAGGGGATCAGGTGGATTTAAAGGATACTCCTGCAGTTTGGAAACGCCTGTCGGAATTTGGTGCGCGGGCACCAAAAAAGGACTTTTGCAACCTGATATTATACATTCACATTTGGGCCGCCCTGATTTATGCCGACAATTAAGTGGCTATTTTGAAAGAAGAACACAACACACCTCATTGGGGAGTTTCCCCCAAAATATTTAGATCGGAAAGACTTATATTTAATTCCGGCACAAATAGAAACGCTCATTTGGAGGGTCATAATGTATAATGTCATAATGTATAATTTACAGGGTGGCTCAGGGGCTAAGATGCTGAGCTTGTCGATCAGAAAGGTCGGCAGTTCGGCGGTTCAAATCCCCAGCGCCGCGTAAACGGAGGGAGCTCCCGTGACTCGTCCCAGCTTCTGCCAACCGAGCCGTTCGAAAGGACGTTAAAAAATGCGAGTAGAAAAATAGGCACCACCTTTGGTGGGAAGGGAGCAGCGTTCCGTGAGCCTTCGGTGTTGAGTCATGCCGGCCACCTGACCACGGAGACGTCTTCGGACAGCGCTGGCTCTTCGGCTTTGAAACGGGGATGAGCACCGCCCCCTAGATTCAGGAACGATGAGTGCAAGGGGAACATTTACCTGAATAATGTATAATTTACAGTATATCGGTGATCCTTCACTTACGAGCACAATTGAGCTCTAAATTTCTATTGCGAAACAAGACGTTATGTGAATGTGACCGTCTTCCTTGACGCAGTCGTTAAGCGAATCACTGCAGTTGGGAAGGGATTAGCGTGGTTGTTAAGTGAATCTGGCTTCCCTATTAACCTGTCGCAAAAGGAATCACGTGACCCCGGGACTCTACAACCGTCATAAATATCATTTATGATATTTATCATTTACCGTTACGACGTCATTGAAAAAAGGGACTTCTAACTGTTCCAGCATGTTTCATTCAGTGGCCATTCTAGTTTGCAACACTACTGGGAAAAAAAAAGTGACTGAGGACCGTTCCTCACATGTATGACCGTCGTAGCATCCCCGTGGTCACATGATCGAAACTGAGATGCTGGGCAACTGGCATGTACTTACGAGGGTTGCAGTATCCTGGGTTCACGCGATCCCCTTTTGCGACCTTCGGACAAGCAGAGTCATGGGGAAAGCCGTATTCACTTAACGATGGTGTAACTCACTTAACAACTGCAGTGATTCACTTAATAACAGTGTTATTCCCTTCACAACTGCAGTGATTCACTTAACAACAGCGTTATTCCCTTAACAACCGCATGGTTCACTTAACAACAGTATTATTCTCGTAACAATAGCAGTGATTCACTTAACAACAGTGCTATTCCCTTAACAACAGCAGTGATTCACTTAACAACAGTGTTATTCCCCTAACAATAGCAGTGATTCACTTAACAACAGCTTTATTCCCTTCACAACTGCAGTGGTTCACTTAACAACAGTGTTATTCCCCTAACAACAGAGGTGATTTACTTAACAACGGTGTTACTCCCTTAACAACTGCAGTGGTTCACTTAACAACAGTGTTATTCCCTTAGGAACAGCAGTGATTTGCTTAACAACGGTGTTACTCCCTTAACAACAGCAGTAATTCACTTAACAACAGTGCTATTCCCTTCACAACTGCAGTGGTTCACTTAACAACAGTGTTATTCCCCTAACAACAGAGGTGATTTACTTAACAATGGTGTTACTCCCTTAACAACAGCAGTGATTCACTTAACAACAGTGCTAGTCCCTTCACAATTGCAGTGATTCACTTAACAACTGAGCCAAGGAAGGCCGTAAAATAGGGCAAACTCACTGAACAACTGTCTCGCTTAGCAACAGAGATTTTGGGGTTCAATTTGTGGTCGTAAGTCGAGGACTATCCGTAATTGTGGCTGTGATCCTGATATTTTTGGACACTGAGGTGAGTTTGACTTTGTTCTACTTATTGATCATGTCACATCGAGTTGCTTTTCGACTGCTCGCCATCACACTGATCGATTTTCTCTACCCTTAACTTGTTCTTGCGAGTTTCCCGATAGCGTAGCAGAACTCCTTGACTTACAACGCTCCATTTGGTGACCGTTCAAAGTTACAGCAGCATTGAACAAAGTGACCTATTAGGACATTTTTTTCACCCTCATTGCAATGTGGTCAACATTCGGAGGCTTGGCAACTGACTCGTGTTTGTGACAGTCGTAGTATCATGTGATTTCCCCCTTAGCGACCGTCGGACACGCAAAGCGAATGGGAAAGCCGGATTCACTCCTCGGAGTCTCAGAGAGTCACGAATCAATGAAGGAAAACTCCTGTAAACTCCACTCCCTTGTCGCTCCTCTTTTATTCCCTCTGGGAGGGGCCATTCACCGTCCACCTATGGCCTTACTTCCCAAGTCAGTTGGGAATAGAATAGGGAATATAAAATAATAGCATATAGTTCAGAATTAGAATAGAATATGGAATATAAAATAATAATAGAATAGAGTTCAGAATTAGAATAGAATATGGAATATAAAATAATAGAATAGTTCAGAATTAGAATAGAATATGGAATATAAAATAATAGAATAGTTCAGAATTAGAATAGAATATGGAATATAAAATAATAATAGAATAGAGTTCAGAATTGGAATAGAATATGGAATATAAAATAATAATAGAATAGAATTCAGAATTAGAATAGAATATGGAATATAAAATAGTAATAGAATAGAATTCAGAATTAGAATATAGAATAAAAAATTAGAAACAGAATAGAATAAACTATATGGAATAGAGAATAGAGAATAAAGAACACAATAGGGAATAAATAATAGAACAGAATTGAATAGAATATAAAATATGGAATGGACCATTGGACATACAAAGTGAATGAGAAAGCTGGATTCAAACTCCACTCCCCTTTCACTCCCTCTTTTACTTCCTCTGGGAGGGGCCATTCACCGTCCACCTGTGGCCTTATTCCCAAGTCGACCCCTGTTCTTTAGCTGTTCCCTTCGTCTGGCAACTCTGCGCATGCGCACACTGGGAACAGGCTCCAGCTGTTCTTCTGCCTCATGGACTCCGAAGGCAGTTGATAAGTGTCGGACGGCCCTGGCCGCCTCTCTGCCTCCGACGCAGAGCCCTCATCCGAGCCTTCCCCAGACACTCTCCGAATCGGCTGCTGCCGGCAGCGGGCCACAACATTGCAGGGATCCACTTGCAAGAAAGGTCGTAAAACCGGGCCAACCCACTTAACCGCTGTCTCGCTTAGCAACAGAAGGTTTTGGATTCGGTTCTCATCGTTAGTCAAGGACTAGCTGTATTCCTCACCACTGTGACAAAGAGTGGGGGGGGGGGAGATTGAAATTGGGAGGCTCTGCCCTTGTGAAGCTGCCCTGCCCTGGGTGGATGGCATGAATCAATCCGAGATTTCAAAGGAGGAAGCTGTGCTCACCTGTACACCTGTTTGCAGGGCCTTTCCCACCATTCAGGAGGCAGAGAAAGGTTGGGACAGCAAATATTTATGGCATTTTTCCCTTTGAATTGCCAGGTCAGGTTTTTTTTTTTCCTTTCAGGTGTCAACATAAATTGTCTTCTTGGCCCAACTTCACCCAAGGAGCTGAGTTCCCAGACCTGCCCATTTTCTCTTCCTGCACGTTGCTTCTTCCGGATACCGTTTAATGATTTTGTTTAGTTTTATTTATCAAATCCACGTGGCTGTTGTGGCCCGCTGCCGGCAGCTGCCAATTCGGAGAGTGAGGAGGTTGGGGAGGAACCTGGGCCAGTCCTGGAGTCTGGGGAAGGCTCTGAGGAGGACTCTGCGTCGGAGGCAGAGAGGGGGCCAGGGCCGTATGCCAGTTATCAGCTGCCTTCGGAGTCGGAGATCAGTGGAGCAGAAGAATGGTTCCACCACAAATCCACGAAGCCCTTATCCGCGGAGACATAAGCGCGAAGACTAATTCGCGCCGTTCGAAGCGCTAAGGAAAAATGCGACCCTACCGCGATGACATAATCGCGGAGGGCAAATCTGCGCATTCCCAAGGACTCAGTACCCTAAACCTAACCCTAAACCTAACCCTAAACCTAACCCTAAAACAAACCCCTAAACCTAATCCTAACCCTTACCTTAATTGAAATCGGCTTTCTGCTGCGGCGCCGTTTTAAAGCGCCCTTCTGTTGCCGCGCTGTTGTCGCGGCGGTGATGACGCACAGTGATGACATCGCGGCTTTAGCGATGCGCTTATGTCTCCGCGGATAAGGGCTTCGCGGTTTTGTCGTGCCACGCAGAAGAATAGCTGGAGCCTGTTCTCAGTGTGCGCATGCGCAGAGCTGCCAGAATAAGAAGGGAGCAGCTAAGGAACAGGGGTCGACTTGGGAGGAAGGCCACAGGTGGACGGTGAATGGCCCCTCCCAGAGGGAATAAAAGAGGAGCGAAAGGGGAGTGGAGTTTGAATCCAGTTTTCTCATTCGCTTTGTGTGTCCAATGGTCCATTCCATATTTTATATTCTATTCAATTCTGTTCTATTATTTATTCCCTATTGTTTTCTTTATTCTCTATTCCGTTTTCCATATAGTTTATTCTATTCTGTTTCTAATTTTTTATTCTATATTCTAATTCTGAATTCTATTCTATTATTATTTTATATTCCATATTCTATTCTAATTCTGAATTCTATTCTATTATTATTTTATATTCCATATTCTATTCTAATTCTGAATTCTATTCTATTATTATTTTATATTCCATATTCTATTCTAATTCTGAACTATTCTATTATTTTATATTCCATATTCTATTCTGAACTCTTATTATGTTATATTCCATATTCTATTCTAATTCTGAACTCTATTCTATTATTATTTTATATTCCATATTCTATTCTAATTCTGAATTCTATTCTATTATTATTTTATATTCCATATTCTATTCTAATTCTGAATTGTATTCTATTATTATTTTATATTCCATATTCTATTCTAATTCTGAACTATTCTATTATTTTATATTCCATATTCTATTCTGAACTCTTATTATGTTATATTCCATATTCTATTCTAATTCTGAACTCTATTCTATTATTATTTTATATTCCATATTCTATTCTAATTCTGAACATTTTATTATTATTTTATATTCCATATTCTATTCTAATTCTGAACATTCTATTATTATTTTATATTCCATATTCTATTCTAATTCTGAACTCTATTCTATTATTATTTTATATTTCATATTCTATTTTAATTCTGAACTTGTTTTATTATTTTATATTCCATATTCCATTCTAATTCTGAAGTCTTTTCTATTCTCATTTTTTAATTCTGAACTTATTCTATTATTATTTTATATTCCATATTCTATTCTAATTCTCAACTTATTTTATTATTACTTTATATTCCATATTGTATACTAATTCTGAATTCTATTCTATCATTTTATATTCCATATTCTATTCTAATTCTGAACTCTATTATTTTATATTCCATATTCTATTCTAATCCTGAACTCTATTCTATTCTCATTTTTTAATTCTATATTCTATTCTAATTCTGAATTCTACCCAATGCTATCCCTATCCCTGTTCTTGTCCTTTGGCTGGGGAAGATGGGTATGATACTCAATCCACTCCCACTTCGTGCAATGCTAGCACAGAGAATTCCAAGAAATCCCCCCCTCCCATTTTCCCCGTCTTCATTCGGTCATTCAAAAACCACCCGGACCTCCCCATTCACAAGGAATGAATGACTGAATGAATCAGTGACGCAATGAACGAACGAGCCAATGAGGCGAACGGAAGGGTGACGTCACGGGCGCAATGCTTTCTGGGAGGAGAGGCCGGCGCTGATGGCTCCGTCGGCGCGGGGGGGCAGGCCGGGAGGCAGCGTGGCAAAGCTGCTTCCGGGAGGAGGGGGCGTGGCCTACGAGAGTCCGGCGCAGGCGCGGAGGAGCCCGTCGGTCCGCGTGCTGCCCGGGCTTGCAAAAAAAAAAAAAAAAAAAGGGGGGGGGGTTGCCGCCGGGTGGGAGATGCGCGATCCTGTGATCGGTTTTGCACGCGATCCCGTTGCGATCCAGCAGGAGCAGAGGCAGCCAGCGCAGACTTTTGAGCCTGTAAGTGTCTGCAATATTCTGTTTCCCCCCCCCCCCGACTTCTCTTCCCTTCCCTGCAAGGTTGGGGGCTTCCCGGAGAATCCAGGCAGAAGTGCAACCGGTGAAGCGGCCAGGAGGTTTGAAGCAGCAGGGCCTCCTTGGGGGTGTCCCCCCCACTCTATCTCTCTCGTTGGCCGCGATTGGCTGCTTTTTGTGGCTGGGGGTGGATGCAGAAGGTCTGGGGTATTTTTTTGGGGGGTATTTTATGCCCTTTGACCCTTGGCAGGGGGTCAAGGGTCAAACCCTTGGCAGGGGGTCAAGGATCAAACCCTTGGCAGGGGGTCAAGGGTCAAACCCTTGGCAGCCTGAACTGGTTTTGGAATTTTGGAGGTTGCCTTTGAAGGGGAAAGCCCCCCCTCCCTCCCTTTACATTGATTTTATACTGTTATAGTGAAATTGTGCATTATAAATTGAACACACACATATGCACACACAACTTGCATTTTTTTACATGCTTTCAAACGGCTAGGTTGGCAGAAGTTGGGACAAGTCGCGGGAGCTCACTCCGTTAGACAGTGCTATCGACATATATACATATATACGTGTTGTATTTGTGCTGATAAATAAATAAAGGGAGACTAGTATAGATCTATTTCAAGCTATTTAGCTCTCATCAGCTAGCCATACCCTTACTGGGAATCGAACCTGGGCTGTATTACATCTTAGGCAGATGTGTTAACCATTAAGCCACAGAGTTCGACTCCTTATCAGCTAAATATATATATATATATATATGTGTGTGTGTGTGTGTGTGTGTGTGTGTGTGTGTGTGTGTGTGTGTCTCACAACCCCTGGTAAGCCCCAACTATGGGAGGAAGCTAACTGCCTCCAACATCTGTCAATCGGCTCGTCACAAGAGTCCATCATGACAGAAACCCAATATTTTTACTGTTGCCTTTTGTTATATTTGTGTTTTTATTTGTGCTGATAAATAAATAAAGGGAGACTAGTATAGATCTATTTCAAGAGCTAAATAGCTTGAAATAGATCTATACTAGTCTCCCTTTATTTATTTATCAGCACAAATAAAAACACACACACACATACATACATACATATATGCACATATACATATATACACACATACATGCACATTTTATGGTTATTAATTTAGGTGAAATGTTAATAAACATTGTAAGTCCATGTTACAATAATACAAATACAATAGCAGAGTTGGAAGGGACCTTGGAGGTCTTCTAGTCCAACCCCCTGCCTAGGCAGGAAACCGTATACCGTTTCAGACAAATGGCTCTCCAACATCTTCTTAAAGACTTCCAGTGTTGGGGCTTTCACAACTTCTGGAGGCAACTTCTGTTCCACTGATTCATTGTTCTCACTGTCAGGAAATTTCTCCTGAGTTCTAAGTTGCTTCTCTCCTTGATTAGTTTCCACCCATTGCTTCTTGTCCTACCCTCAGGAGCCTTGGAGAATAATTTGACTCCCTCTTCCTTGTGGCAACCCCTGAGATATTGGAAGACTCCTATCATGTCTCCCCTGGTCCTTCTTTCTATTAAACTAGACATATCCAGTTCCTGCAACCGTTCTTCCTATGTTTCAGCCTCCAGTCCCCTCATCCTCTTTGTTGCTCTTCTCTGCACTCTTTCTAGAGTCTCCACATCTTTTTCTACATCGTGGTGACCATGTTTGATATATCAAACTGCTAATACACCCTCAATCATTAGTCTTGACTAAACTGGCTAAATACATACAATGCATGCATACCATGAACCCATGTGAATGTAAGTATAGCATATTGTATAATGTTATCTGTATTAGATAAGGCTATATGGAAGGTAGGCCCCTATGACGTTGATCATGGGATGTATCAGAAATATCGACGTCCAAAATGTATTGCGTTGAGGTGTCAAACAAACACTTAACTTGCTCTTCCTTTTGCCCATTTCATCCTCACAACAGCCCTGTGAGGTGGGCTCAGCGAGATTGCCACTGCAAGAGGATTTTAACCTGTTTTTTTTTTCCCCCCTCCCTGGTCTTGTTAACAGCAAACGGACCTCCTGCTGAATATTTCCCATCCCTCTGCAACACCCTTGTTTTTAAATCTTTGTGTTTTATGTTTATTGCGTTAATATGTTTTTAAAATCCG
Organism: Thamnophis elegans; assembly: GCF_009769535.1. NCBI lineage: Eukaryota > Metazoa > Chordata > Lepidosauria > Squamata > Natricidae > Thamnophis > Thamnophis elegans. The sequence continues at coordinate 142,105,453 of NC_045558.1, forward strand.
TTTATTGAATTTATACGCTCGTGGCCCACAAAGTGACTCCTTTCCTTCTTGCTAATCTCCTCCATTTCCCCCTCGAAGGCTGGCAGGCGAAGCTGTTCAGAAGGATGGGACCCCCTGTCCACCGCCAGAAAACAGCGAAAAGCAGCCAAGAGCGGAAGAAAAAACGATGGGGCTCGCCTGTTGCTAAGCCTGGGAAAGGAGACCCCGAGGAGATCAAAGGAGGAGGAGGCGGTGTCAAATTGGAGCCGGCGGTGGCGGATTATTTCCGCCAGGCGCACGAAACCTTCAAGTCTGGTTTTGCCTCCGACGAGGAGAAAAGTAATTTTTTGGGTTTATTTTAGGGGAGACCCTAAAGCACTTTGTAGAAGAAATCCTCATGTTAACGACCGTAATGGACCCCGGCCCATCAGCGTCGCCAACGCGTGACGTTCGTAACTTGGGCCATCCATGTGACCGAGTCAATTTTAGGAGCTGATTTGCTGTGGTCGTTAAGTGAATCCGTGGGGTCGCTATGAGCTGGTCCGACCATGGCGGTAAAATGAGGGCGTGTGATTTATAAGCAATCAAATGGGCAAGTGGCGGTAATTGTCATGTGACCACGAGGGGCAGCCATTGGACCTTCCAATATGGGGCATAACTATCCCCATGGAAGTCTGCTATAACTTCAAACGGTGGGTAAGTAATCGGTCATAAAATGAGGAGTACCAGGCCACAATCTGGTCCATTGGAATTCAGTAATCTGGGAAGATGGGAGGTGTTGCAAGGAATTCTGGGAATTGACGTCTACCCATCTTCGGCTCTCCCAAGGCTGAGAAACCCTGAACCAAATGGTACAGGCGGTCCTTGACTTACAACGGTTCATTTAGCGACCATCCGAAAGACTGAAAAGGCGATTTACTGCTGCTCCTCACACTTACGACTGTTGTGTGGCATTCCCACCATCCCACCATGATCAAAATTTGAGAGTTTGCCAACTGTCATGTACAGCTAGTCCTCAACATACGACCACAGTTGAGTCCCAAATTTCTGTTATTAAGGGAGACATTTGTGAAAGGAGCTTTGTCTCCTTTTACAACCGTTTTCGCCACCATTAAGTGCATCACTGGAGTTGATCAGTTAGTCACGTGGTTGTGGGACGCCGTCATAAATACAAGTCAGTTGCACGCATGATCACACGATCACGGGGAGGCTGCTAAGGTCTTAACTGAAAAACGGGCATAAATTGCTTTTTCCAGCGCCGTTGTAACGTGAACGGTCACTAAACAGAAGTGTTGTAAGTCGAGGACTATCGGATTGAGCATCCTGCGATCGGCATTTGCGGCCTTCCCAGATGGCTTCTGATGAGTAAAATCAATGGGAGAAAAGCCGGATTTGCTTAATGACTGCATGTTTCACTTAACGACTTTGATGATTCGCTTAACAACCCTGACGAAAAAGTTTGCAAAATGGCAACCATTTTGTCACAATCACCCTATTCGCAAGGGAAACTGTGCTCCCACTTGTGGTCGTAAGTCGAGGACTCCCGTTAATGGCCGTTATGTTGTCCCCCACAGGTCTGTTTGTGAGCAACGTCCTGACGGAGGCCACGGATGTGGCGCTGCCGCTGGCTCTGGATGCCTCCGGGTCGCTGTTCCTCCAGGCGCTGCTGCCGTCCGCCTCGGGGGCCAGCTTGGAGCCTCTACTCCGGGCGCTCCTCCCCTCTCTGCGCCCGGTCGCCTGCCACCCCTGCGGCGCCCACATCCTGGAAGCGGCCCTGTGGAGGGCCCCCCTGCTGATTTCGGGAGGGGACGAGGAGGCCCAGGCGCTGGAAGAGCTCCTCCTGGATCTGGGGAAGGGTCTTCGGGACGAGCTGGCGACTTTCGCACTGGACGCCCATGCCAGCTTTGTGGTGCGGACTCTGCTGCAGGTCCTGGGAGGGGCCCGCGTCGGGTCGGACGGGGGACGGGGGCTCCCGGGCTCAGGTGAGTCACGGCCATTGAGCGCGTCCCCTATCTTGGGATGGGAGTTTGGGGAGGGGGTGGAAGCCATTGCCCACTTGCCCATCGGTTGAGATCCAGTGTGGGAGAACGATGAGACCTGGGTTAATGCCCCCCCCCCCGTGCCCCCCTCCCCTGGCATGTTCCTTGATTTTTATTTTATTGTGTTTTTGTTTTGTTTTATTATTTTTTTATTTTATTTTTTATTTATTGCATTATTTTATTCATTTTATTATTTATGATTTTATTCATTTTTGTTTTTATTCGTTTTATTATTTTATTCATTTTATTCATTTTTATTCATTTTATTCTTTTTTATTTTATTTTACCTTTTTTATTTACTTCATTTTATTTTGCTTCTTTTATTTATTGTTTAATTTAATTTATTGTTGTATGTTTTGTTTTGTTTATTTTATTTTGTTGTTTTTTCTTTTTTATTATTTTTTATTATTTTTTGTTTATTTCATTGTATTTTATTATTTTTTATTTTATTTTCCTTATTTTTTATTTATTTTATTTTTTATTTTATTTTGTTTATTTCATTTTATTTTCCTTATTTATTTTTGTTTTATTTATAGTTATGTTTTGTTTTATTTTATATTTTCTTTATTATTTTTAATATTATGTTTTATTTATGTTTTTTTATTTATTTATTTAGCTTATTTTATTTTTTATTTTACTTATTTTTTTTTTAATTATAGCTATTTTTTGTTTTATTCATTTATTTTATATTTTCTTTATTATTTTTAATCTTGTTTTATTTATGTTTTGTTTTTTATTTTTATTTATTTAGCTTATTTTTTTATTTTACTTATTTTTGTTTTATTTATAGTTATTTTTTGTTTTATTCATTTATTTTATATTTTCTTTATTATTTTTAATTTTATGTTTTGTTTTTTTAATTTATTTATTTTTTATTTTGTTTATTTTTATATTTTAATAAATTTTGGTTTTTTATTTATTATTATTATTTAGTATATTATTTTATTTTTTTCTTTTAATTTTGATTTCATTGATTTTGTTTTATTTTATTCATTTTATTGTTTTCTTTTAATTTTGATTTCATTGATTTTGTTTTATTTTACTTATTTTATTTTTTATTATTGTTTTATTTTTAAAATATTTTTATATTACATTATTTAATTTTAATTTATTTGTATTATTTTACTTTGTTTTATTTTTATTTTATTTTATTTATTTGTATCCCACCTTTATTATATTTACAAATAACTCCGCATTTGAAATCCTCAACTCAATGTATGATGTCCTCAACCTGTGGATTTCAACTCCCAGAATTCCTCAACCAGCCAAGTCTTAAAGTTGCCAAGATTGTTGGATACCCTGGTTAATGCCATATTTTGCCAGGGGTTTAGACCAAGTTAATCTTTTCCTTGCAGGAAAATCAGGGCGTCTAATTCACCCCTTCCCCTTTTCTGCCCCCTTTCCACCATCTTAGGGTCTCTTCGTCCCCAGGCCAAGAGTTCGAAGGTGGGGAGTGAAGGACCAGCGGTATTCGAAGTCCCCGCCAGTTTCCTTTCCCTCCTACGGGAATTCAAAGGCTGCTTCCAGGAGCAAATTGCAGGTGAGATGCTGCCATCTGCTGGGCAGGTGGAGGAACGGCAGTCTTGCACTGCTTTCCAGCGAATACAGACAGTCCTTATTTAACAACAGCAAGCGAGCGTGGAATTTCCGCGATAAGTAGTTGAAGTTGTTTTGCGGGTCTCCATAGGAGCTGACTCAATTTTACGGCCATTTTTATGACAATCAAATGACTCACGGCCGTCGTTAAGTGAATCAGGTGGTCGCTGAGTGAATCCCTTTTATGAATGGGTGTTTTTTGCTGCACTCTAGCAAAAAATGTTGCAAATTGGGATCACGGGACTCGGACTTTGCTAGCCGTTGTAAATATGAACTGGTTGCATGCCTGAAATGGGGGACAGTCATAACTTTGAGGATGGGTTGTAAGTACCTTTTATGGGGTCGGTTACTGTGATCACATAACCACAGGGTTGGGGGTGGCAGTCATAAATTTGAGGTCTTAGTATTTTTTTATGGATCTGTCGTAACTTGAAAAAGTCATTAAGGGAATGGTCATTAAGTGAGGAGAACCTGTATGCCTGTGAATGGGAAAGTGTGAGCTTGGGAAGGTCATATATAGAGGTGGAGCTTTTGCCTCACAATCAGGAGGCTGTGAATTCGATCCTCTGGGCACGATGAGAATATATCTACTGAACAAAACTCCGCATTGGCAACAGGGAAAAGCATCCGGCCATTAAAAACACTCTGGTGCCTCCATTCAGTTGCCCAGACTTCACTCAGCAAGGGATTCTGGAGTCGTTAAAATATGATGATGATACATTTATATATATCCTTCCTTTATATACCCTTTCTGATCTGACTTTAACCAAGATCCTACCTTTAACCAAGATCCTACCTTTAACCTACCTTTAACCAAGGAGCCAAGGTGGCGCAGTGGTTAAATGCAGCACTGCAGGCTACTGCTAGATCAGCAGTTCAGCGGTTCAAATCTCACCGGCTCAGGGTTGACTCAGCCTTCCATCCTTCCGAGGTGGGTAAAATTAGGACCCAGATTGTTGGGGGCAATATGCTGACTCTCTGTAAACCGCTTAGAGAGGGCTGAAAGCCCTATGAAGCGGTATATAAGTCTACTGCTATTGCTATTAAACTAAACCTGTTTTCCCTCTAGATTTCATCACCAACAAATGTTTCAGCCTCTGCCTGCAGGTGGCGCTGGAGATCCTGCACAGGAAGCTGCCTGAAGAGTGTGCTGAGCTCTGCCGGTCCTTGATTGGCTACCTGAGCAGCTGTAACCCGGCTGCTGAGCAAAGGTAGGCAGTTGGATTGGTAGGAATGGTTTGGGGAGGCGGGGATTGGTGGGAGGAGTCACTGCAAAAGGCTGGCTGGGGAATTCTGGGAGTTGAAGTCCATCTGCCTTTACAGTGGTGAACTGCAGGTGGCCTTACAAAAGTCCATTTAGTGACCATTTAAATTTGCAACGGCACTGAAAAAAAGTGACTTAGGACTGTTGTTCACACTTAACGACCATTGTAGCATCCCTGTGGTCACGATCAAAATTCTTGGCAACTGACTCATTTTTATGACGATTGCAGTGTCCAGGGGTTGTGTAACCTGACAAGCCAAGTCAACGGGGAAATTAGATTCACTTAACAACCGTGTCACTAAACAGCTGCAGTGGTTCGCTTAACAACTGTGGCGAGAAAGGTCGTAAAATGGGGCAAAACTCACCTAAAATGTTTCACTTAGCGACATAAATTTGGATCTCACTTGTGGCCGTAACTCGAGGATTACCCATATAAGAAATATTGTATTAGCGAGCCCCACATTCTCGACACAACTTAGCATTAAAACCTTCGACTTAAGACAATTCAATTAGCAATCGTTCGAGGGTTACAAAGAATGAAAAAACCGACTTACGACCAGTCCTCGCACTTGTGACCCTTCCAGCATCCACACAGTAACACGATCAAATTTGATCCCAGGGTCACGCGATCACCATTTCAGACCTTCCCAGCCGCCTTCTGACTAGCAAAGTCCATTTAGGAAGCCGGATTCGCTTAACGACCTCCCGATTCGCTTAACGATGGCAGCGATTTGCTGAACTGCCTTGGGGGAAAGTTCTTAAAAATCCCGCCTTGTTTAGCCATGGAAATTCTGCGAGTTGTGGTCAGTTGAGGTGAGGAATGGCCAAAAGCGAAGAGGAGCTAAAGAGCCTCTTGACGCGGGTGACGGAGGAGAGTGCAAAAGTGGGCTTGAAACTCAACAGGAAGGAAACTAAGATCATGGCATCTGGCCCTCTCAATTCCTGGCAAATAGATGGGGGAAGAAATGGAGGTAGTGACAGATTTTCCTGGGCTCCAAACCGATCGCCGGAGTGTTGGAGCTATGGGTTATAAGCAGGGAAAGTTCTCCCATATGTGGTGGACCTGCCCTGAAGTTGGAAAATATTGGCGCAAGATAAGGAAATGGCTGGAAGAGATAATTGAGCGAAGGATAGAGCTGAAGCCGGAATTGTTTCTCCTGGGAATCTTTGATGGGGAAATGGAGGGAAAAAAATTATAATATATAATATTACACGTATTAAAATTGTACGAGCATAGAACTGGAAACAAATAGATATCTCCCCAGAGCCGATTATAAGGGTTCACGGACAAATGCGCGCTCGACAAAAGCGCGCCAACAAAACCGCTGGGGAAAAAACGTGAGTTCGAAATTGCGCCGACGAATGAGCGCAGAAGCGCGCCGACAACAGCGCGCCGACAGAAGCGCACTCTAAACCTAACACTAACACTAATCCTAATCCTTACCTTAACCATAATCGCGCTTCTGTCGGCACTCTTTTGTCGACGCGCCTTTATGGGCGCGCTGTCGACGTGGTTTTATCGCTGCATTTTTGTCGGGCGCGCTGTTGTCGGGCGCACATTTGTTGGGTCACGGATTATAACAAGGAAAATCTATGAATGTGCAGAAATGGATAGACTGTCTACGGAAATGAAGGAGAAGGAAGAAATGGAGTATTATCAAATTTGGAATACCGTATTTTTCGGAGTATAAGACGCACCTTTTTCCCTCAAAAAAGAGGCTGAAAATCTGGGTGCGTCTTATACACTGAATACAGCATTTTTTGCCTCCCGAAACCCCGTCCCTTCACCAAAATGGCCGTGCATTGCCTTTAGGAGGCTTGCGGGGTGCTCCAGGGGGGGCTGGGGAGGGCAGAAATGAGCGAAAAATGGGCCGTTATTTGCTCATTTTTGCCCCCCCCCCCCCCGAGCACTTTACAAGCCTCCTACAGGCTATTCATGCCCTTTTTTTGAAAAAAAAAATAATAATTTTGAAGAGGCGAATTTTTAAAAAAAAGTTTTTGCATTGTGCAGATCTCCCAAAAAACGGCCCGTTTTTGCAAAAAGAGGGCCCGTTTTTGCAAAAAACGGCCCGTTTTGGGGAGATCTGCACAATGCAAAACCTTTTTTTAAAAAAATTCACCTCTTCAAAATCTTGGTGCGTCTTACACTCTGAAAAATACGGTAGATGGTACTCCTGGCTTGAGAGTAAACTTAAAACTTAAGGTGTAAAGGGTAAAAGTATAATATATAGAGAGTATTTCAATAAAGGCCATAGCTTAGGATAGTGATATAGAGATAGGATTTTTTGCAAATAGGATTGAGACGGAAAATATGTATACCGATATGGAAAAGCTGTCACAAGTGAAATTGTGTATGTGTGTGTGTGTGTGTGGGGGGTTAAATGTCGGAAAATGTAATAAATACCATTTTAAAAATCAAATACTTTGGCCACCTAATGAGAAGGAAGGACTCCCTGGAGAAGAGCCTAATGCTGGGAAATATTGAGGGCGGAAGAAGAGGGGACGACAGAGAAGGAGGTGGCTGGATGGGTTCACCGACAAATGCGCGCTGGACAAAAGCGCGCCGATGAAATTGCGGGGAAAAAAACCACGAGTTTGAAATCACGCCGACGAATGAGCACAGAAGCGCACCGACAACAGCGCGCCAACAGAAGCGCGCTCTAAACCTAACCCTAAAGGTAACCCTAAACCTAATCCTGAACCTAACCCTTACCCTTATCCTAACCCTTACCTTAACCGTAATCGCGCTTCTGTCGCCACCCTTTTGTCGCCACGGCTTTGTGGGCGCGCTGTCGATGTCACAGTTTTATCGCCACGGTTTTGTCGGCGTGCTGTTGTCGGGCGTGCATTTGTCAGGTCACGGGCTGGATGGAGTCACCGAAGCAGCCGGCGTGAGCTTCAGTGGACTCCGGAGGATGGTAGAGGACAGGAAGGCCTGGAGGAACGTTGTCCATGGGGTCGCGATGGGTCGGACACAACTAACAACAACAAAAAATTGAGGAAAATCCTTGCGTTTTTAGCTTTTTTCTACCCATTGCGTTGGCTTTGGAGATTTCCAGCAAGTGTGATTGTGCGTGACGGCAATGGAAGTGCATTCCTGCCCTTGTCTTCTTGTCCCCCCCCCCGTCGTCCCCCCCGCTCAGCAGCCTCCTGGTGTTCCTGAAGGACGCGACCTGCAGCCGGGTACTGGACAAGGTGTTGGAGGTGTCGGATGCGAAGGTGCTGCGCTCCTTCTACAAGGCTCACGTGAAGGGACAGCTGCGCGCCTTGTCAGCTCACAAAGTGGCCAACTTCACTTTGCAACGGCTCATCCAGGCCGCCTCGCGGAAACTGGTAAGGGGTGTGTGTGTTTGTGTGTGTGTGGGGCTCCCAGCTGGCTTAAAGCGGGGTGTCGATTTTTGGTTGCGCTTGAAAAGCTAAGAAGGGACAGACCTGGTTAAGGCTTCGAAGGGGCAGGGAGAGATTTTGGTTCCTCCGTCAGGAATGGTGGAAGGGACTGGTATGGCCGCAGGCTAGAAGCCAGGAGATGGTGAGTTCTAGTTTGGTTCAGGCGTGGAAGCTGGCTGGGTGGCTTTGGGCCAATCACTGGGAGATGGGGAGTTCTAGTCCCATCCTAGTTGTGGAAAACTAGTTCGGTGATCATGGGCACTAGGAGACGGTGAGTTCTAGTTCTGACTTAGGTATGAAAGCTGGCTAGGTGACTGTAGGCCAATCACTAGGAGTTGGTGAGTTCTAGTCTTACCCTAGTCATGAAAGCTGGCTAGGAGATGGTGAGTTCTAGTTCTGCCTTACGTATGAAAGCTGGCTGGGTGACTGGATCAATCACTAGGAGACGGTGAGTTCTAGTTCTGCCTTAGGTATGAAAGCTGGCTGGGTGACTGGATCAATCACTAGGAGACGGTGAGTTCTAGTCCCACCTTAGGTATGAAAGCTGGGCTGTGTGACTTTGGGCCAATCACCAGGAGATGGGGAGTTCTAGTCCGAACCTATCATGGAAACTAGTTGAGTGATTATGGGTCAATCTCTAGGACACGGTGAATTCTAGTCCCACCTTAAGTATGAAAGCTGACTGGGTGACTGTGGAACAAACACTAGGAGACAGTGAGTTCTAGTCCCACCTTGGTATGAAAGCAGCTGGGTAACTTTGACCCCAAGTATGCAAAGGATTCCTCAAAGTTCCAATTTATTAAGACAGACATGTTGGCACATCTGTGAAAACCCGAATCTGAAAGCTTCCCGGGTTTTCCCACCCAGTTGAAAGTTCATGATCTTGCCCCCACACCCACAAGTCCATCCCATGGTCCCATCATCCACTGCCACGCTGGCAGCTTCCACCCATCCAGTTCCGGTCAGGTGCAGAGGTGTAGAGAACAAGATATGACCTTGGTTTCTAGTCGGTCTCCGTCCGTTATTGTGGGGGAAATAGGAGGAGGGAGGAATATGTGATAGTTTCACTATCAGCGCATGAGAGTTCATGGTAAGAAGGTCAGCCAATGAATGAGCATAGCAACTAAGTCAGCCAATGAGGGCCGTTTGGAAGCTGAAACAGTATTTTCTGTGTGAGCAACAAGGAGACAGCAAGGAGCCTGGGCGTGGCTTAGCTCAACCGCTGTGCTGAGCTCTGAAACTGAAACTTACGTTTTGCTTGCATTTACTCTCACATTGGAAAACCTGCTTTTGGTATTGTATATTTACTTCATGTGCTATATGATATGTAAAGAGAAGTGATTGAATCCTGCTAAAGATAAACTACCGTATTTTTCGGAGTATAAGATGCAGCCTTTCCCCCCTAAAAGAGGGTGAAAATTTGGGTGCGTCTTATACACTGAATGTAGCCCGACCCACCCACCAGCCCCCCGCCCTTTGGCCTCTGCCTCCCAGCAATTTACCTCTTTGCAGCAAACGGGGAGCTTGCGGAGGCTTCAATAGGCTATAACAATCCCTGCAGCCTGAAACAGCTGATGATCGGGAGAAATTGAAAGTGAGAGGCAAATTGCTGGGAGGCAGAGACAGATTTTTTTTTTCCTTGTGCTAATCAGGCTGTTCGGCGCAAGGAGGTAAGTCAATAACTATAAATGCCTATAGAAGGTTCAAATTATTAGCCTTATTTTTTAAAGACAGCTTTATTCTTATTCTACACAACTTAACCAAATGAAGAAGCTTTTAAAAATCCTGCAAATGCTTGATCTGAAGAGGTCCAGTGCTATTATTTTGAAAAGTGCTATTCTTTTAAATAGCAGGGAAAACCGTATTTTTCGGAGTATAAGGCGCACCCTTTTTCCTCAAAAAAGAGGCTGAAAATCTGGGTGCGTCTTATACATTGAATACAGCATTTTTTTGCCTCCCGAAGCCCCGCCCCTTCACCAAAATGGCTGTGCATACCCTTATGGAGGCTTTCAGAGAGCTCCTGCAGCTACTCTCTCCCTCCCTCTCTCTCTCTCTCTCTCTCCCTACCTACCTACCTACCTACCTACCATATTTCTCTCTCTTTCTCTCCCTCTCTATCCCTCTATCTACCTACCTACTTTTTTAAAAAAAATTGCCTCTTCAAAGCCTTGGTGCGTCTTATACTCTGAAAAATGCGGTAACTATACTTCCAGAAAGCACATCAATTTTAACAGCATCTGTACAAGTATAGTCTGAAATATAACACTACACACAATGTATATTGTCTGTACTGTTTGCTGTTTGTTGCAAGGTGGCAAATTGCTGGGAGGCAGAGGGAGTTATTTTTCCCTTGCTTTTTCCTCCCCAAAAGCTAGGTGTGTCTTACACTTTGGAGCGTCTTATACGCTGAAAAATACGGTATACAGTAATGATCCCTGAACGGCTAGCGATCTGATAGGAACCGTTGCAGATCAATCAAACAGATCCCTGTCGGTCTAGAAGGGGAAAGGGGCCCTTCTCTTAGGAGGGTCTTCTCATGTATATCCTATCTCCCCAGCTGGGACGGCTTTTTCAGGAGCTGGGCCCCGGCTTGGAACAAATCTTGGCCCTGGAGCATCTCGGCATCGTCACGGCGCTCCTCGGTGCCTGCCGGAAACGCGGCGCCCACCAGCCGGAGGTGTTGCAGCTCCTCTTGGAGGTAACCAAACTTTTCTTGGTTTTCTGGTTAGTTTTCTGCTTCGTCTTCTCCGGCAAATTGTTGAGCTGGGTGTTTTCTCCCCCCCCCCCTGCACAGGCCTTCCACTGTTGGGAGCCCCCTGCCCGCCAGCTGGCCTGTGCCCCCCTGCTCGCCTCCGTCCTGGCGTACGAGGTCTACTTTGGAGAGGAGGAGAAAGAGCAGGTAGGTGTGCTAACTAGAGGTAGCCCTCGACCTTACAACTGAAATCGAGCCCCAAATTTCTCATGACGAGTGAAAGAGTGTTATTAAGTGAGCTTTGCCCCATTTTACGACTTTGCTTGCCGCTGTGGTTAAGCGAATCGCTGCTGTTAAGTCAGTCACACGGTCGTTAAGCGAATCTGGCTCGCCCATGGATTTGGCTTGTCAGAAGGTCGCAAAAGGGGATCGCCTGACTCTAGCCATCAGAAATCGGAGTCCGTGGCCAAGCAAGCCCATGAGGAGGCTGCCACGGTCGTAAGTGCGAAAAACGGTCATACGTCACTTTCCCCAGTGTCCTTGAACAGTCATAACAGCTTTTGTAAGTCAAGGACGATCTTTGTTATCACATTGTGTGGCCTTTACTCAGCCTTCGTGCTGATCAGGTCCCCAAATCGGTCAAATTTTTCTGTCATAAGTCGCTTTTCCTAGTGTCTGGCAGTTCGTCAAGCGAGATAAGGTTCGTGTGGATAAATATTCCTCTGAAAGACTGTTTGCCAAGCCTTGGGGACCGTGAATGAAAGGAATTCCTCAGTTCTGCCAAGTGTTGCTTTGCCCTGTGTGTGAAAACTAGTTATCTGGCAGCTCTCCAAGCGAGATAAGGTTCGTGTGGATAAATATTCCTCTGAAAGACTGTTTGCCAAGCCTTGGGGACTGTGAATGAAAGGAATTCACAGTCGTGCCAAGTGTTGCCTTGCCCTGTGTGTGGAAACTAGTTATCTGGCAGCTCTCCAAGCGAGATAAGGTTCGTGTGGATAAACATTCCTTTTGAAAGACTGTTTGCCAAGCCTTGCGGAATCTGAATGAAAGGAATTCACAGTCGTGTAAATAAGAGAGATTTTGCCAGGATCAAGACTCTACTTCATGCTTATTGAGGAAGCCTAGGTTCAGAACACAAATTTGGCTGTCTCGGTCTTCTGGAATGGGGCCCCTCCCTCCTGGGAATCCAGACTTCATTCCGCCGCACCTGTCGGATTCTCTTTTTCCTCCAGGAAAGTGCGGCACCGCCGGCCCTGAGCGCCATCTCCTACCACGGCTCCCTGATATTGCAGCACCTCCTGCACTTCGCAGATCCTTCCCTCGTGCTGCGCAGCTTGGCCGCCATGCCGCCCACCGACCTGGTAACGTTGGCTTGCGATCCTTCCGGGAGCCACGTCTTCGATGCTCTCTTGGCCAGCCCCTCCGTCTCCGAAAAGCCCAGGCGGAAAGTGTTGCGCCAGCTGAAGGTAAGGCCCCCCCCGGGGTGGGGGGAGGGGAGGATTCTGCACTGGGCTTTTTGAGACTGCCGGTTAAGCTTGTTTAATAACGCCCACTCGTGTGCGTTTTGTTGCGTGGGATCAACCTGTTGTGGCCAGTCGGTGTCCAGCGGTGTTGGCCGCAGATTCGGAGAGTGAGGAGGTTGGGGAGGAACCTGGGCCAGTCCTGGAGTCTGGGGAAGGCTCGGACGAGGGCTCTGTGTCGGAAGCAGAGAGGGGGCCAGGGCCATCCGACAGTCATCGGCTGCCTTCGGAGTCAGACATCAGTGAGGCAGAAGTACAGCTGGAGCCTGTTTCCAGCGTGCGCATGCGCAGAGCTGCCAGACGAAGGGAACAGCTAAAGAACAGGGAGTAAGGCCACAGGTGGATGGTGAATGGCCCCTCCCATAGGACATAAAAGAGGAGCAAAAGGGGAGTGGAGTTTGCAGAAGACAATTAGTTTGCTTCATTGGTTTGGGACTCTCAGAGACTCCTTGCCAGGTTTTGCAGCTCTCGGCCTGGCTGCTCTCCAAGCCAGATGAGGTCTGTGACTGTAAATCCTCCTTTGAAAGACTTTGCTGGATGGGAAGGAGCAGAATTCACAGCCAATGAACGAAAGGGTTTTTTTTGTTGGGACCAGGAATTAGTTTTATGCTCTTGGGAAGCCTCGGTCAGAACACAGCCTTGCAGGGGTGTCATTACGGCCGTTATTTAAAGCAATTCCTGGATTTTAACAACCGTTCCATCTCTTCCTCCCCTTCCTGTTTTTTGCTTTGGATTCTCAGGGCCACTTCCTGTCCCTCGCCTGCTCCAAGCATGGCAGCCGGGTTCTGGATGCCATCTGGAGCCGAGCCAGCCTGCCAGCCAGACGGGAGCTGGCCCAAGAGCTGGGTAAGGAGCCTCTGTGCCCCCTTCCCTCCCTCCCTCCTTCCTTTTTCCTTCCTTCCTTCTTTCTCTCTTCCCTGCCTCCCTGAGGCGGCCCTGAGAAAAGTGAGTTACAACTAATCCTCACCCTTATTATCTTTCTTCTATTCCTTTCCTTTTTCTCTCTTCCTTTCCTTTCCTTTTCTCTATCTTCCTTTCCTTTTCCTATCTTTCTTCCTTTCCCTTTTCTCTCTTCTTTTCCCTTCCTTTTTTCTATCTTTCTTCCTTTTCCTATCTTCCTTTCCTTTTTCTCTCTTCCTCTCCTTTCCTTTTTTCTATCTTCCTTCCTTTTCCTTTTTCTTCCTTTCTCTCTCTTCCTTTCCCTTCCTTTTTCTATCTTCCTTTCCCTTCTTTTTTCTATCTTCCTTCCTTTTCCTTTCTTCCTTTTCCTTTTTCTATCTTCCTTTCCCTTCCTTTTTTCTATCTTCCTTCCTTTTCATATCTTGCTTTCCTTTTTCTCTCTTCCTTTCCTTATTTCTATTTTCCTTCCTTTTCCTATCTTCCTTTCCTTTTTCTATCTTCCTTTCCCGTCCTTTTTCTATCTTCCTTCCTTTTCCTTTTTCTTTCTTCTTTTCCCTTTCTTTTTTCTCTTCCTTCCTTTTCATATCTTGCTTTCCTTTTTCTCTCTACCTTTCCTTTCCTTATTTCAATCTTCCTTTTTCTTTTTTCTATCTTCCTTTCCTTTTTCTTTCTTCCTTTCCCTTCCTTTTTTCTATCTTCCTTCCTTTTCATATCTTGCTTTCCTTTTTCTCTCCTCCTTTCCCTTCCTTTTTTCTACCTTCCTTCCTTTTCCTACCTTTCTTTTTTCTATCTTCCTTTTCCTTTTTCTTTCTTCCTTTCCTTTTTTCCCTTTCCTTTCCTTTTCCTATCTTTCTTTCCTTTTTCTCTCTTCCTTTTCTTTTTCTCTCTTCCTTTTCTTTTTCTATCTTCTTTTCCTTTTTTATTTTCCTTTCCTTTTTCTTTCTTCCTTTTCTTTCCTTTTTCTATCTTTTTTCCTTTTTATATCTTTTCTTTTTTTCTTCCTTTCCTTTCCTTTTCTCTCTTTTTCTTTTTCCTTTCTTTTTCCTTTCCTTTTCCCTCCCCTTCCCATTCATTCCCTGTCCCGTCCCCCTCTTCCTTTTCCCCTTCGCTTCCCTTTCGTTCCTTTCCCCCTCCCCCTCTTCCTCTTCCCTATCCTTGGGGAACAGGGTCCCTATATCCCTGGATGTATTTTTATGGGGTTCCAAACTTGCCTTCTTAAGCGTAGTGGAAGGGGTTCATTCAATTAAAGACATGCTCCAAGTAATGAATCCATCGCAAGCAAGACTCCGAGGCGGGTAAATTCTTCAAAGATTACTTTTATTAGGAATTATCCTATTGGCACTTATCTGGTGAAAACCGACTCTGAGGGTCTCCCGCAGTTTTCACCAAAATTAAAAGTGAAAGTTTTTTCACTTTTTCAAAACAATCAGTCACATGGTCCAATCACGGTTCGGTTTGGTTGCCTGGTGACATCACTCCGCCTTCTTCCGACCAGGTGTGAGAATGTCCTTGATTCTCAAGAGAAAATATATTGTTTTGGCTACAAAAATCCCTCTATCTCAAATCCCTCCTCCCTATCCCTCAGCTCCAGTGTGGCAGCACTGAAGCGGCAAAAATGGCTTCACTCAGGTCAGCTTCAGGGTTGCCACCATGTTTCTCAACCTTGGGCTCTAAGATGTTTGGACTTCAACTCCCAGAATTCCCTGGCCAGCATAGCTTAAAGGGCCCTGCCAGACTTCTGAAAGGGCCCATGGCCGAGATACACGGGAGTTAAAAAACATAGAAAGCTTCTCCGTTTTACAGAGACTTTTATTTGTGTCCTGAAGTCATTCCTCAAACTTATTCCCCCTTTCTCTCTCTCCTCCCAGCGGCGCACGAACCCCAGCTACGACACGACCCCTTCGGCCACCACCTTGTCCGTAACTTTGCCTTGACCCATTTCCTCAAACGCCGACGGGACTGGGACAGCCACCAGCAAGCAGAGAAGAAGCGGAGGGATCTATTTGCCGAGTTCCTGGAGGATTGAACCCGTGGGGTTGGTCGGCCAAAGATGGGATTTTATTTTATTTTTTGGGGTCGACCGATGGCATCAAGAGGACTAGCTCCTTAAGCGGGCTTTGTGTTTCACACCCCACCCAAATCTGCCCAGAAGTGCATTTGAAAATGCTCCTTCGCCCTCAGGAATGTGGGTAGGATAGGAATCGTTCCTGTCACTCTCGGACAGTTCATAATGGGAACTGAAGTCTGAAAGAAGGAAAGAAGAAAGGAGGGAGGAAGGGAGGAAAGAAAGAAGGAAGAGAGGAAAGGAAGAAATAAGGAAAGAAAGAAGAAAGGGAGGAAGGAAAGAAAGAAAGGAGGGAGGAAGGAAGGAAAGAAGGAAGGAAAGAAAAAGGAAAGAAAGGAGGGAGGAAGGAAAGAAAGAAGGGAGGAAAAAAAAAGGAAAAGAAAGGAGGGAGGAAGGAAAGAAAGAATGAAAGAAAGAAGAAAAGAGGGAGGGAGGAAAGAAAGAAAGAAATTAGAAAGGAAGGAGAAGGAAGGAGGAAAATAAAGATGGAAGAAAGGAAAAGAAGGATAAAAAAAGAAGGAAGGAAAGGAAAGAAAGAAGAGAGAAAAAGAAGGAAAAGAAAGAAAAAAGGGAGGAAAGAAGGAAGGAAAGACAGAAGGAAAGGAAGAAAAGAAAGAAGGAAAAAAGAAAGAAAGGAAAGAAAGAAGGAAAAAGAAAAGAAAAAGAAGGAAAGAAAGAAAGAAAGAAAGAAAGAACCTGTTTTAAAATCCGGGCACCGCCTTACTGGACTCTATTCTCAAATGGAAATTTATTTATATTTTTTTAGGTATTAAAAGGCAATCAATTCTTTGCAAATGGCTCTTGCTTTTGGGGCAGACGGACTGGCGGGACAATCTGCATTGGCCCACAGCTTCCTGTAACCTTGAAATGATGGTTTAAACCAGGGGTGTCAAACTCAAGGCCCGCGGGCCGGATCCGTCCCACGGGGCCATCCTGGCCTACCTAATGCGAAGTGGAAACATGCCAGCAGCTTGGGGAGTGGCGTCAAACTAGCCACGCCCACCCATTTGGCCACACCCACCCATTTAGCCAACCCCCCACCCACCCGCCCCAACCGAGGTCAACCACAGCCCTGATGCGGCCCTCAACGAAATTGAGTTTGACACGCCTGGTTTAAATCAAGGGGTCTTGTAACTTGGCAATTTTAAGACTTGTGGACTTCAACTCCCAGAATTCCTCAGCCAAGATGGCTGCCAGACTGAAGAATTCTCACGGCTGGCTGGGGAATTCTGGGAGTTGAAGTCCGCAAGTCTTAAGCAGGAGGTTGGACTACGAGCCGTTATCGGCGGCTCAAATATTGACCAGCAGGAATTAAGAGGCAAAGTGTGGGGCTTGCAATACAGGTCGTCCTCAACTTACGACTGTAGTTTGTGACTGAACTTTGTTGCTAAGAAGGCGGTCTTTAAACAAGTCATACCTGATTTTACCACTTTTTAATTTTTGGCCCTTGTGGTTAAGGGAATTGCTGCCTTTAAATGAAGCATGCGGTCATTAAGCGAATCCAGTTTCCCCATTGTTGGAAGGTTGCAGCTGTGTGATTCCCAGAACATGGCACCCATCATAAATACACATACTCCCCGACTTGCGACAATTCACTTAGTGACCATCCGACGTTACAATGGCACTAAAAAAATGACATTTTTCACACTTACGCCATTGCAGCATTCGCATGGTCGTATAATTTACAGCTGACTCCTATTTATGACGGTTACAGTGTCCTGCAGTCACGTGACACTGATCCCCTTTTGCGACCTTCTGACCAGCAAAGTTGACGGGGAAAACCCAATTCACTTAACGACCAGGTTACCAATTTAACCACTGCGGTGATGCAAAAGCGGGGAAATGAGTCAAAACTCGCTTAACAAATTTGTTTAGTCCAAATGTTGGACTAAAACTGGGGTCGTAAATAGAGGACTACCTGTAAGTGCCGGTTGCCAAGCGATTTTGATTTTGAATGCCGCAGTCATAAATGCAAGACCCGTCATAAGTCAGAATTTTTTCCAGTGCTGTTGTAACCGGACACGAAATGAACCGTTGTGAGTTTCAACTTGTTCATTGAACTACTTGTCGAAGTATTAACTAGTCACTAAGCGAATGGTCGTAAGTCGAGGGACTATCTCTACTTCCTGCTTTGCCAGTTAAATGCAGGTAGACGGGTAGCTGAGCTGGAGGCTCTACGGCCCAACCTTTGCAAGCCAAAGATTGGGTCTTCAACGTGCTGATTAGCGCCTCCCGCTGCTGGATACGGGCCAGTAGGCCGGCTTTGTTAAGCCTGGTTCCCTCGCAAAGGCGGTTTATCGAGACCGTACAGCCAGGGATGATGGGTTTTGCAATCCGACAAAAAGCACATTTTCTGAGGAGATTCTGAAGCGCTTGTATTCTGCTCCAGCCTGGATCAACCTATGAATACTGGACAGAAAACTACAGATAGGAATGTCTATCCTTGGTTTAAATATCGGTTAAATCTGACTCCCAAATCAAGTGGATTCCCTCCAGATCAGTTCGAAGCTGGGAGGTTCTCGGGCCTTTTGCAGGGAAGGAGGCCTCAATATTGATAGTTGGTTATCTTGACTTGGGGTTGCCAGTTGTCCCCCGCGTCCAGGAGTCGGCGGATGTAGTTGGACGCCCCCAAAAGGACGTGCCCGATACCTTGCATGACGGCGGAAGCGACGCGCAGGATCTCCCTGAGGGAAAGAAAGAAAGAAGAATTTTTGTCAAAATAATTCACAAACATAGGCGGTATCAGTGGTGGATTACGGGCAGTATGGCCCGGTATGGACGTACCGGTGGTAGCCAGGAGCAGCGACCCTCGTATCGATACGGTGGCTCATTTGGCCCCCTCGCCTGCCCGCGTTCCGGCTAATAACGCGACCGGCTAATTGCACACCCGTGCACAGCATACGTCGCCTGCGCGACCTCCACTGAGCAGCTGGGTGTTGCAGGGCGGTGATATGTGCACGCACACGCAGCGCGCGTGCCCAACGAGGACGCCCGGTCCCGTACGCAGCGTATCGGTTGCGATGGGATCTGAAATCCACCACTGGGAGGTACTGTTAGTCTTCGAGTCACGGCCACAAGAGAACCTTACGTTTCTGCTGCTAAGTGGGACAACCTTAGGTATGAAAGCCGGTTAGGTGACTTTGGGTCAATCCCCTGGAGGTCGTGAGTTCTAGTCCTGCCGTAGGCATGAAAGCTGGCTGGGTGATTGGGCCAGCCCCTCTTTCGCAGCCCGACCTACCTCACAGGATTGTTGTGGGGGAAAATAGGAAGAGGGAGGAGTATAAGGAATATTTACAGCCTTAAGTTATTCATAAATGATAAGTGTTGTGACCCAGCAGGAGCCATTGGAGCTGCCGATGGACTCCGATAGCAAGGACCCCTATGAGTCTGCTATGGAAGATGTGGAGGACCCTGGGCAGGGTTCTGACTCAGAGCAGGGACCAGAGAGGCTGGTTGGCCACCAGGAGGCGCCTGATGCATGGAGCAGTGGGGACGATCAAAGGGAGTTTGTCCCTGAAGCCAGGCAACGGAGGGCAGAGAAACTGAGGCAGCAGTTACGGAGACAGACTCATAAGAGATAATCAAGCCCAGGTCGTTGTGGCTTGGCCCCTCCCAAGAGAGTATATAAGAAGAGACTTTGGGAGGAGTCTTTTTGCAGGACGCAACCGTTCATAGTAATCTGGAGAACTCCTTGTCTGGTCTGCCTTGTGTTCCCGTGTCTGTTGGAGTCTGGGTTGCTGCCAACGTCTTGCCAGTGAGTCGTGTCTGGGCTTTCAGCCAACAGGATTATAATTGCTATGAATAAAGAGTGGCAAACAGCTAACCCTGTTCCTGCGTTCATTACCGGACAGAGAGGGGCCAGAACAGATAAGGTAGGATAAAAGTCAAATTAAATAAACAAAACCAAACACAGGTAGTCCTCAACTTACGACAATTCATTTAGTGACCCTTCAAAGTTACCATGGCACTGAAAAAAGTGACTTACGACCATTTTTCACACTTGCGACTAATGCAGCATCCCTGTGGTCACACAATCAAAATTCAGACATTTGTCAACCGAATCATATTTATGATGGCTGAAGTGTCCCAGGGTCACGCGATCCCCTTTTGTGACCTTCAGGCAAGCCAGGTCCACAGGGGAGCCACATTCATTTAACAACCGTGCGACTCACTTAACAACTGCAGCGTTTCACTTAACAAATGTGGCAGGAAAGATTGTGAAATGGGGTCAAAGTCACTTGACTAATGTTTAAGTTAGCAAACATACGTTTTGGGCTCAGTTGTCGTAATGCGAGGACTACCTCAAATGGAAGCATTGGCTGGCGGTGGAGTCATTTATCCCTCTAATAACTGCAGTGAGTCTTAACGCCGATTTTCTCTTCTCTCACATTTCTGCGCAAAGATTTTTTCCCAATCTTTTATGTGAATTGGTGGAAAACGTTCCCCGGAAAACTCTTGGGCCATCCCCAAACCTGCCTCTGCATCTTCTCCCCGGGAGGGCAAGGAACCAGTCTCACCGCAAAACTTTCTTGGGTCCCAGGCACTTGAAGTCGCAACTCATCGAGTAGAGCCCATAGAAGGTGGCCGAGATGTTTAGGCTGCCGAAAAGGTCCCGGGGATTCAGCTTGTAAACGTCGAAGGTGATGCGGGCGATATCCTTGCTGTTTCGTGGCTTGTCTCCGCTCAGGCCGAACGACCGGCTGATGCTCTGGGAGGGGGAAACAGGTTGTATTACCTGCACGCTGCTTTGGTGCAGGGCAGGAGTGGCGCGGTGGCCTAGAGGTGGAGCTCTTGCCTCACAATCGGGAGGCTGTGGGTTCAATCCTAAGTAGAGGCAGATATTTCTCTCGGGCACACTGAGAATATATCTGACGAATATAACTCCGCATTGGCGACAGGGGAGGACATCTGGCCAGTAAACTCTCAGCTCCATTCAGTTGCCTAGAGTCCACACCCGCAAGGGATTATGGGGTTGTTAAAAGAAGATTGTGACTTGGTGCAATGTGGATGAGCTAAGTCCACCCCCAGCTGGCTGGGATCTCTGGGTCTCGATGTCCCAGGACATCTGGAAAGCACTGGTTTGGGAAGTAACAGTAGCTTTATCGCCAGGAGATGGTGAGTTCTAGTCCCACCCTAGGGACTAAATCAAAATCAGCCAGTCCCACCCTGGCTGATTTTGGGGCCAATCACTAGGAGATTGGGAAGTTCTAGTTCCACCAGGTATGAAACCCGACTGGCTGATTTTGGGGCCAATCACTAGGAGATTGGGAGTTCTAGTTCCACCAGGTATGAAAACTGACTGGCTGATTTGGGGGCCAATCACTAGCAGACTGGGAGTTCTAGTTCCACCGGGTATGAAAACCGACTGGCTGATTTTGGGGCCAATCACCAGGAGATTGGGAAGTTCTAGTTCCTCCAGGTATGAAAACTGACTGGTTGATTTTGGGGCCAATCACTAGGAGACTGGGAGTTCTAGTTCTACCAGGTATGAAAACCGACTGGCTGGTTTTGGGGCCAATCACTAGGAGATTGGGAAGTTCTAGTTCCACCAGGTATGAAAACCAACTGGCTGATTTTGGGGCCAATCACTAGGAGATTGGGAGTTCTAGTTCCACCAGGTATGAAAACTGACTGGCTGATTTGGGGGCCAATCACTAGGAGATTGGGAAGTTCTAGTTCCACCGGGTATGAAAACCGACTGGCTGATTTTGGGGCCAATCACTAGGAGACTGGGAGTTTTAGTTCCACCTTTGGTATGAAAACCGACTGGCTGATAAGGAAAGATTCTGGAAAAGATAAGTAACGAATTAGCGAATACCTAGAAGTAAACAAAGTAATAGACAAAAGCCAACGCGGGTTTGTCAAAAACAGATCATGTCAGACTAATCTTACTGCATTCTTTGACAAAGGGACAAAATTAGTGGACCAGAGGAATGCCGTCGATATAATTTACTTGGACTTCAGGAAGGCATTTGATAAGGTAGACCATAACCTACTACTAGATAAAGTAGAAGAATGTGGGTTGGACAGAATCACCACCAGATGGATTCGTAACTGGCTGACCAACCGCACTCAACATGTAGTCCTCAATGGAACTGTATCTACATGGAGGGAGGGATGCAGTGGAGGACCCCAAGGCTCTGTTTTAGGCCCAGTAGGACTCTTCAACATCTTCATCAATGATTTGGATGAGGGAATAAATGGGAAACTCATCAAATTTGCAGATGACACCAAGCTGGCAGGAATAGCCAACACTCCAGAAGACAGGCTTAAGATACAGAAGGATCTTGACAAACTCAAACATTGGGCACTATCTAACAAAATGAAATTCAGTGGTGAAAAGAGTCAGGTTCTACATTTAGGCAAGAAAAACGAAATGCACAGGTACAGTATAGGTGGTAACTTGCTCAATAGTAGCAATTGGGAGAGGGATCTTGGAGTCCTAATGGACAAGCATTTAAATAGGAGCCAGCCGTGGGCAGCAGCTGCCAAAAAAGCCAACACAGTTCTAGGCTGCATCAACAGAGGGATAGAATCAAGATCAGGTGAAGGGTTAATACCACTTTACAATCCCTTGGTAAGGCCACACTTGGAATACGGCATCCAGTTTTGGTCGCCACGATGTAGAAAAGATGTGGAGACTCTGGAAAGAGTGCAGAGAAAAGCAACAAAGAGGATTAGGGGACTGGAGGCTAAAATATATGAGGAACGGTTGCAGGAACTGGATATGTCTAGTTTAATAGAAAGAAGGACTAGGGGAGACATGATAGCAGTCTTCCAATATCTCAGGGGCTGCCACAAAGAAGAGGGAGTCAAACTATTCTCCAAGGCACCTGAGGGTAGAATAAGAAGCAATGGGTGGAAACTAATCAAGGAGAGAAGCAACTTAGAACTGAGGAGGAATTTCCTGACAGTTAATCAGTGGAACAGAAGTTGCCTCCAGAAGTTGTGAATGCCCCAACACTGGGAAGTCTTTAAAAAGATATTGCATAGCCATTTGTCAAGGTGGCGCAGTGGTTAAATGCAGCACTGCAGGCTGACTGCTAGATCAGCAGTTCAGCGGTTCAAATCTCACCGGCTCAGGGTTGACTCAGCCTTCCAGCCTTCCGAGGTGGGTAAAATGAGGACCCAGATTGTTGTTGGGGGCAATATGCTGACTCTGTAAACCGCTTAGAGAGGGCTGAAAGCCCTATGAAGCGGTATATAAAAATCTGCTATTGCTATTGTCTGGAACGGTATAGGGTTCCCTGCCTAGGCAGGGGGTTGGACTAGAAGACCTCCAAGGTCCCTTCCAACTCTGCTATCGTATTGTATTGTATTGATTGTGGGGCCAATCACTAGGAGACTGGAAATTCTAGTTCCACCCTAGGTGTTAAAACCGACTGGCTGATTTTGGGGCCAATCACCAGGAGATGGTGAGTTCTAATCTTGCCTTAGATACAAATGGCACCTGGGTGTCTGTCTGTCTGTCTGTTTCTCTCTCTCAGTCCAACCCACCTCACGGGATGGTTATTCTTGTGAGGGAAATAGAAGAATTAAGTATTTTTGCTGCCTTGTGTGACGGAGAAAGTAATAAAGGCAGGATCAAAATCTCATAGATGATTCAAACAAAGGAAATTTGAGATCCCAACGAGAAAAATGCACACCACACCAAAGCCACCCGAGAGAGGGTGTGTGTTTGTGTGAAGCCACAAAAGCCAAACCCCCAAACCGACGAATCCAATTTTAGCAGCTGCTTTGAGTGTGGTTTGGGGTTTGTTGAAAAAAAGGCACCAAAGGCATTTCCTGCAGCTTTATGTTCACCACAAGTGAACAACGGGGTGCTTGGCTGGCCAGAAAACCCAGATTTATGATGAAATTGGGGCAGAGATGGGTGTAGTTGGACACAATCCTCACCCAAGCTGATCTGGGATACCTCTAAAATTTATTTCTCACATTTGAGCCCTTTGGCAAAGGTGACAAACAAGAAACTTTGGTTTTGGAACGATTTTGCAATTATAGAAATGACCAAAAGCTTGTGAAATGGAAAACCAACAGCGGAAGCTGTGTTAATACAGCTGGAAGAGACCTTGGAGGTCTTCTAGTCCAACACCCAGGTGTCTCAAGACAGGAGACGGTACACCATTCTGGATAAATAAATGCCCAATCCGAGAGAGAGGGAGAGATATAATAGATAGATAGATGGATAATAGACAGATTAGACAGACAGACATAGATCATGATAGATAGATAGATAGATAGATAGATAGATAGATAGATAGATAGATAGATAGATAGATAGATAGATGATAGATAGATAGCCAGATAGATAGATAATGGATGGACGGATGGATAGAGATAGGATAGAGATAGACAGACACATAATAAATGGGTGGGTGGGTGGATGGATGGATGGATGGATGGATGGATAGACAGATACCAATAGATAGATGGATAGATAGATAGATGATAGATAGGTACAGATAGATAGATGGATAGATACCAATAGATAGATAGATAGATAGATATAGAGATAGCTAGGGATAGCTAGATGATAGATAGAGCTAGATGACACATAGATAGATACCGATATAGATAGATAGATAGATAGATAGATAGATAAATGTTAGATAGATAAATAGATAGATAGATAGATAGATAGATAAATGTTAGATAGATAGATAGATAGATAGATAGATATAGAGATAGATAGAGTTAGACAGAGCTAGATGATATATAGATAGATAGATACCGATAGATAGATAGGCAGACAGAGATAAATGACAGATAGATAGATAAATAGATGATAGATAGATGGATGGATAGATGGATGGATAGATAGATAGATGGATAGATAGATATAGAGATAGCTAGA
Organism: Thamnophis elegans; assembly: GCF_009769535.1. NCBI lineage: Eukaryota > Metazoa > Chordata > Lepidosauria > Squamata > Natricidae > Thamnophis > Thamnophis elegans. The sequence continues at coordinate 142,129,749 of NC_045558.1, forward strand.
GTTAGACAGAGCTAGATGATATATAGATAGATACCAATAGATAGACAGACAGAGATAGATGATAGATAGATAAATAGATGATAGATGGATGGATAGATGGAAGGATGGATAGACAGACAGACAGACAGAGATAGATACATAGATATAGATGATAGACAGAGATAGACAGACAGACATAAATAGATGATAGACAGAGATAGATAGACAGAGATAGATGATAAATAGATAGACAGAGATATAAGATAGGTAGATAGAGATAGACAGACAGACAGACAGACAGAGATAGATGATAGATAGATGATAGACAGAGAGATAGATAGAGAGATAGATGGATGGCTAGATAGACGGCTAGATAGATGGGTGGGTGGGTGGGTGGATGGATGGATGGATGGATATAGATAGATACATATAGATATAGATGATAGATAGAGACAGACAAACAGACAGAGAGATGAGAGAGAGAGTGAGAGAGAGAGAGAGAGAGAAGATACATAGATACATAGATACATAGATAGATACATAGATAGATAGATATAGGCTCATAGGGCTGGAAGGGACCTTGAAGGTCTTCAAGTCTAACCCCCAGGTGCCCAAGGCAGGAGACCTCCTATCACCCGAATGGCTATCCAGTCTTTACTCGACTGGATTGGACGGTGCTCACCCTGCCATGAGTCCACTTCTGTCCTTTCTCCAACACCATCAAGGCCGTGTTGTCTTCCAGGATTTGGAAAAAACTCTCCGTCTCCACCAGGGTCCCGTCTTCTTCCAGCACCAGGAAGACCATGCCGGAGATCAAGAGGGTCTCCCTGGCCTACAAAACAAGAAACCCACCAAGCTGAGGCCCGCAGGGCGAAGACACATCCTCTCCCCACCCTCCCTTAAACTTCTTCTTTGATGCGTTAAATATGCGCATCAAGATTTTATGCCCATTTCACAGATGGGGAAAAGAGAGGTCGATGTGGAAGGACCTGCTGCAAATTCAGAACCTGAGCTTCAAAGCAGTTGTGTGTGTATGTATGTGTATGTGTGTGTATGTAGGACATTTTCTGGGGGATAAAATAATGATAATAATTAACACAAACACATCTGTTCTGAACTAAGCTTCCCGAGAGCAGGAAGCAAACTCCCTGTGAATTCTGCTCCTTCACATCCAGCAAAGTCTTTCGAGGGAGGATTTATGGTCACAGACCTAATCTCGCTTGAGGAGCTGCCAGGCCGAGATCTGCACAACTTGGCAAGGAGTCTCAAGAGAGTCCCGAACCAATGAAACTAATGGTCTCCTGCAAGCTCCACTCCCCTGTCGCTTTTATTTCCTCTTTATTTCATTCATCGTCCACCTGTGGCCTTACTCCCAAGTCGACCCCTGTTCTTTAGCTGCTCCCTTTGTCTGGCAACTCACACTGGGAACAGGCTCCAGCTGTTTTTCTGCCTCACTGATGTTGGACTCCAAAGGCAGCTGATAACTGTCAGGCGGCCCTGGACCTCTCTCTGCCTCCGACACAGAGCCCTCATCTGAGCCTTCCCCAGACTCCAGGATTGGCCCAGGTTCCTCCCCAATCTCCTTACTCTCCGAATCGGTTGCCACAATCTACTGGTTGCTGGTGGGCCACAACAACATCTGACTACCTCCGGTCCTTGAGAAGGTACTCGCTAGATGGACCCAAACCCCAAATCCAGCATTTTGGAACCAAAATAATAATGATCAAGGCGTTAAAACAACAATACCCCCCCCCCCCCCAAATCCCAGGCAAATAGACGAACCTTGTTAAGTAAGTCTTCCAAAGTGCTCGCCATCAGTCCTTTGCGGGTGTGGCGCTTGTGATCGCACACGCGGAACGGCCGTTGGGGCGGAGGGCTCGGCGTCCAGACCCGGCGGGAGATTTCCGAGCCCGCATTGGAGACCGACCTGAGTTGACGGAGAATAACAGAATCACAGAGCTGGAAGGGGACCTTGGAGGTCTTCTAGTCCAACCCTTCCTCCCGCTCAGTCAGGAGACCCTCTACCGTTTCAGAGAGATGGTGGTCCAATCTCCTCTTAAAAATCTGCAGTGATGGAGCAGCCACAACTTGTAGTGGCAAGCTGTTCCGAGGGTTAATTGTTCTCCCTGTCAGGAAATTTCTCCTTAGTTCTAGGTTGCTTCTCTCCTTGATTAGTTTCCATCCGTTGCTTCTTCTCCTTCTTGGAGAATAGCTTGACTTCCTCTTCTTTGTGGCAGCCCCTCAAATATTGGAAGACTCCTATCCTGTCACCCCTAGCCCTTCTGCTTGTAAGATTTAACACATAACAGGATTGGAAGGGACCTTGGAGGTCTTCTAGTCCAACCCTGCTCAAGGAGGAGACCCTCAACCATTTCAGATAAGGGGTTGTCCAATCTCTTCTTAAAAACCTTCTATGTTGAAGCACTCACAACTTCTGAAATCCCACTGTTCAATTTTTCTCACTACGGGGAAATTTCTCCTCCGTTCTAGCTTAGATTTCTCCTTCATTAGTTTCCATCCATTGCTTCTTCTGCTTTGGAGAATAGTTTGACTCCCTCTTTTTTGTGGGCAGTCCCTCAAATATTGGAAGACTGCTATCATGTCACCCCAAATCCTTCTTTTCATCAGACTAGACATTCCCAGTTCCTGCAACCGTTCTTCGTATGTTTTATCCTCCAGTCCCCTAATCCTCTTTGTTGCTCTTCTCTGCGTGGCACGACAAAACCGCGGTCCACTAAAGCACGCCCGATTAAAGCGCGTCGCTGACGTCATCAGCAGCGCGACAACAACGACCGTGGAGAAAAAAGGCCGCTTTAAAAGGCGCTTTTAAAGCAAGCCGATTCACGTAAAGGTAAGGGTTAGGTTAAGGGTTAGGTTTAGGGTTATGTTAAGCGTTAGGGTTAGGTTTAGGGTTAGGTTAAGGGTTAGCATTAGGTTTAGGTTTAGGTTTAGGGTTAGGGTTAGGTTTAGGGTTAGGTTAAGGGTTAGGTTTAGGGTTAGGTTTAGGGTTAGGTTAAGGGTTAGGTTTAGGGTTAGGGTTAGGTTTGGGGGGGTTAGGTTTAGGTTTACGCGTTAATTTTAGCTTTACCACTCACAGCGTGCTTTTTTCATCGCGCTGTGATGACATCAGGTACGCGGTTTCGTCGAGTGCGCTTTAGTCGACCGCGGTTTTGTGGTGGAACCCTTCTCTGCACTCTTTCTAGAGTCTCCACATCTTTTTTTATAGCGTGGCGGCCAAAACTGGATGAAATATTCCAGTTCTATTCTATTCTAACGCGGTATTAACCTGTCACTTGACTTTGGGGTGTGGTGCGCCGGGGCATGTGCAGAGCGCCCAGCGGAAAACACGCCTTCCTCTTCTGCAGGGCCACTAAAAATGTCCTTCTGTAAGATTTGCCCGTCCCTGATTTCCGAGAGATTAGCCCCAATGGGCTCCCCAAATAGCCACAATTAATCAAGATTACATGGGCCTGTTTATTACAGCAGCAATCGTTCCTTAGCTGTGGAGGTTAGAGTCCAAACTCCAGATAGTTTTCTCCAGAAAGAAAGGGGGTGGTGGTGGTGGAGTAATGATGAAGTAGCAAGGGAGTCCATATCAATTGCACAAATGTATCCATGGAGCAGTGGTGCAGATGTGGGTTTTTTTTTTAAAAGCTTCTGAAGTGAGAAACAAGCCAGGATCTACCTTGCATTTTGTAAAATAAGCCAAGATTGGGCTGAATGTTGCAGCTATAGAGCTTGGCTTATTACAAACCAAAATTATTTTCTTTAAAAATGAAACTCTTACCTCAAAGGGTTACTTTGAGGTAAGATGGCGGCTTATAAATTTTATAAACAAACAAACAAATAAACAAACAAACCATTTAATCTGAAAAGGTGACTATCCATGTTTTTTTTTTTGACTTGGTACAATATTAATGTTTAGTTCCCTTCTTCTTCATTGTTGTTATAAATAATGAGTTTTTCAAGCTTGGCAAGGTTGGGAAATATTGTTCCAAAACTTTAAAGACTTTTGGACTTCAACTCCCAGAATTCCTCTGCCAGACAAGTTTGTCTGTCTGTTTCTGTCACTCTGTCTCTCTCTCTCTCTCTCTCTGTGTGTCTCTGTCTCTCTCTCTCTGTATCTTTCTGTCTGTCTCTGTCTCTGTCTCTCTGTGTCTTTCTGTCTGTCTCTGTCTGTCTGTCTGTCTCTCTCTGTCTCTGTCTCTCTCTGTGTCTCTGTCTGTCTCTGTCACTCTGTCTCTCTCTCTGTCTCTCTGTCTTTCTGTCTCTGTCTGTTTCTCTCTCTCTCTCTCTCTTTCTCTCTGTCTCTGTTTCTCTCTCTCTCTCTTTCTCTCTGTCTCTCTCTTTCTCTCTGTCTCTCTCTCTCTGTCTGTCTCTGTCACTCTGTCTCTCTCTCTGTACCTCTGTCTGTCTGTCTCTGTCTTTCTCTCTGTCTCTGTCTCTCTGTCTGTCTTTCTCTCTGTCTCTGTCTGTCTGTCTCTCTCTCTCTCTCTCTGTGTGTGTGTGTCTGTCTGTCTCTCTGTGTCTTTCTCTCTGTCTCTCTGTCTCTTTCTCTGTCTCTCTGTCTGTCTCTTTCTCTGTTTCTCTTTCTCTCTCTCTCTCTTTCTCTCTGTCTGTCTTTCTGTCTCTCTGTCTCTCTTTCTCTCTCTCTCTGTGTCTCTCTTTCTGTCTCTCTCTCTCTCTGTGCCTCTTTCTGTGTGTGTGTCTCTCTCTGTGTCTTTCTCTCTGTCTCTGTCTCTCTGTCTCTTGTCTCTCTGTCTGTCTCTGTCTTTCTGTCTCTGTCTCTTTCCCTCTCTGTCTCTCTGTCTTTCTCTCTGTCTGTCTCTCTCTTTCTCTCTGTCTCTCTGTCTCTGTCTTCTGGGTCGCTTGAACCCCAACCAGAGATCAAACAAACCAGGTTGTGTGTAAAACACCCTCTCCCCTAATCACAGTCCCTCAACCAGATGACCACGGACCAAGCTTCACCCCTGGTTGAACCTAGAAATCTTTGCAAATGACCAGAAGTTGGGTGAACCCACATAGTTTGCTGTGCCTTCCTTCATTTCCCACAAACAGGGATGGGATTCTCTCCCCCCCACACACTTCCTTGTCCCCCAGCATCCTTAAGTTGGCCGCCGTAACCTGCGTCAAGACGGACTCTGCGACAGCAGGCCCAACTAAACACAAAGTTAGGCTAGATGTTGAGAGCTAGCTGGAGAAACCAGGAATGACCAAGACTTGGGAAAGTCGAGATTTCCAACAACAACGTCTCCAGCCCTCCGTCCCCCCCCCCCGAACTTACTTCAACAAAGACGAGGGGGCCAAGGCATTGATAAGGTCCATGGTGCCCACGGCAGGGGCTGATGGGCTCCCAGCTCAAAGAGGTCCTTCCTTCCTGCTTCGTCACTGTTTTGTGTTGAGTTGCAAAAAGGACACGCAGTCCTGTTTGGTCTCTCTCTCTCTCTGGACTCTGAACTGAGATTTGTGGGCTGGAGCGAGTGTCTGTGTGTGTGTGTGTGTGTGTGTAAAGCATGGTGCAAATTCCAAAGTGAAGAACAGAACAGGCTATATTCTTGGATTGGATACTGTTTGTGTCCCAAGCAACTTGTTGTTCTGACCTAGAATTCCCCCCGCAAAAGCAGGAGGCAGAATCCTGGTCCTGAGAAAAACCCCTTTTATTAAAAGAATGTGAATTCCTCTCCTTCACCTTCAGCCAAGGCCTGGCAAACAGTCTTTCCAAGGAGTATTTATGACCACAGACCTTATCTAGCTTGGAAAGCTGCCATGTCAATATTTTCCAAATGCAGGGAAAGACTGGGCAGAGAGTCTCTCAGATTCAAGGACAGATCTTCACACTCTTGAAATGAATCTAATGACCGGTTGAACGAATTGTTTCCTGCAAACTCCACTCCCCTTTCGCTCCTCTTTTATGTCCTATGGGAGGGGCCATTCACCATCCACCTGCGGCCTTACTCCCAAGTCGACCCCTGTTCTTTAGCTGTTTCCTTCGTCTGGCAACTCTGCGCATGCGCACACTGGGAACAGGCTCCAGCTGTTCCTCTGCCTCACTCATGTCCGACTCCGAAGGCAGCTGATAACTGTCGGACGGCCCTGACCCCTCTCTGCCTCCGACACAGAGCCCTCGTCCGAGCCTTCTCCAGCCTCCAGGACTGGCCCATGCTCCTCCCCAACCTCCTCACTCTCCGACTCTGCTGCCAGCTGCGCTGGCCGCTGGCACATCTGTTTCTGCGCCAAGCGACTCGTTGCTTTGGCAGACCCAACATTGACACAAGAGGAACAGGAAGAAATTTCTCCTGTTTATAAACCTGGTTAATTTTTTTATTTTTTAATCCACAGGGTTTATATATCGCATCGTCAAGGGACAATGGCATATCTAATAGCGGTGCTGGATTTTTTTAAAAAAAAAATGATCGCCTAATAATAATATAAGATAAGGTGAGATATATCCTGATAGATATAAGGATAGAGGAGTAAATCTATCAAACCCACAAAAACATTTTCCAAGGGATTGTGATTTATGACTGGTTCTTGCATTGAAAAAAGTGGACTTTAGTGTATATATCAGAGGGGTCTGCAAGGAAGTTTCATTTTGGCTGGGATTAGTGGACATTTGGAGTGATGAAGTTATTCTACGTCTAAGTCTCATGACCATTTCTCACACTTACGACCGCTCCCCGCGGTCACGCGACTTGCATTCGGCGGCTTGACAGAGGGCTCACATTTATGACGGTCGCTGTGTCCCCCCCCCCCCGGGTCAGGTAAATCCCCTTTTGCAACCGTCGGACAAGCCCAGTCCAAATGGGGGAGCCGGGTTCGCTTAACGACCGTGCAACTCATTGAACAACGGCCGGGATTCACTGAACAAACACGGCAAGAAAAGTTGCAAGGGGGGGGAGCAACCTAGGTTTTGGGCTCGGTTGTGGCTGTACGTTGAGGACTAGCTGCGCTATTGGGGCATTCTAGGGCAGGTGTCAAGGAAAGAGTGGAACCAGGCCAAAAAGGAAAATTAGATTTAATTCAATTCGAATGTTGTGGAATAAATTGAACAGAGTTAACATATTTCACTCTCCCGCCGCCGTATTTGAAATCATTTCCTTGGAAAGTAGCTAGATGGCAGCACATACTGCGAATTTTAATTACCTTGAAAGAGTTTCTGTTGTTAAGCTGAAAAAAAGGGAGATTTTTTTGTGACGTCACAAATCCTTTCGTTTGTCCTCCTGTCGGCTTCAAGATTACAACCGCCGCAAACCAAGACACCCCCTAAGCTTTCCAGACGGTGCTGTTGTGTTGTGGGTGCCTCCCTTCGCAACCTGGTGAAGGTTTTCAAAAAGGGGCTGGGCCGCCATTTGAGTGGGGTGGTATGAGGACTCCTGCCTTGAGCAGAGGTTGGACTAGAAGACCTCGGAGGTCCCTTCCAGCCTTACGATTCTGTGATGATTAAAGAGAAAAGAGCCAATTCAGTTGACTGAATCCTACAAGGCTGAAGTTGGAAGGGTTCCAAAGACCATCTAGTCCAGCCTTCTGCCAGCTGCAGGAAACTCAATCCAAGCATTCATGAGAAATGACTCTCCAGCCCCTTTGAGGTCTGTCGTCATCGTTGTCCTCCTTCTCCTTCCTCTTCTTATTCTCCTTCTCCATCATCATCATCATCATCTCCTCCTCCTCCTCCTCTCTTCCTTCTTCTTCTCCCTCCTCCTCCCTTCTTTCTTTCTTCTTCTTCTTCTTCCTCCTCCTCCTTCTCCTCCTCCTCCTTCCTTCTCCTCCTCCCTCCTCTTTCTTCCTCCTCCTCCTCCTTCAACTTCATCTTCTCCTCCTCCTTCTTCCTTCTTCATCCTCATCTTCTTCTACTCCTCCCTTCTTCTTCTTCTTCTTCTTCATCATCATTATCATCTTCTCATCCTCCTCCTCTCTTCCTTCTTCTTTTCTTCTTCCTCCTCCTTATCTCCTCCTCCTCTCTTCCTTCTTCATCTTCTCCTCCCTCCCTTCTTACTTCTTCATTTTCTTCTTCTCTTCCTCCTCCTCCTCCTTTTTCTCCATCATTATCATCATCTCCTCCCCCTCTCCTCCTTTTTCCTCCTCCTCCTTCTTCATCATCATCTTCTCCTCCTCCTATCTTCCTTCTTCTCCTTCTCCCCCTCTTCCTCCTTCATCTTCTTCTTTTCGCTTCTTCCTTCATCATCATCTCCTCCTCCTCCTCTCTTCCTTCTTCTTCTTCTCCTTCTCTGGCTCCCCCCATCCTCCTCCTTCCTCTTCTTCCTCTCCCTCTTCCCCTCCTCCTCCTCTTTCTCTTTTCTCCTCCTCCTCCTCTTTCCACATCCATCATCGGATGTCGGCGATCCTGTCGGAGATTGAGGTCTCCAGAAATGGACATCCCATAACCTCAGTAAGTGAACTGTTCCATACATCTGATCATCAGGAGTTTTCCTTCTAGTTCAAGAAATTTAGCTGGTTGTGTTGTGGCCTGGCAGACTTGGGTGAGGAGGATGTTGGGGAGGATCGTGGGCCAGTTCTGGAGTCTGGGGAAGGCTCTGGTGGATGCTAAGCGTCGGACACAGAGATAGAGTGGGCGTGGCCAACTCGATGTCACTCACATCAAGGGGCGCCTCGCCAGCCTCTACTTGTCCCTCCCCTCCCAGCTACTCCTCCCCTGCCCGGCCGTGCTCCTTAGGGCCCAAGAGGGAGCAGTTGCTGGAGCTAAGCAGCCATCAGGAGAAGGAGTTGGCTTAGTTCAAATTGGATCTGGCCCAGAAGGAGGCTCAGTAGAAGCACCTCCCTGAGGACTAGGAGCATGGGCTTTCCAAGCAGAGGGAAGACCTGCGGGAGTGCAAGGCCAGGTGCCGGCGCCTGGAGGCTCAGCGGGCTGAGATGGTCAGCCAGTTCCAGGCCATGATGCAGTCCCACTGGAACCAGGCCCTCCGGCTCTTTGCCCCCAGCGGCTCTTCCCTCCAGCCTTCGCCAAAAGCCCCCCACCAGGAGGCTGAAGCAAACCCCAAGTCGGAATTTCTGCCCCCCTCCGACCCTCACAAAAAGACCCCGAAGGGGGAGACTCTCTGCAGCAACACAAGTGCGTATCCGTCCCAGGGGCTGTAGTTTGAGGACCCCTGATTGAGTGCAATATAAAAAAAATGCAAAATAATTTTTCTGCGGATCACCAAAATATTCTCACGGACCTCCAATTGATTACCGCTGCTCTGGAGTGCTGTCCTATGTGCCCCTGTGCAATTTGCAAACCAGACACAGGCGCAGTAAGTTAAAATACTCTCTGTGGTGCCGTGGTAGAATAAAAAAAAATAAACGGTGGGTTTTTTTTCATTCTGGACCAATATTAATGTTTCTGGCTCTTTTTAAAAAAAAAAAAGTTTTATTATTTTTCAACTACAAAAATAAACATTCCATCTTTTCTTATGCAGTGTGTCATCTGGGGTAAAAACATATCTGTGCATCATTCCTCTTTGGCCATATCCTTCACATTCATATTAACCTTATTTCCCTAAGTTTAGTGTTATAATATATTGAGCCTTTAAACGTTATAAAACTCTCCATTTTTCTTCTTACTATCTTCTAGTAATAATATATCAACATTAAATGTCATTATTCTTGACATACACATACTAACTGTTTGACATCTTTATCTAAATGTATTAGCTACTTATTTTTTAGTTGTCTTCATTTCCAAACTCCTTTTTTCTCTCTCTTTACCATTGGTAAAATACTCCTCAAATCCTGTAATATTCAATCTTCCTCTTTCTCTTTAATTGCTAACGTTAGTCTGTTCGTTTCTGCACATTCTAATATTTTCCTTATCACCTTCGCATCAACACGTTGTGCAAATACAATTCTAGCTGCGGTTAATACACGAAGGATTAAATATACATTCTCTTTATTATGAATTTCGCGTAGAATTCCCAGCAGAAATGTTTCTGGCTTCAGCTCAATATGTTGTTGTATCATCTCTTCCAACCGTGTCTTAATTTTTGCCCAATATTTCTTTGCCTCTCCACATATCCGCCACCTATGATAATAAGATCCAAGTATTTGGTGGCACTTCGAACATGTAGCTGAGTTGTCTTTAAACATCTTTGCCAATCTCGCCGGCGGTAGATGCCATCTGTAAAACATCTTGTACAAATTCTCTTTGAATTTGAGAGACCGCCTCCTGCCAATTACCTCCCTAAGACCTATCAGATCGCATAGAGTAGGCCTCCTCCGAGTTCCATCCGCCAGTCAGTGTCGACTGGCAACTACGCGGAGGAGAGCCTTTTCAGTAGTAGCTCCGACCCTTTGGAACGATCTCCCCGTGGAGATTCGTACCCTCACCACCGTCCAGACCTTCCATACAGCCCTCAAGACCTGGCTATCCCGTCAGGCCTGGGGATAAAGATTGTAATCCGTCCCCACCCAAATGACGAATGAATGTTGTGTTCTATTTTTACTTATGTGTTGTTTATGTCTTATTGTTTTGTATTTCCCTCCCCATAAATTGTAAGCCGCCCTGAGTCCCCTCAGGGAAAAGGGCGGCCTATAAATAATAAACAAATCAAATCAAAAATCAAAATCTTTGTATGCAGCTGACATTGTAAATTTGTAATTCCTATCCCACAATTTCTGGCATTTACCCAATTCTATCGTATAGCCAAAAAAATTTCTCCCATGCTATCACTGTTTCTTTTACTTGTTCCTCTTCTGATTTTATGCCCAATAAGTAATTATACAGTTTCTTTATTAATCTCCTGTTCCCGTTGGAATTTTATCGAACACTGTTAATTCTTTTTAATTGAACATCTTTCTCATATCTAGACTGTATCTAGAGCAGTGTTTTTCAACCACTGTGCCGCGGCACACTAGTGTGCCGCGGCACAGTGTGAGGTGTGCCGTGGGAAAAACACTCGCCCCCCCCGCTCCCCCCAGAAATCGTTTTTAAAATGCCTCTGTTGTCGCCCGGCGAATTCGCTTAATCTCCCGCCGCCGTCATCCCTTTCACCCGAACCAGAGCTAGGGCAAGCCCCGTGGCCGTTGCACGCGTGCGCGATCCTATTTTCTCCAGGGGACGACGAGCCCGAGGGAGGGAGCCGCGCAAGGGTGGGGCTTGTCATTGCAGGCTCTGGGCTGACCCTGCCTGAGAGCAGCTGCAGCTGCAAGCCAAAAGAAATTGAGAGGGAATGTGCACGTTGCGTGAAGGCGGCGGCTGCGGAGGAGGAAGCAGCCCGGCGTCGCTGCTCGCCTTTCCCGCTCTGTGCGTGGGAGAATGTGTGTGTGTGTGTGTGTGAGAGAGAGAGAGAGAGAGAGGTAATTCTCCAGCCATTCTTCCCCTTTCCTACAACTGACATTGGTTTTTTTTTAAAAAAAATTGTGGCGGAGGCTGTTTGCTTCAACGTGGCTTGCCTCGTCTTTTGGGGCGGGAGGAGGGCTCTGCCATAATTCCACATTAGCCAACGGTTTTTCCATGCTAGAGCTAGAAGTGTTTTGTAAGCCCAATCTATATGAGAACCAATATAGAAATTAGTGGATGAATTCAATAAAGCTAAACCATGGTTAACCATGTATAAATGTCTTGTGGAAACATTCCCATGTTGTCCTATTGCAAGTAGATTCGGGGTGTGTGTGTCAGGGTGGAAGGAAAATTGAAGTAACATTATAAGCACAGTTGTAGTTTTAGTAGTTTTATTTAGAGGCAATTTCATTATTTAATAATAATTAAATAATAATTATAATAATTAATAATAATAATAAATAATAATTTCTTTTTGTTTGTTTGATTCCTATTCAAGAGAATTACTTTATATATAGTCAATATAGGCACAGAGTTAAAAAATTTTTTAACATTTTCTAATGGTGGTGTGCCTTGTGATTTTTTTCATGAAAAAAGTGTGCCTTTGCACAAAAAAGGTTGAAAAACACTGATCTAGAGGATACCACGTTATATCAATCCCTTGGACACTATTTCTTCTTTCGTTTTAAGTCTCCCTTCCTCATTTAAAATATTTCTATATCTGACAATGTATCCCATATTAATAACAAAGGAGTATATGAATCAAGATGAAGCAATATTGCCTTTTGCTTATATTATTATTTTTTCCATATCTGTTTTTTTATTTTTAAACATAAAAATAAAAAAAACAATATATTTTAAAAAAAAGATCTCATCCATTACCTACAGCATGTCGATTGGTTACAAGTGTTTTTGCATCCATATTCTCAATTACATATACAATCACAGATTTTCCATCTAAGTAAATACCTCACTTTCATCGTGCAACGTATATTCAATTACAATTAATATTTTTTTCAATAAACCTAATTCCCTTACATTCTTGATTGTCTGTTTAATAAGAATATACCTTTATATAATCACAGATCCCAATATGAAAGAGATTTACCAACCATTTATATTTGTATATCACTGTTTTTCAATTATGTACAATCCCACCAATCATCCATCGAGTATGCTTATGTTCATTATTGTCCTTGTACATCGTACATTCAAACAAAGATGTTACTCCTTCATTTTTCAACAAGGTATTCTAAATAGTCACTTCATATATATACCAATGTTTAATTACTTCCTTATTAAAATTATTTACCAACAATAAGATATCTTTATAATATATTCTTCTGCTTATATTATTGTATACTGTCTGAAATTAGTTGTTTTCTAGCCTAGCAAATTAATACTGGACTGTGAACGTCTCGCTGCTGCCTCTCGCTTCTATTGTCGGCTTCAAAGCTAGGCACATTCTTGAAAACATAGAAGAAATTGTTACATGGGAACATCAGGCCCCCATAGATAAAGGGACCAAACTAGGGAGTTTTCCTGGCTTGTAAATCCTTTTTTTAAAAAATTTTTATTTCTCATATATACATTCACAATTATATGATCTCATAACTGTTATTAATAATATGTATTTGTAACAATTTTTCTCCCCTACAGTTGACAATATACTTGAAATTGCTTTCTTACCATCCCATAAACCCATCTTATCTTACAACAATCCTACTTCTTCTTCCTTCCTTTCTTCTCTCCTTCTCTTCTTCCTTCCTTCCCTCCTTCCTTCCCTCCCTCCTTTCTTCTCTCCTTCCCTCCTTCCTTCCCTCCTTCCTTCCCTCCTTTCTTCTCTCCTTCTCTCCTTCCTTTCCTCCTTCCTTCCCCTCTCCTACATTCCCTCCTTCCTTCCCTCCTTTCTTCTCTCCTTCCTTCCCTCTTTCCTTCCCTCCTTTCTTCTCTCCTTCTCTCCTTCCTTCCCTCCTTCCTTCCCTCCTTCCTTCCCTCCTCCCTTCCCCCCTTTCTTCTCTTTCTTCTCTCCTTCCTTCCTTCCTTCCTCCTCTCCTTTCCCTTCTCTCCTTCCCCTTCCTCCCCTCTACCCTTCCCTTCTTCTTCCCTTTCCTCCCCTCTCTCCTACTCTTACATTCCCTCCAATTCTTTGTCTGTTTTCCCCTCTCTCCTATTCCTCTCCTTTCTCCTCACCTTCCTATCTTTCCTTCTACTCCTCCCTCCATCCACTCTATCCGTTGTTGTATTGGCTTGTAAATCCTTAAAGCATCCTGCCGAAAAATAACTTGGCAAAGGGGGGGCTGCCACCCCCTGCACAAGGCTATAGGGATTCTCCATAGATAAGGGAGACAGAGAGAGGGGCTGGGACAAAAGAACGTTTTAAAGACCATGTTGGTAATGAATCCTTGTCTCTGATTGGATAAACTTTGTTTCTGTCTGCTTAAAATGTATATAATCCTCTGAGCCCCTCTTTTTTTTGGGGGGTGGGGGGCGGCTCTTCCTTACGTGCCTTGGATATAGTTTTGTCACCCAGCTTTTGCTGTGGCCATCAATAAAAGCTGATATTTTGGGCAAGTCTCACTCCCTTTGGCATTTCAGTGGCTCTGGGAAAACTGCTGGAAGCTTACAATAATATTTGGGTGGATCAACGCTTCCATTGTTGAAAGATCAAACTGGTATCCTCAAATGGATGAGATCATGCGACAGCACGGGGTAAAGTACCACCGATACGCAGATGATACACAACTGTATCTTTCTGCCCCGTGCCAGTTCAGTGTAGCGGCGGACATGATGTGCCGATGCCCGGAAGCTGTCAGGATCTGGATGGGGGTGAACAAACTCGTGCTCAATCCCGATAAGACTGAGTGGCTTTGGATGTTGCCCCCGAAGGACAGCCTAGACAGTTCATCCTTAACCCTGGGGGGGTGAAAATTTACACCCCTCAGAGAGGCCCTGCAATTTGGGGGTCCTCCTGGATTCGCAACTGACACTGGAACATCATCTGTCGGCTGTGACCGGGGGGGGGGGGCTTTGCCCAGATTCGCCTGGTGCACCAATTGCAGCCCTATTTGGATCGGGAGGCACTTCAAACGGTTACTCACACCCTTGTCACCTCAAGGCTGGATTATTGCAACGCGCTCTACATGGGGCTACCCTTGAAAAGCGTCCGGAGACTGCAGTTAGTCCAGAATGCGGCCGCGCGAGCGATATTGGGTGTACCGAGGTACACTCACGTTACACCTGTCCTCCGCGAGCTGCACTGGCTGCCAATTGGTCTCCGAACGCAATTCAAGGTGTTGGTTATTACCTTTAAAGCCCTACATGGCTTAGGGCCAGCGTACCTTCGAGACCGCCTACTGCCACATACCTCCCAGCGGCCAGTAAGATCCCACAGATTAGGCCTCCTTCAGATGCCGTCAGCCAGACAGTGTCGGCTGGCGGGCCCCCAGAGGAGAGCCTTCTCTGTGGCGGCTCCGACTCTTTGGAACCAGCTACCCCCAGAGATCCGGGCCATACCCACTCTCATGGCCTTCAGGAAAGCTGTAAAAACCTGGCTGTTCCGGCAGGCCTGGGGCTGTTGACCTCATTGTTGAGGTCCAGCCCCGATTAGAATGAATACTTTTGTGATTTTAAACTGTCTTTTTTCTTGTTTTTTTTCTTTCTCTTTTTTTCTTTTTTTTTGTAAGCCGCCCGGAGTCCTTCGGGATTGGGCAGCATATAAATTTTAATAATAAATAGATAAATAAAATAATGTGGTTCCTTAATTTCCTCCCGCATCTGTCATAATGCATCCCTTATAAAATGTCTCTGAAAATATCCATGAAGATGCAGCAAAAAATGCTAGGCTCTGGATCGGTGGAGCTGGATGGGAAGGGGCTTCTGGGTTGGAGGTAAAGGAGGGGGTTTAAATAGCAATAGTTAGCAATAGTTAGACCTATATACCGCTTCATAGGGCTTTCAGCCCTCTCTAAGCGGTTTACAGAGTCAGCATATCGCCCCCAACAACAATCCGGGTCCTCATTTTACCCACCTCGGAAGGATAGAAGGCTGAGTCAACCTTGAGCTGGTGAGATTTGAACAGCCGAACTGCTGAACTGCAGTCAGCTGAAGTAGCCTGCAGTGCTGCATTTAACCACTGCGCCACCTTGGCTCTAAAGGAAATTTGGCGTTTTCTTCTGAGTTGTGTTGGTTCCAAACCAGTGATATTATTTCTGGCTCCTCTTCAGCTCCATGGTTGCACAAAGGACTTGATAATGGCACGTTGAGGACCGTGGGCGGCGAGATGCCCTTGTGAGTTTGCAGAAAAAAAAGGTTTTGCTGTGGTCAAGAAGGCCTCAGAGCTATGAGCTGGCTTGGTCTTGCTGGGCCGGTGAAGAGGAGGGTGGTGGGAAGGTGTGAATGACGTGCTTCCTTTCCTGCTGGTTGCTGAGGGGTGTTTGCAGGTTTCCATCCCTGGCTCAGAGAGCAGAGCAGTGGGTAAGCGGCGAGAGGATCCCAGCTCTGCAAATGGACCATCGGGTGGAGCAGGGAAGCCACCACTGGGAGGATGGGTTGAAGGTGTCCCGCATCTTCTCTTGGCCTTCTCTCCTTCCCACCATCGATTTCGTGGCTCTTTTCTTGATGCTTCCAATTTTTCTAACGTGTGAATCCACCTCGCAAGGTAAATTTGATCTCTTCGCTTCTCCATTCCCCGTTTAAAATGGGAGGAAGGATCTGGAAGTGAAGAGTCCTCTCCCAAGAGGTAGAAATCCTCACATTTATGCTTGGGGTGTGTGTGGTTGGTATCAGAAGAGTAGAGAAAGGAACGATCAAAATGGTACGTGCTGAAAATTCTTCTAATTTTCATTTGTGAAAGGCGATCTTTCTTTTTTTTCATAAATTTCCTATCTAGGGATCAGATAGTTTTGTAAACATTTGCTCGGCAACGACGTGAAAAGACTCAGAGAGAAATTTTCTTGACAATGAGATTTAACTTCTTAGAAATATGGTTTTTTTTCTCAAAGGTTCTCTTTTGTTCTTCGCAACTTCCTTTCCTGGAATTTTAGAATGTTTTAGAATGTGAATTTTAAACGTTCTTCCCTGTGACAGCCCTTCAAATATTAGAAGAGGCGATTGTATCTCCCCTAGTCTTTCTCCTTGTTAGACCAGACAAACTTAATTCCTTCAATTGTTCATCGTACGGTTTAGCCTCCAGTCCCCTCATCATCTTTGTTGCTCTTCTCTGCACTCTTTTTAGAGTCTCAAAATCTTTTTTGTATCATGGCGACTGAAACTGGACTCAGTATTCTATGCTGCAATAACAGAGAGATAGAATCAAGATCCCGTGAAGTGTTAATACCGCTTTATAAGGCCTTGGGAAGGCCACACTTGGAATACAGCATTCAGTTTTGGTCTCCACGATGTAGAAAAGATGTGGAGACTCTAGAAAGAGTGCAGAGAAGAGCAACAAAGAGGATTAGGGGACCGGAGGCTAAAACATATGAGGAACGGTTGCAGGAACTGGGTATGTCTAGTTTAATGAAAAGAAGGACTAGGGGAGACCTGATAGCAGTCTTCCAATATCTCAGGGGTTGCCACAAAGAAGAGGGAGTCAAGCTATTCTCCAAGGTACCTGAGGGCAGAACAAGAAGCAATGGGTGGAAACTAATCAAGGAGAGAAGCAACCTAGAACTAAGCAGAAATTTCCTGACAGAACGGTTGATCAGTGGAACAACTTTCCCCCAGAAGTTGTGAGTGACCGACACTGGAAGAGATTGGACAACCATTTGTCTGAAATGGTATAAGGTTTCCTGCCTAAGCAAGCGGTTGGACTAGAAGACCTCCGTGGTCCCTTCCAACTCTGTTATTCTCTCCTCTCCCTTTTCTTAACTTTCTTTGTTCTTCTCTTCTCTCCTCTCCTCTCTTCTCCTCTCCTCTCCAATCCTCCACTCCACTCCTCTCCCTTCTCTTCTCTCCTCTCCCTTCTCTTCTCTTCTCTTCTTCGCCGGCTGGCGACTCCTCGGGGGAGGGCCTTCTCTGTAGCTGCTCCAACCCTATGGAACGACCTACCCTCAGAGATGCGGACCCTTCCCACTTTCTCGGCCTTCCGAAAGGCTACTAAGACCTGGCTGTTCCGGCAGGCCTGGGGCTGTTGACCTCATGAATGAGGCCCAGCCCCACCTAGATTGAGTGCATGATGTGTTTCTTTTTAATCTGTTTTCTCTTTCCCTATATTTAATTTTTATCTTTTTAGAGCTGTATTCTGTAAGCCGCCGGAGTCCTTCGGGATTGGGCGGCATATAAATTCATTAAATTACAATTAATTATTTCTCTCCTCTGCTCTCCTCTCTTCTCCTCTCCACTTCTCCTCTCCTCCTCTCCCTTCCCTTCTCTCCCTTCCTCTCCCTTCTCTTCTCTCCTCTCCCTTCCTCTCCCTTCTCTTCTCTCCTCTCCACTCCTCCTCTCCTCTCCCTTCTCTTCCCTCCTCTCCTCTCCCTTCCTCTTCTCTCCTCTCTTCTCCTCTCCACTTCTCCTCTCTTCCTCTCCCTTCTCTTCTCTCCCTTCCTCTCCCTTCTCTTCTCTCCCTTCCTCCACTCCTCTCCTCCACTCCTCTCTTCTCTCCTTTCTCCTCTTCTCTCCTCTCCCTTCCTCCACTCCTCCTCTCTCCTCTCCATTCCTCTCTCTTCTCTTTTCTTCTGGATGGCCAGATGGTGCAGAGTTCAGGTGTGGCCTCACCAGAGCGTATAAAGTGATACACTCACTTGTGATCTTCAAACTGTCTTTCTGTTGATGCAGCCTAGAACTGCATTGGACTTTTTTGACAGCTACAGCATGCTGTTGACTCCTATTTAAGCGGCTATCCCCCAGGACACCTAGATCCGTCTCACAGTTACGGCTTTTGAGCCAGGCGCCACCTATTCTGTACCTGTGCATTTGGTTTTCTTCTAAGTCAACGTGTTATAAAAAATGAATGTTTTACTCTGGATGTCAGGGTTCCAGATAGCATCCAAAAGTAAATCAGAGTCCAAGGCAAAGGGTTCCTCAAAGTTCCAATTTATTAAGGGAGCCATGTTGGCACATCTGGGGAAACCCAAATCTGAAAGCTTCCCAGTTTTCAAGATCTTGCCCCCACACCCACAAGTCCATCCCATGGTCCAATCTCCCACTGCCATGCTGGCAACTTCCACCCATCCAGTTCCGGTCAGACGCAGAGATGCAGAGACAAAGGATGACCTTGGCTTTCTAGAAAGAATGTTGTTATGGCTACATAGCATCTAACTCCATACAATCCATTTTCCCACAATAGAAAATGCATAGCAGAATAATAGAAAGTGTGGCAGGCCAAAGACCCAAAAGAAAAGATGGCTGCAGGCCTGACACTGGACCTTCGCCTGGAAATTATTGACCACAGATTCAGAACGCTGAAAGAGGTTCACTTTCCATGTTCCACTTTGCAAAAAAGAAAAATTTCTCATTTGCAGTGACAAAGCCACAATCGCCAACTTACACTAGCGTTTCCTGTGTCTTCAACGTTTGTGGTCAGAGCGCTTTAGCTTCTCATGACAAGTTTCAACGTAGACTGATCATTAAAAAAAAACCCAGCTCTATGGAAGGAACACATGAAGGATTCAGACGGCTCTGGCTGAGGCTCATGCAGGCCTCTCTTGCAAAAGCCCTTTAATAAATACAAATGAACAGGCCAGCCCAAAAGACATGGATTTTCAGGCAGGAGAAGGGACCTCTCTTATGCTGAATTTAGGTAGAGGCTGAAGGGGTGGGATTCAGCCAGTTTTGATGAACTGGATGCTAATTTTACATCTGGTTCGCCGAACCGGTAATTGCAAGAAGTGGCTGGCCTCGCCCATCCCTTTCCTCCCCTCCTAGGAGTATCCAGATGGTTCATTTTGGATGCTGGGTAAGTGCACGGAGGCTCTGGGAGGGCAAAAAATGGGCCTTCCAGAAGTTCTAGAAGTCTGGAAACAGGCCCATTTCTGACCTTTGGAGCCCAGCGGGGGATGTTTTCACCCTCCCGAAGGTTTGAGGAAAGCTTCCGGAGCCTGGGGAGGGTGAAACCTCATCCCCCGCATGGTGCAGGAGGCTGAGTAGATCATGCACATCCTGGCCACACACCCCAGCAACTGGGCAGAGAACCGATTGCTAAAAAATTTTGAATCCCACCCCTGGGTAGAGGGCTCCTGTTTGTCAGCAAATAGATCAAGATCTCCCTGAGACCCAATAGAAGTTACAGAATCCCAGCTATTATGAGCCCGGTCCAATATGGCCACTGCTAAGGGGTGATGGGGATTGTAGTCCAGGGATACATGCAGAAAGACAGATTTGACCCATTCTTAGCTCTCAATAGGTCTGCGTTGACTTGTCTGGATCTCCATTGAAGAATTGTTCATTGTGGTTGGTAGAGATGTTGAGAGCAGTGGTCTACTCCCTAGACATCGGATGTACACATAAGCCTTGATTTAACGATTACAGGAAACAGAGCCTATTGTTTTTGCAGAATTGTAAGAAGACATGCTAGCCGGTGAAGAAAATACATTGACTCTATTTCTAATCTCATGAGCTAGGCTGAAGCTGGAGAATTATATGTAGGAGCTAGGATCAAAGACCTCTGCTATGCTAGAAACTGGCGTTACTAGCCAGAATTTACTGATATGATAGTTAATCTATAGGTAACCCCTAGGAACTAGGACCATAAATGGTAATTTGTAAATAAGAGAAGGGGGCGATAGAATTAGAGTAGTGGGAGAGGTAATCAGGGGCAGAAATAATCAGTAGTGGGGTTCAATTTTTTTTACTATGGTTCTATGGGCATGGCTTGGTGGGTGTGGTGTGGCTTGGTGGGCGTGGCGTGGCTTGGTGGGCGTGGCAGGGGAAGAATACTGCAAAATCCCCCTCCCCCTCCCATCCCACTAACCTGCTTTCCAGCTCTGTTCTCCTGTGCAGGGCAACAAAAGAAGACCCAGCCGATCAGCTGGGACTCCAGAGGCAGTGAATAGCTCATGGGGCGGGGCCAGCCAGATGTGGTATTTGCCGGTTCTCCAAACTACTCAAAATTTCCGCTACCGGTTTGCTAGAACTGGTCAGAACCGGCTGAATACTACCTCTGGAGATAATGTATTCATTTGAGGCACTTTGGATAGGTTGTGACGGCATGAGTACTAAGCCAATGAGTAAACAATAGGAGTTAAATTTGTAACGGCAATAGGGAATTATAATTATATTGATGATTTAAGGTGTGTCCATTGTACCTGTGTGGGCGTGGGGACATCCTCTGTGTAAAGCAGTAAATAAAATAACCACTGTTTTCTCTTGGAAGTTTTGGTTGGTGATTGTTTATTTCAAACTAGACAACGAATCCCACATGACCATAATGGAGTGTGCCGTCGGGACTTTGAATCTGGGTTGTAAGTTGCTTTTTTGAGGTCTGTCGTAACTTTCATTAAACAATTGGCCGTTAGCCAAAGACTACCTGTAAAGATTTTTATTTGAGAAGAGATAATTTGGTTAGTGGTGCGGTGGTCTAGAGGTGGAGCTCTCACCTCACCATCAGGAGATTGTAAGTTCAATCCCAGGTAGAGGCAGATATTTCTCTCTCTGGGCACAATGAGACTATATCTGCTGAACAAAACTCCACATTGGCGACAGGGAAAGGCATCTGGCCAGTAAACACTCTACTAGCTCCATTCAGTTGTCTAGACTCTACCCCGCAAGCAAGGTTGGTTGCTACCGGTTTGCACTGGTTCGGGCGAACTGGTAGTGGAAATTGCGATTGGGTCGCCAAAGTGGTAGAGACTGCAGACTCGCCAGGCCCCCCAAACTGGTTCCCCGGTTGTTGTGGCATGTTTTTCTTGGCATTTTTAATCTTCTGCACATGTGCAGACCTATTTACAGGCAACTGGGCACGCACGCGGAGTGCACATGTACCGAACTGGCAGTAACACTGGCAACAACCCACCCCTTCCCGCAAGGGATTTGGGGGTTGTTAAAAGAAGATGATGATGAGATCATTTGGTTGTTTTTGTCAACTTCTGTGCGTTTCTCTTGGATTCTTGCAACACTTCTAATTCTGTTTATAAGCATACAAGAATTTTCATGGGATTCTTTTCCATTTCCCTTTGTTTCTCAGGTTTTCAGAGGACTGTCCCATCAGCTCCCACCCTGTCCTGGTCACCCTCTCACCGAATTCTCGTCAAAGGAGAACAGATCGAGTTAAAATGTTCTCCTCCAAAAGGAGAGAAGGGAGAGAATTACTTCTTCAATCGCTTGAATGAAAAGGGCGTATGGGAGAAATATGTAGAACAGGACGGAAATATTCTGCTCATTTCTGCATTGCGAATGGCTCCAAAAGCAACATTTTCTTGTTCTTACAAGGGGAAAGACAGGGAAGGCAGAAGAGCTCAGTCTCCAAGGAGTAATCGGGGTGAATTCTCTGTCATTGGTAAGGAACTTCCTTCTAATTTATAAAGTCTTTACATCACTGTTTCTCCATCTTGACAACTTTAAACTGTGTGGACTTCAACTCTCACAATTCCACATGCTGGCTGAGGAATTGTATGGTTTAAGGTTCACAAATTTTGTTTGTCAAGGTTGCGAAATACTGTTCATATTGTTAGAAAGATGCCTACAGCACGAAATGTTTCAAGGAGACTCAATACTTGTGTGTACTAATTCATTAAATTTTGAAACATTAATTGTCCAGGAAACAAAAAAGAGACAATACAAGCTGTTCAAACAGACCAATTTGTTTTACTCCAGAAAACTGAAGGAAATGTGATAGATAGTCCTCGACTTACGAGCACAATTGAGCCCCAAATTTTTGTTGTTAAGTGAGAATTTGTTGTGTTTTTTGTCCCATTTTATGACATTTCTTGCCACAGTTGTTAAGTGAATTACTACGATTGATAAGTTAGTAACCTGGTGGTTAAGTAAATCTGGCTTCCCCGTAGTTTTTGCTTGTCAGAAGGTTGCAAAATGGGATCACGTTACCCCGGGAGGTGGGGTATTTATGTCATAAATACAAGACAGTTGCCAATCTCTGAATTTTGGTCGTGTGATCACCAGGGATGCTGCAAAGGTTGTAACTGTGAGAAATAGTCGTAAGTCACTTTTTCCAGTGCCGTTGTAACTTTGAACGGACACTAAATGAACTGTTGTAAGTCGAGGACTACCTGTATTGCAGGCTTTCACCATGTTTCACCAGGGAGATTTTGGTTTTGCTTGGCTGAGATTCCATCTCCTTAGACTCTCCCTGGAGAGGGAAAGAATATCGGTGGGATTTCAGGGATATTTCTGCCCCAAGATTCAGGCGGTGAAGCTGCCCAGCCTAGATTTCTTCAACCTCCCAATTTCAAGGAGTATTTTCTGAGGAAAGAGAACGTGTTATGTTCTATATGAAGGAAAGTCCAACCGAGAACTCTGGTGCAGTTAGATGAGTTATAGCTGCCAATCAAGGTAATCCTGGGACTGCCTGAAGGACATTTGATGTTCACTTCTTTTTCCCCTGTGGATCTATCTAGAGCCTCCGCCAACTCCCAGGCTTTCTCCAGATCCTCCACAACCCCTGTACCTGGTTGGGGAGAAGATTGTCCTCTGGTGCTCAATTCCCAACATCACTCTTCAAGGCAGGAGACGCTACCGGTTTTCCCACATAAGGCAAAACGAGGATGAGCCCCCTATAAAGGATCTGGATGGGCAAGAAGGCAACATCTCCCTGGTCCTCACAGCCACATGGGAAGATTCTGGAGTATATAAATGCCGCTACCTAGAATGGAACCATGAAAGAAACATCCCTTCCGAGTGGAGTCGTCCAGTCTCAATTGTGGTGAGAGGTGTGGATTTTTTTCCTTCATTTTGAAAATGTGGTTTTCTAGAACTGGGGCTTTATTTATTTAGAGCAGTGGTGGGATTCAGCCAGTTCGCACCTATTCGGGAGAACCGGTTGGTAACTTTCTAAGCAGTTCAGAGAACCGGTTGATGGAAGAAATCTCCTTTTGTTTTTTCCCCACTTTACAGGGCTAATCCTGTAAGGAAGGCAGGAAGGAAACATTGTGGTGTTGTTTCTAGCCTAATCTTTATTGCCCTACTTACAGAAACTGCCTCTCCGCTTAACCCTTATTACATTGTAACAGCTAAGGCGAAGCGCCCATTGACCTGAGTGACCTTGAGTTGGCCAAGCCCACCCAGTCACATGACCACCGAGCCCCACCTACCCAGATAGTCATTAGGGCAGTTGTTAAATTATTTGAATCCCACCACTGATTTAGAGGCTGACTATGAAAGTCTTTTCCTGATGTATTCACAAAAAGTCTCCACCCTGAAGGAAGGCTTTACACTTAGGCAGGAAAAATCAAAGATATAATTAGAGATTAGG
Organism: Thamnophis elegans; assembly: GCF_009769535.1. NCBI lineage: Eukaryota > Metazoa > Chordata > Lepidosauria > Squamata > Natricidae > Thamnophis > Thamnophis elegans. The sequence continues at coordinate 142,153,364 of NC_045558.1, forward strand.
TGAAACTTGGCTCAGAAATAGGAACGGTGAGAGGGACCTTGGAGTCCTTGTGGACGATCACTTAAACATGAGCCAGCTGTGTGCCGCAGCAGCCAAAAAAGCTAATACAATCCTCGGTTGTATAAACAGAGGCATAGAATCAAAACCACATAAAGTATTAGTGCCGCTTTGTAAAGCTTTAGTAAGGCCACGCCGGGAATACTGTGTCCAGTTTTGGTCATCCACATTACAAAAAAGATGTTGAGACTTTGGAAAAAGTGCAGAAAAAGATGATTAAAGGCATGGAGGCTAAAACATACGAAGAACAGTTGCAGGATTTGGGTTTGGCCAGTCTAGAGAAAAGGACTGTGGGGGACAATGACGACATGATAGTAGTATTCCCAGTTTTGGGAGGCTGCCACAAAGAGGAGGAGGTGGTCAACTTATTTATCAAAGCACCTGAAGGCCAGACAAGAAACAATGGGTGGAAACTCATCAAGGAGAGAAGCAACTTGGAATTAAGGAGAAACTTTGTAACAGTGATGACAATTCACCAGAGGAACAGCTTGCCTCCAGAAGTTGTAGGGGCTTCATCACTGGAGGTTTTTAAGAAGAGACTGGAGAGCCACCTATGGGGTCTCCTGCTTGAGCAGGGAGTTGGAGTAGAAGATCTCCAAGGTCCCTTCCAACTCTGTTCTGATTGATTGACAATGGAGCTCAAACACCTCCAAGCTCATTCCCGGTTCTTCTCTTCTCCAGATCCTCTGCCTCCCCCTTTGCTGAAGCTGCAACCTTCTTCTGGATCCCCGGGGGAAGGAAAGTCCATCCTGTGTGTGTCCAGTGAGAGCAACAACTCCAAAAGTTTCCATTTCTCCCAGGATGGTGTGGAGACGACCTCCAGCCATGAAGACCCTGTGAAGAGCAGCAGAAACTCCGGGCTCCTCACCCTAAATATGTCCGTAGTTTTCCCATATGCAAAAGATAACGAAAATCTGAGATTTGCTTGCAGATATGAAGAGAACATAACTGGGCGCTGGTTCATCTCTCCTTGGAGCCAGATGATGAATTTCACAGGTGAGTCTTTTCAGCAGGTGGAATTATCTGCTAGCTAAAGGCAGAAGGAACGTTTTGCAAAACTTGATTTAACCATCCACTGAAATCTTGCAGAATGATATTGCAGGACCCGGATTGTTGTTGGGGGCAATATGCTGACTCTGTAAACCGCTTAGAGAGGGCTGAAAGCCCTATGAAGCGGTATATAAGTCTAACTGCTATTGCTATTGCTATATTTCTTCCCCTTTTCCTTTGCAGCTGTAACAGACCCATTTGTCCCACCAGTGGCCTATGCAATGTTGGTTCTCCTTGTGCCCTTCTTGGGAGCTCCACTGGTCTTCTGCTGGTGCAGGAGGAAGACCGGTAGGTATCCAAGGCCCCAATCAAAGGCAGCAGGAACTATCCTTCACCCCACATGTGTGGCTAGAGAAGAGGTTTTATTGCAGAAGTGGACGAAGCTACTTGGAAGAGTAAACCTCCAAGAGGTCCTTCTTCAAAACAGTGGAAGCTACTCTGACAGGCATGGTGGCCCTTCTTAATATCAACATCTGAGTAGAGCTGGAAGGGACCTTGGAGGTCTTCTAGTCCAACCCCCTGCTCAAACAGGAGATCCTATACAATTTCAGATAGGTGGTTGTCTAGTCTTTTGTTAAAAGCCTCCAGTGATGAAGCACTCCCAAGTTCTGGTGGCAAGCTGTTCCACTGGTTAATTGTCTTCATTGTTAGGACAATGAACTTCAAAGTGCATCTGGATTTAGTTTGTAAAATGAGGGAATAAATAAATATATGATAGGACGATAGGACGTGATGGCTCAGTGGTAAGATGCTGAGCTTGTCGATCAGAAAGGTCGGCAGTTCGGCGGTTCAAATCCCCAGCGTTGTGTAACGGAGTGAGCTCCCGTTACTTGTGCCAAACTAGCAGTTGAAAGCATGTAAAACTGCGAGTAGAAAAATAGGAACCACCTTTGGTGGGAAGGTAACAATGCTCTGTGTGCCTTCGGTGTTTAGCCATGCTGGCCACATGACCACGGAGACCTCTTTGGACAGCGCTGGCTCTTCAGCTTTGAAATGGAGATGAGCACCGCCCCCTAGAGTCGGGAACGACTGGCACATATGTGCGAGGGGAACCTTTACCTTTAATTTGTAATATGATGGAATAAATAAATAGTATGATAGGATGAGCAAGTCGTGTTTGTTTATTCACGTCTTTCTTGTTTTGCACGGATCTGGAAGCATCGGGATGTCAGCGAAGATCTGATCCTAAAGAGGGGAAGGAGGAAACCAGATCGAATGCTCTCGGATCCGAGAATCTGGGGATGGAGAATTTACAGGTAACGACTTTAAGGAATCTTCCTTTTCTGGGCAGGAAGGATTGGAGGAATCCTGGGCAGTTCCAGAGCTATTGTGTATCACCCCAAATTGCCTGGTGGTGAAATTCTGATGGAATGATAGAGCCACAACTATAATCTAAAACTATAATTATAGAACTGTAATCAATGGATTATAAAAACCGAAGCTGAAGAGCAATATTTAAGGGATACTTTCATTTACTTCCTGCTTTGAGTGGCGAGGTGTAATGTCCCTTTTATCTCCAGTAGTCTTTGATTCTAGTAATCTTTTGTTTTCCAATATTTTGTTTTATTTTTCACGGATTGTTGATTTCCAAACTAGGAAGGTTTGGGAGCTTGTCAATGCAATATGAATAGCAATAGCAACCACACTGCTTCACAGGGCTTGTACAGCCCTCTCTAAGCGGTTTACAGAGTCAGCCTGTTGCCCCTCCCCTTAATCTGGGTCCTCATTTTACCCACCTCGGAAGGAAGGATGGAAGGCTGAGTCCACCTTGAGCCTGGTGAGATTCGATCTGCCAAATTGCAGGCAGCCGGCAGATAGCAGAAGTAGCCTGCAGTACTGCACTCTGACCACCGTGCCACTGTGGCTGATATGAAGTGTTGTCTTTGAGAGCATCTTAGATATTAGGGATTCCTCCTTCCAGGTCATAAATAAATCCGAGTGGATGATATCCTGGTAGAAGTTTCTCCAAGAGAGCTCTTTGGATGGCAGGGGGTAGAGAATCTGAGTTTGGGCCAGGGGTGGGTTCTACCGGCATTGGTACCAGTTCGCTTCACACGCACCCAGGCACGCATTCCTCACACATGCATAGTTCACTGTAAATTGTTCTGCGCATGCGCGAAGACCATGAAAAGCTAATAAAGAACATTCCAGCAATGGCAGAGGAGACCGGGGAACCAGTTTGGGGGCATGGCCAGCCTGGGTCACTGCCGATTCTGCAACCCAGGAGAAATGACCCCTACTGGTTTGCCTGAACTGGTGCGAGTTGGTAGAAACTCACCTCTGGTTTGGGCCTAGGGTAGTGTGGTTGCCGTTCACACTTGTTTAGTGTTGGTCAGGATTCTGGGTGGGACACTGGAAGAGTCAACCAGATGGATTCTGGTTGAATTTCAAGCTTGTCTTTTTCTGGCTTTCTAGGATTCAGAACTCACTTATGCCTTGGTCATGAACTCATCCCCACTGATCCCTTTGGAACCCAGGACCAAGAATCGTCCAAATACAAGGGAAGAGTACGAAATCATTTACAGTGACGTCCAGGTTCACACAACCAGAAGAGCAGCCCCATGAGTACCTCTCTCTCAAGGCCACTTTCAGAAGACTAGCCTTTCGATCACCAGGAATGGAGGGCAAGTTCTGCTGGGGTATTTGAGAATAGATGTGGTTGAAACCATTGGAACATGGTTGGACTTCAACTCCCAGAATTCCTGACTGGCTGGGGAATTCTGGGGGTTGAAGCCCACCCACTCTCAAGCTGGTAAGATTGAGAAACTCGCGGCCGTACCTTCGGGAGGCCACCAAAGATCACCCAGAACTTGTAGCCTTGACCTTTTGCCCTTCCCAACTAGTAGAAATATTGGCCTTTCGTCCAGTTTCTGGCCAGGAATTAACACCTGTCCCGCCTTCCACTTTTTTGGCTAAAAGAAACTTTTTGTCTTTGTGGAGGAGATATAAATCCTGTCAAATAAATAAAAAAATATTGTTGTTGTTCAATTGCCGAACGGTGCACAACTCTTCGTGACCGCATGGACCATAGCATGCCCAAATTTTGCCCAAATTCATGTTCATTCTGTCAATGACACAATCCGTCCTCCTCATCCTCTCTTTTTGCCTTTAATTTCACCATTTAAATTTGCTCAGTTCTTTGTATTAACATTTACATCATTCTGGATTGACTTGGAATGCTCACTTGTGCCTGCTGGTAAGTGAGCTGGGTTTTTTTCTTATTTTTTTTAATGTATTTTAAAATAATATTTTATTTATTGTGCATAGGATTCTTTAAAATAGTGTTATTCTGTGTGGATTCTTTTTTTAAATGGTCTTAGACTATTTAAAAAAAGATTCTATCCAAAATAAATTGAAGTGAAACCATTTTTAAAAATTCTATGCACAATACTTTGAAATGTTTTACTTCAATTTATTCTGTGTGGATTCTTTTTTAAAATTGTCTTAGACTATTTAAAAAAAGATTCTATCCAAAATACAAAACACCAGCTGCAGTTATTCACTTAAGAACTGTGGCAAGAAAGGTGGTATAGTGACTAAAGTTACAATGGCATTGAAAAAAGTGACTGATGACCATTTTCACACTTAGCGATCATTTTCACACTTAGCGACCGTTGCAGCCTCCTCATGATCACGGGATCAAAATTTTGATGTTTGGCAACAGATTCGTATTAATGATGGTTTCAGTGTCCTGGGGTCATGTAATTTCTTTTTGTGACCTTTTGACAAAGTCAAATGGGGAAACCAGATTCACTTATGCTACTAACTTATCAGCTGCAGTTATTCACTTAAGAACTGCGGCAAGAAAGGTGGTATAGTGACCAAAGTTACAATGGCATTGACCAATGACTATTTTTCACACTTAGCGACCATTTTCACACCTAGCGACCGTTGCAGCATCCTCATGGTCACACGATCAAAATTTTGATGTTTGGCAACAGTTACAATTTATATTTGTAAATTGTAGTCATGTTGAAATAAAAAAAAATATTACAATACTATTTTTGCATTGTATGAAAATTTTTGTTGCTCCGTATAAAATTTTTAATCAAGCCCCTCCCCCCCCCCCCCCCCCGGTCAAAGGTGTCCCTCTTTACCAATCTGAAAACCAATCTCCTCCGTTTTCTCCTGTGTAAGATGGTTCTTCCTTGTTGGTTCAGGACAAGGTGGAGTGAAGGCGTTCTGGGTACAACTGGGTGTGATCTCAACATCTGGGCAAAGTAAGGAAAGAAAACGTTACTCCCATATTTAACCTACCTGCAGCTCAGGAACCCATTGAGAACAAGGGGCTTCTCCATCATTTTACAGCATTTTTAGTAATAAGTAAGGTTGACTGATCTGCTACAGCCCAGGAAGATTTCCAGCCCATCAAGGAAAAGAAGGATAGACCTTCGGCATCAGATCTGACCCAGCCTAGTTTCCTCTCTCAAATTCTCGATGAATTTGAGATGCTCCTGGGATACATACAGGGACATTCCCCTAAAACTTGGCCTCCAACACTTGATTAGAGAAATCTTTAATGGCTTCTAAGATACTTAGGTTGATCTATCATCTATCTATCTATCTATCTATCTATCTATCTATCTATCTATCTATCTATCTATCATCTATCTATCTATCTATCTATCTATCTATCTATCTATCTATCTATCTATCTATCTATCTATCATCTTTCAGCTCCAACGGTCCTTGGAGGAAGCAAACTATCTTGACCCCTTCCAGTCAGGCTTCAGACCCGGTTACAGCACAGAAACCGCTTTGGTCGCATTGACCGATGATCTCTGGAGAGCCAGAGATGGAGGACATTCCTCCATCCTGGTCCTCCTTGACCTCTCAGCGGCTTTCGATACCATCAACCATGGTATCCTTCTGCGACGACTGCGGGAGGTGGGAGTGGGAGGCACCGTGTTGCGGTGGTTCTCCTCCTACCTCTCGGACAGGTCGCAGTCGGTGTTAGTGGGGGGGCAGAGATCGTCCCCTAGGCCCCTAACATATGGGGTGCCTCAGGGCTCGGTCTTATCCCCCCTACTATTCAACATCTACATGAAACCGCTGGGAGAGATCATCCGTAGGCACGGGATTAGATACCATCAATATGCGGACGATACTCAATTGTATCTGTCCGCCCCGTGCCAACTCAATGAAGCGGCAGACGTGATGAACTGAGGCCTTGAGGCCGTTATGGACTGGATGAGGGTTAACAACCTTGTGCTCAACCCAGAAAAGACCGAGTGGCTGTTGTGCTTCCCTCCCAAAGATTCGACCAACATTCCATCACTCAGGCTGGGGGGTCAAATTTTATACCCCTCAGAGAGGGTTCGCAACTTGGGAGTCCTCCTGGATCCACAGCTATCGTTTGACCACCACCTGACGGCTGTGACCAGGGGGGCATTCGCCCAGGTTCGCCTGGTGCGCCAGTTGCGACCCTACCTGAATCGGGAGGCGCTCACAACAGTCACTCGGGCCCTTGTGACCTCTAGGCTGGAATACTGCAATGTGCTCTACATGGGGCTGCCCTTGAAGAGCATCCGGCGACTTCAGTTAGTGCAGAACGCGGCCGCGCGAGTGATTGTGGGTGCACCTCGGTTCACCCACATAACACCTATCCTCCGCGAGCTGCGCTGGCTACCTGTCGATCTCCGGATGCGCTTCAAGGTGCTATTAGTCACCCATAAAGCCCTGCATGGTAGTGGATCTGGATACTTGAGAGACCGCCTTCTGCCAATTACCTCCCTGCGACCAATTAGATCTCACAGATTGGGCCTCCTCCGTATTCCATCGGCCAGCCAGTGCCGGCTGGCAACTACAAGGAGGAGGGCCTTCTCAGTAGTTGCCCCGACCCTTTGGAACGAACTCCCCGTGGAGATTCGTACCCTCACCACCGTCCAGACCTTCCGCACAGCCCTCAAGAACTGGCTAGCCCGGCAGGCCTGGGGACAAGGATAGTCGCCCCTCCCGAATGATGAATGTATGTTGCTTATTACTTTTATTATATGTGTCTACGTCACTGTTTATATCCCCCCCCCTGATTTTATGTGAGCCGCCCTGAGTCCCCTCAGGGAAAAGGGCGGCCTACAAATGTTAATAAACATTCAAACATCTATCTATCTATCTATCATCTATCTATCATCTGTCTATCTATCTATCATCTATCACTCTATCATCTCTCTCTCTCTGTGTCTATCTATCTATCTATCATCTATCTATCTATCTATCATCTATCTATCTATCATCTATCTATCTATCATCTGTCTGTCTATCTATCATCTCTCTCTCTCTCATCTCTCTCTCTCTCTCTATCATCTATCTATCTATCATCTATCTATCTATCATCTATCTATCTATCATCTATCTATCATCTGTCTGTCTATCTCTCTATCATCTCTCTCTCTCTCTGTCTATCTATCTATCATCTATCTATCTATCTATCTATCTATCTATCTATCTATCTATCATCTATCTATCTATCATCTACCTACCTATCTATCTCTCTATCATCTATCTCTCTATCTATCTATCTATCTATCTATCTAAAATTTTTAATCAAGCCCCCCCCCCCCCCCCCGCCCCGTCAAAGGTGTCCCTCTTTACCATTCTGAAAATCTGGTCACCTTACCCATTCACAAGTGAAATATTTGCACTGCTCCAAAACAAGGAATTTGTAGTCCTGGTTTATCAGCATTGTCATATTGCAAATTATGCAGATTTATGGCTTCTGCTGGTGATTTTCTTCTCTCTGAGCTGCTGAGGCCCTTCCAGGCTCCCTGATTTGCTGTGACTGGAACTCTGCCCCTTTGAGGGCCACACATTATGAGCTTTTGCAACGTGGTCTTTGTAGTACTGATTAGCTAACATGGCTTTCTTGTATTTTAATTATCCTTCTTTCTCTCTTCCTTCCAAACGTATTTACAATAATCCACGTATGTTTAATTGGTGGCAGGAATTTAGAGCCAACTTTGGCCATCACCTTGAGCGCCTCTGAACGGGAGAGGGGTGTGTGTGGAGGAGCAGAGAGTGGGATTCTGGGAGATGTAGGCTCCACCCAGGAGGAGGGCATGAGAGTGTAGGGGAGCAGAACTACAGGGCCCAGCATTCCAAGGGGAAAAGGCGGGAAAAAACGGACTGAGGGAAGAAAACTGTTGCAGTTTGAGGGGAAAAGAGAGAGAGAGAATTTTGTTTTGAGGGGGAAAAAATGGCTGTGACTTTCTGGGAGATAATCTGAATTAAAGTCTCACCAATCTCAAACCATGATCTCATTTCAAGAAAAGAGTTAAAATGTGGTCCTAGGATGAATATTAGAAGTCTTCCAGAGCTTTGGGATTAGGGCAAAATATATCCTGTCGGTTTACCGATTAACGATCAATAATCTTCTGAAAAATATGAGGTGCAATGAGGTGTTTTTTTTTTTTTGGAGTGTGTGTGATTTTTTTCTTTTTCCTTTTTTTTGCATTTTTTTAATTTTTAAACATAAAAAAACAACATAAAAAAATTCTCATCCATACATACTGTAGAAAGTGTATCAGTTGGTTACAAAAGGTTTTCGTGCGTCTCTTCCACAGTCATCAAGCGTAATTCATATTAACTCAAGTATTTTAACTCAAATATTTATACATGTTACTCTTATACCTCCATTTATGTTTGATGTTTAATTATTTAAACGTCCTTCATCATAAAATATACCGAAATTTAATACATAACCACATACTGGCATTTCATTTAATATTTCTAAAATCCTCCAATAACACTGAATCCTTATGGCCTCTTCTAGCTAAACATCCATAATATTTAATAACAGATTTTTCTAATCCTCCTTTCCAAATTGCTGTTGGCAATTTTCATCTAGTTTCCTTATATTATACTCATATATATGTATATAGGTTGTCACCATTATCCCTCCTTTATTTGACTATATCCTGTATCATAACATTTTCCCCCTAATAATCAAAACTTAACTGTATCTAACTTAATTCTTTTTTTTAATTAACTTTTGTATATAATCCAAAAGGATTTCTAATCTTCCTTTCATGGGTACCATTCAATATTGATATCCAATTATTACTTATCGTAACACTACACATTGTATACATTATTATCATCATTATCAATTATTTATTTATATCTATTATTACTAAATTTCACTGTTTAACTAGTTTTGAGTTACAATTCTTTTTTTATTAACTTTTGTATATAATCCAAAAGGATTTCTACTCTTCTTTTCATAGGTACCATTCAATATTGATATCCAATTATTACTTATCATAACAATACACATTGTATACATTATTATCGTTATCAATTATTTATTTAATTATATCCATTATTACTAAATTTCACTAACTAGTTTTGAGTTACAATTCTTTTTTTATTAACTTTTGTATATAATCCAAAAGGATTTCTAATCTTCCTTTCATAGATACCATTCAATATTGATATCCAATTATTACTTATCATAACACTACACATTGTATACATTATTATCGTTATCAATTATTTATTTAATTATATCTATTATTACTAAATTTCACTAAGTTTAACTAGTTTTGAGTTACTTAATTCTTTTTTAAAATTAACTTTTGTATATAATCCAAAAGGATTTCTAATCTTCCTTTCATGGGTACCATTCAATATTGATATCCAATTATTACTTATCATAACACTACACATTGTATACATTATTATCATTATCAATTATTTATTTAATTATATCCATTATTACTAAATTTCACCAAGTTTAACTAGTTTTGAGTTATATTCTTCCATCTATCAACCTGCATCTTTCCAGTAACAAAAAATCCTATATCTTCTGCCGTAGTATTTTAACTCAGATATTTATACATGTTGCCCTTATACCTCCATTCTTATTTGACTATGATTGTTTAATCATAGGCCTCATTTCAATTTGATGCATCAGGTTTATCGGTCTCTGTTTCTCTTTCTCTCCTTCCCTCCCTCTCTCTCTTCCTAACACCCCACTCCAAATTGAGGTCTCCTTTCCAGGAGCAAAGCACAAAGCCGAGCAAACAAGCCTGAAGATGACGAATGAGACTTTGTCGGAACGTCGCCAAGACACTTCCAATTTTACGCGGGAGTAAACCCGAATAACCAAAGACCTAAATACACACACACACACACATATGCAAACACACCACACCACACACACACACACACATTATATCGCTATCATATTGAAACAGCATATTTTTAAGAGAGCAGGCAAAATAAAAGCGAAAATGTATGAAATATGAAAGATAATGCAGAAGCAGAAAGGGCCAAGTCTAGGCATAACTAAGACTTGTAGAACAGGATGGTGCTGAAGATCTCCCCACTTTTGGATGGGTTTTCTCTTCTGTCGTAAATTGAAGCTGAGCTGCATCTTATCACCTCTTCAAGTGTGACGCGTGACATGTCTTGGCCAAATAAGAGACTGGACCAAGAGAGACACATTTTTGCTGCAATCAGGGATGATTCTGCTGCTGCTTGTTGAGTTGAGGCACAAGGTTATAGAACGACGTCTCCTCTGTTTTCTCCTGTGTAAGATGGTTCTTCCTTGTTGGTTCAGGAGAAGATGGAGTGAAGGAGTTCTGGGTACAACTGAGTGTGATCTCAACATCTGGGCAAAGTAAGGAAAGAACACGTTACTCCCATATTTAACCTACCTGCAGCTCAGGAACCCATTGAGAACAAGGGGCTTCTCCATCATTTTACAGCATTTTTAGTAATAAGTAAGGTTGACTGATCTGCTACAGCCCAGGAAGATTTCCAGCCCATCAAGGAAAAGAAGGATAGACCTTCGGCATCAGATCTGACCCAGCCTAGTTTCCTCTCTCAAATTCTCGATGAATTTGAGATGCTCCTGAGAAACGTACAGGGACCTTCGCCTAAAGCTTTGCCTCCAATACTTGATTAGAGAAATCTTTAATGGCTTCGAAGATACTTAGATCTATCTATCTATCTATCTATCTATCTATCTATCTATCTATCTATCTATCTATCTATCTATCTATCTCTATCATCTATCATTATCTATCTATCTATCATCTATCTATCTAGCATCTATCTATCTATCTATCTATCTATCTATCTATCTATCTATCTATCTATCTATCTATCTATCATCTATCTATCTATCATCTATCTATCTATCTTTCTATCTATCTTTCTATCTATCTATCTATCATCTATCTATCATCTATCTATCTATCATCTATCTATCTATCTATCTATCTATCTATCTATCATCTATCTATCTATCTATCTATCTATCTATCATCTATCTATCTATCTATGTATCTATGTATCTATGTATCTATGTATCTATCTATCATCTATCTATCTATCATCTATCTATCATCTATCTATCTATCTATCTATCTATCTATCTATCTATCTATCTATCTATCTATCTATCTATCTATCTATCTATCACCCACCTACCTACCTACCTACCTACCTACCTACCTACCTACCTAAATCTATCTATCTAAATCTTCCTTCCTTCCCTCCCTCCCTCCCTCCCTCCCTCCCTCCCTCCCTCCCTCCTTACTTCTTTGGCTTAAAGTCCATTTAATTTCTTGGCCTATGCATGAGCTGTGAAACTGAAGGCCATAAAGAAAATTATTCTTCTCCATTTCTCATAGAAGAAATATCTAGGGGTACTACAAATCGTAAATTCTTTGGTTGAAATCAACAAGTAAAAATATATATTTTTCAAATAATGTTTTTTTGTTGTTGTTGCAAAGTTGAAATTCTTTTATAAACAAAGTTTATAAAACTTTCCCTCAGGAATTTCTCTTCTTCTATGTTCCCTTCTTTCCACCCATTCACAAGTAAAAAAATTCAGGGTAGGCGTTGACAGAGATCAAGACAAATGGACTTACGGAAGGGAAATTGTTCTTGAATTGAATCTTTTAATATTATACCAATAAGGTTCCTCAAGTATTAAATGCCCATCCCACTCAAATCCAGGCCTGGCCCTCCTTTCCTGCCTTCCCAGCAAATCTATCGGTCAACATCTCCAACCACAAGGAGCCAACTCTGATGCCAAGTAAGGATCCATTGAACCAGTGGTGGCTTCCGGAGTATGATGCAACGGGGCCAGGCATCCTCCTCGGGCTGCAAATGGATGTGCACACCACCACCCTGCGACGCCCCAGCTTCTTGGTGGAGGTCGCGCAGGTGCCGTACGTTGTGTGCGCGTGTGCAATTGGCCCGTTTCCCTCAAAAAGCGGTAAGGAACGCGGGCAGGCGGGTGGGCCCAATGAGTTACCGTCCCGGTACAGTAGCCGCTGCTTCCAGCTACCACCGGTATGCCCGTATCGCATCATACCACCCGGAATCCACCACCGCCTTGAACCCAAACCACTTCACTTACTGTTCTTTTTCTTCCAGCAATAAAAGGCAAGTGGAACCAGCAGGATTATAAAAGGAATCACCATCCGGGCAAAACTCCAAATAAAATCTGAATCTTGGGTCCCAACAGGTTCGACTGCAAAAGAAAGGTGATTTCATGTTTCTTGCTAGAACATTGTTTTACCCTGCTCTGTTCTTGAAGGTTTTGATCCTATTTCATTTACAATTGAAATAGATACCTCCTTGCGTTAGTCTCATTTCTAGATTTTTCACAGACGTTTCTGTGGAGTTTGTTTAGCAATCTCGTAGCTGAGCCATTTGCCTTGTTATAGGCCTTTCTTTGTCCTTTCTGGTCTCTGGGCTCTAGCACAAGACCGATTATATTGAACAATTAAATCAAGTTTTGCAAAGTATTCCTTCTGCATTTAGCCAGCAGATGCCTCCACCACAGTGATGGGTTTCAAATTTTTTTAGAACCTCTTCTGTAGGTGTGGCCTGCTTTGTGGGAGTGGCTTGCTGGCCGTGTGACCAGGTGGGAGTGGCTTGCCTGCCATGTGACTGGGCGGGCGTGGCCAACTTGTAAAATGTGGTGGAGCTCACTTAACAACGCTCTTGTTTAGCAACCAAGATGTTGGCTCAGAAACTCTGGCATTTGAAGCACGCAAATCTTAAAGCTGTCAAGTTATAAGACCCTTGCACCCCTAACCCTTTAGAAAAAAAACCCAGGGGTGTTCAAACTTGACAGCTTGAAGACTTGTGGACTTCAACTCCCAGAATTCTTCCTCCAATCATGTTGGCTCAGGAACTCTGGCATTTGAAGCACACAAGTCTTAAAGCTGTCAAGTTACAAGACCCTCGTACCCCTAACCCTTTAGAAAAAAAACCTAGGGGTGTTCAAACTTGACAGCTTTAAGACTTGTGGACTTCAATTCCCAGAATTCCTCCTCCAGTTCATGTTGGCTCAGGAACTCTGGCATTGAAGTGTGCAAGTCTTAAAGCTGTCAAGTTACAAGACCCTCGCACCCCTAACCCTTTAGGGGAAAAAAACTCCAGGGGTGTTCAAACTTGACAGCTTGAAGACTTGTGGACTTCAACTCCCAGAATTCTTCCTCCAATCATGTTGGCTCAGGAACTCTGGCATTTGAAGCACACAAGTCTTAAAGCTGTCAAGTTACAAGACCCTCGTACCCCTAACCTTTTAGAAAAAAAAACCTAGGGGTGTTCAAACTTGACAGCTTTAAGACTTGTGGACTTCAATTCCCAGAATTCTTCCTCCAGTTCATGTTGGCTCAGGAACTCTGGCATTGAAGTGTGCAAGTCTTAAAGCTGTCAAGTTACAAGGCTCTTGCACCACTAACCCTTTAGAAAAAAAAAACCAGGGGTGTTGAAACTTGACAGCTTTAAGACTTGTGGACGTCAACTCCCAGAATTCCTCCTCTCACTCTTCATCTTGATGATGTGCGGATGGGCGGCGGGAGGGAGCTGGAACCGGTTCTAAACACCACTGTAGATTTGTGGAACCTCTTCTATAGAAGAGGTTAGAACTGGCAGGAACCCACCCCTACTCCACCCCCTGAAAAGATTCACCTATGATATTCTGGCTCAAAGGAGACATGATCCAGCGCCCGTTGATGTTTTCCTCATATTTGCAAGCAAATCTCAGACTTTGATAGTCTTTCAGGTATGGAAAGTCAGAAGACATATTTAGGATGAGATGGTTGGAATCTCTGCTGCTCCCCAGAGGCCCTTCATTACTGGAGGTCATCTCTACACCATCCTGGGAGAAATGGAACCTCTTGGGATTATCCCCCTTCCGGGACAAACAAGAGACGGACAGGAGTTTGCCTTCCTCCGTGGCTCCCGAGGAAAGGTGTAGCTTCAACATCGGAGGAGGCAGAGGATCTGGAGAAGAGAAGAAATGGGAATCACTTGGAGGTGCTTTGGTTCCACTATCTTCAGAAGGGAGAATTTCTGGGGGCTTTCAGGGAAAGATCTTTATATACAAGCTCTAAACTAATACCGCCCCATTTTGAAAATGAAAACAAAATCCATACCTCTCACCACAATCGAGACAGGTTGGCTCCACTCGGAGGAGATGTTTCTCTCATATTTCATTGCTAAGTAGTGGCAGGTGTATAATCCAGAATCCTCCCTCCTGGCTATCAGGACCAGGGAGTTGTCATCATGCCAATCCAGCATTTTTTTAGAGGTCTCATCCTCGGATTCCCTTATTTGGGAAAACTGGTAGCGTCCCCAGCTTTGAAGGCTGGTGGTGTTGGGAGGTGAGCACCAGAGGGTAATGTTCTCCCCAACCAGATACAGGGGTTGTGGAGGATCTGGAGAAAGGCTGGGTGCTGGTGGACGATCTAGGCAGAGCCAGAGAGGAAATTGTAATGTGCTCTACATGGGGCTGCCCTTGAAGAGTGTTCGAAGACTTCAGTTAGTCCAGAACGCAGTCGCGCGAGCGATTGTGGGTGCACCTAGGTACACCCACGTTACACCTATCCTTCGTGAGCTGCACTGGCTACCCATTAGTCTCCGAATCCGCTTCAAGGTGCTGGTCGCTACCTATAAAGCCCTACATGGCATCGGACCTGGGTACCTGAGAGACCGCCTCCTGCCGATTACCTCCCATAGACCGATCAGATCTCACAGGTTAGGTCTCCTCCGGATTCCATCCGCCAGCCAATGTTGGCTGGCGACCCCCCGGGGGAGAGCCTTCTCTGTTGCAGCTCCAGCCCTCTGGAATGATCTCCCTGTCGAGATCCGGACCCTTACGACCCTCCCGGCTTTCCGCAAAGCCACCAAGTCCTGGCTGCTCCAGCAGGCCGGGGGGCCTGTGAAACATCCAGCCCCGCGGAAATTGTGAATGTTGCGGTTTTGTTTTTAAAGTGTTGTCTTTGTCTAGTCTTCCCCCTTCCCTTGTCTATTGTGAGCCGCCCGGAGTCCTTCGGTAGTGGGCGGCATACAAGACAAATAAAAACAAAAACAAAACAAAACAAAAACAAAAAGAAGGGAATATGAAGATGACCCTCAAAACAATCTCAGGATTACCTTGAAGGGCACTCCTCAACTCATCCAACTACACTAGAGTTCTCAATTGGACTTTGCTTCACTTAAAGTGGGATTGATGACAGGTTCTTTTTCCCCCCTCAAAGAAAATAATCCTTGGAATCGGGAAGTTGAAGAAATCTAGACTGGGCAGCTTCAACGGCTGAATAGCGGGGCAGAAATATCTCTGAAATCTCACTCATATTCCTTGGGTCTCCTGGGATATTCTGAATCTTGGCGAAGGAACACCAAAACCTCCCTGCTCCAACATGAAGGTCTGCGATATCACATTTCCTCCAACAAATGGGTCTGCTTCAGGGGTGGGTTTCAACCGGTTCGCGGCGGTCCCTGCGAACCGGTTGGTTGCCGAACCCGGAGGTAAGTAACTTCCGGGAACGGCGCAGGGCGCGCCCGCCCGCCCGCGGTCCTTACCCGGTTTTGATGAGTTCTGCGGTTCCACGCATGCGCAGGACGCATACAGCGCCTGCACGATCCTCCAGGAGCAGCTGGAGCGTCGCGCAGACGCTAGTACGCATGCGTGCACCACGCGCATGCACGAGGACGCTGCCGGCCCCGTTCCAACCGAACCGGTTGGAACGGGGCGAGAAACCCACCCCTGGTCTGCTTCAATATCTTTTATCGTCTGCTTTTTAATTTAACGAATAATCCATAAATACTTTTATTTAATGAATTAAGGAACAAAGAATCTCCATGGTGGTACTGTTTTTTGTTGTAGGAATCTCTTGGACATCTTTCTAACAATGTGAACAGCATTTCTCAACCTTGACCAACATCAAAACTGGTAGACTTTGGCTCCCAGAATTCCTCAGCTAGAGTATGGAATTCTGGGAGTTGAAGGCCATACATTTTAATGTTGTCAAGGTTGAGAAACACAGTTGTAAATACTTTATCCAGTAAAAGAAAGTTCCTTACCAATGAGAGAGAATTCGACCCGATTACTCTTTTGAGACATGGATCTGCGGCCTTCCCTGTTTCTCCCCATATAGGAACACAAAAATGTTGCTTTCGGAGCCATTTCCACTGCAGGAATCAGCAGAGAATCTGCAATCTGTTGTTGATATTTTGTCTCTTCCCCGTTTTCATTAATACGATAGAAGAAGTAATTCTCTCCCATCTGTCCTTTTGGGGGCAAACATTTTAACTCGATCTGTTCTGCTTTGATGGGAGTTTGGGAAGAAGATGACCAGGACAGAATGGGAGCTTCTGGGATGCCAGCCTGAGAAGTGTTTTGGAAATCTGAGAGATGGAGGACATTAAAAAAAAAGAAATCACACGAAAATCCTTGCAAGCTGTTAAACAGAATTGTGTTGGGAGAACTCAAGAGAAACCCCCAGGGTGGAAGTATACAGAAACAACCAAATTATCCCTCCCCAATAAAGGACTTTACAGGGGTTGTCCTTGACTTATGTCCGGTCACTTAGTAAACTTTTGAAGTTACAACAGACCTCCAAAAAGTGACAGATTTGAAGTTCTGACAGCAGGCTCCATTGTGGCTGGAAGTTGAGGGTTACTTGTGCATCTGACATTTTCACACACACACACACGCACGCACACACAATACATTTTACATTATTTTCAATTTTCAGGTTGTTTCCAATGTCATATTTAATTTTGATGAAAAGGTCCAATAATCAAAAAACATAATACTAATATCCAAAACTGAAATGTATACTGATAGAACATCCATTCCTCCCCTCTGATATTCAGTCCTGGTAGCACCTAAGGGACGTGGTGGCTCAGTGGCTAAGATGCTGAGCTTGTTGATCAGGAAGGTTGGCAGTTCGGCGGTTCGAATCCCTATTGCCGCCTAATGGAGTGAGCTCCCATTACTCGATCCAGATTTTGCCAACCTAGCAGTTTGACAGCATGTAAAAATGCAAGTAGAAAAACAGGGACCACCTTTTCTTCTTGTCTTTTCCAATTTTTAATTTTTATTATACATAAACAATGTGATTCTCCCCTTTAAAATAAACCAAATCCATCATTCTCTTTCTGTCTATTTTCTGCAAGTAACGTGTTTCTTCAAGTTTTTTATATAGGAAACATTTAACATAATTATTTGGCACACTTAAAAGGTATTGCTATAACTCACCCACATCCTAATTAGATACTATATACAATTACCGTGTTTAAAATATTTCATTCTATTAATTCCATTCCATTCTACTAATCTCCAATTCCGAGTTTTTCTTTTTCTCTCTTCCTTCTTTTGATATGTCTTATATCTTTTCTTCTGAAATTTTCCTATCACTTTTCGGTGATTTGAATGGCTCTCTCCCAAGTTTTCTTTTTCCACCCCCCCATTGTTTCTCTCTTCATTTTTGACTAATTTCTTCTTTTTGAATACTATTTTCCTTTCCTCTCTCCTCTTTCTGTACTTCTGTAAATCTCAATAGCATTATCCCACTGAGTTTTGTTTTTCATTTCTTTTTCTATTGTGTTAGCTTCTTGTTCATTTGTATTCTTTGTCTGCTCCTCTCCCATCTCCTGGTTTAACAATTTTCCAGGGTCCTTTTCTGTCTCTTTATTCCCTTTTAATGTTGCTTGTGCATTTTTTTTTTGAACCTTCCCAAAGATACTCTGCTCCTCTCAACATCTCTACCAACTATAATTAGCAAATCCCTTTAGGGGAATCCAGGCAATTCAATGGATATCTGTTGGGAGCTAGGCAGAGGTGGGTTCCTGCCAGTTCGCACCTATTCGGTAGAACCGGTTCGTCAAATCTACCGAACCGGTTAGAAGAGGTTCCACCAGTGGACCCGGAAAGCAGGCCACACCTACAGAAGAGGTTCCAAAATTTTTTGAAACCCACCACTGGAGCTAGGGATGGACCCAATGTGGCTTTCTACATGTATTGTTGAATATAATTCCCGTCAACCTTTAGCAGTGGCCGAATAGGATAGGGAGCATGAGATCTGGGATTCCATAACATCTGGAGGGCTTGATGCGTGGCACAACAAAACTGCGGCCCACTAAAGCGCGCCCGATTAAACCGCATCGCTGACGTCATCAGCAGCGCGACAACAGCGACCGCGGAAAAAAAAGGGCGCTTTAAAAAGCGCTTTGAAAGCAAGCCGATTCAAGTTAAGGTAAGGGTTAGGGTTAGGGTTAGGGTTAGGGTTAGGGTTAGGTTAAGGGTTAGGGTTAGGGTTAGGGTTAGGTTAAGGGTTAGGGTTAGGTTTAGGGTTAGGTTAAGGGTTAGGGTTAGGTTTAGCGTTAGGTTAAGGGTTAGGTTTAGGGTTAGGTTTAGGGTTAGGTTAAGGGTTAGGTTTAGGGTTAGGTTTAGGGTTAGGTTTAGGGAGGTTAGGGTTAGGTTTAGGGGTTAATTTTAGCTTTAACGCTCACAGCGTGCTTTTTTCGTCGCGCTGTGATGACGTCAGGTACGTGGTTTCGTCGAGCGCGCTTTAGTCGAACACGGTTTTGTGGTAGAACCGGCTTGATGTAGCCATTGATTGCTTTTTTTTTTGAATTTTTTTATTGTTTTAGTTAAACAAAAACACACACAGACAAAAGAATCATCTTTCGTTACATCTTGTAGAAAGCGTATCGATTGGTTACAAATATATTCCGTGCGTTTCTTCCACCATCCTTACGTAGACTTCATTCAAATCGAATTGTGCATTTTAAGTCAAGAAAGAAAAATTGCATTTCTTTCTCTCCATATATCTTTTAGATTTACTTCATCTATCATCCTAAAGAAGGATTTCGGCAGTAATTTTCTATTTAGCTTTTTTGTTTTGTGTGTTTCATAGTCCATGTTTTGGTTCACGATGCCATTAAAGTCTCCCATCATACAAATATCAACATAGTCTAAGTCCAAAATTCTTTTATGTAATTTTTTATAGAATTCGTCTTGTTTTTCATTGGGGGCATAAATTCCAATTAGGAGTGTTTTTTTTGATATCCATAATTTCCACCATCAAAATTCTTCCCTCTTCATCTGCATAAATTAGTTTTGCTGGAATATTGCCTTTAATATAGAAGATCACTCCCCTTTTCTTGCAGTTCGCCAATGTTGAAAACATTTCCCCAAGCTTTGGTTGAATTAGTAGATGTTCATATCCCTTTTGGATATGTGCTTCTTGTAGGCAAATTATGTCAAGTTTTAACTTCTCTAATTTATGAAATGTTTTCTTTCTTTTAGTTACCGAATTAAGTCCATTAATGTTAATTTGTAATCAAAAACACACACAGACAAAAGAATCATCTTTCGTTACATCTTGTAGAAAGCGTATCGATTGGTTACAAATATATTCCGTGCGTTTCTTCCATCATCCTTACCTAGATTTCATTCAAATCGAGTTGTGCATTTTAAGTCAAGAAAGAAAAATTGCGTATTTTACTATCCCTGCACAATTCTCATTAAATTACCATTATTTAAACACGTTTTTTAAATCTAGAATCATTTCTATTTAAAGACACAACCACCTACTGGCATTCATTTGCAGTTTCAATAGATCTCCAATAACATTACACCTTTATGACATATTCTAAAACAAATTCAGTTAAGTAAAATATCTAAGCACTCCCCCCCCACCCCCCATAACACACCTATATGTTTTATAGATGGCATTTTCCACCAGCATGACGGGGAAAAAGGTTTGAAGATAAGTCGTTTAAAGATGTTGGAAGTCTAATCAAACATCTGATTCATATCATCCCATGTGGTGGACATGACCAAGAGCAAGAAAATATTGGACAAAAATACACCCCCGGCTGGAACAAATGATAAAACTACATATAGACCTGAAACCAGAGATATTTCTGTTGGGCATACTACCAGAAAAATATGATAAAAAGACTTCGGTTTGATAGCGTCTTTATCTCCTCTTCTGATAATAACCAAACGTTCCAAGGCATAATGTTGAAGATTTGTTCCCCTTTACCTCTTGGGAGAGAAGTCTTCAGTTTCAGATCCTTCCTCCCATTTTATCTCAGAAAATGGAACAAGTAGAAGCGGAGAAATGAAGTTTACCTTGGGCGGTCGATTCACACAGAAGGATCTGGAGAAAAACTGGAAGAAATAAGAAGTGAGCCACCCAGTTTATGGTGGGAAGAGGAGAAGGTGAAGATGGTGAAGAGAAGCGATGAACTTTCCACCGATCCTCCCAGCGGTGGCCTCCGTTCTCCAGGAAACGCTCCATTTGTGGAGCTGGGATCTTCTCCGCACCGCCGCTGCTCTGCCTCTGAACTGGGGGTGACAACCTGTCCTGCAAACATTTCTCTCGTCAGCAAAGAGCAAGAGAGGAAGCACGTCATTAACAACTCTCCACCACATTCCTCTTCATCTAGAAGGCCCAGCGAGGTGAACCCAGCTCACCGCTCAGCTCCGAGGCCTTCTTGACCACAGGAAACATTTTCTGCAATCTCACAAGGGCATCTCACTGCCTCCTGCCCTAGAGATGACATTCTCAAGTCCTCTGTGTAACACGGAGCTTAAAAAGGGCCAGAAATAATATAATTGGTCTGGAACTGACAAAACATAGAGCAAAATTTCCTTTACGCGATGCTTTTACTCTCTGCTTCAAAGCTTCTTCCTCAGCTCCCAAAACCCTTCCTTGACCTCCAACCCAGAACCTCCTTCCCATCCAGTTCCACCAATTCCATAGCGTAGCATCTGTGCCACATCTTTAAAATGAGTTACCAGGATCCCCAGGAGCCCAGGAGGATGGGGGCAGTGAGCTGATGCACAGAGAAAGGCTTTGGGGAAGGCCAAGAAGGGTTGGATAGCTGAGCTGCGTCCTGGGCTGGTTGGATGACATCTTGGCGGTTGTGTTGGGGGACTGACTCAAGAGAAGGTGCAGGTCTTCTCGGAGTCTTTTGAGAGTCGGCTGGCTAAGAAATATTGGGAAAGAAAAACCACAAGATGCATCTCTTTTTTAGCTTTTATTTTGCTTTTTCCTCTGACATTAAGTGTTTTTCCTGTGGCTTCAGGAACACCCTTGAAAAACCTTGATTTTCTCTCTCACATGTAAGAGCCAGATGTGAAACCCCCCAAAGCATGAAGATTCACCTATGACTAGGTAGATCCAAGGGATATTTAGTGTGGAAAAGGTCCCCTCAACTAGGCTTCATGGTGGCTGTTTGAGGTCTCAGGCCCACATCTCTCTATCCAAATCCAGGTCTCTTTCTTAAACCTTTTATAAAGGCCAAAACCCAGCCAAGGTTGGAGGTGAAAGACCTCAGGAATCAAAATCCTGCCCAACCAATCAACCCAGATCCACTGGAGCACACACTCTCCCTTAAAGATTTGCTTTCTCCAATATATTAAAGTGCCAATTCTGAAGAAGAAGAAGAAGAAGAAGAAGAAGAAGAAGAAGAAGAAGAAGAAGAAGAAGAAGAAGAAGAAGAAGAGGAGGAGGAGGAGGAGGAGGAGAGGAGAAGGAGGGGAAGGAGGAGGAGGACGAGGGGGAGGAGGAGGGGGAGGAGGAGGAGGGGGAGGAAGAGGAGGAGGAGGGGGATTACAAACAGAACAAGTCAACTCTTTCCAGCAGGCTCAAGTCTACAGATAACTAAGACTCATAAAATAGGATAGAGTAGAATAACAGAAAGGACATTAGAAAGGACATTGGAGGTCTTCTAGGATGGTGTTGAAGATTTCCTCTCCCCTCTTTTTTTATTGGATTTCTTTTCTGCTATTTATTGAATTTATTGAATTTATTTATTAAAGCTGAGCTGCATCTTATCATTTCAGAATAGAGTTGGAAGGGACCTCGGAGGTCTTCTAGTCCAACCCCCTGCCTAGGCAGGAAACCCTACACCACTTCAGACAAATGGCTATCCAACATCTTCTTAAAGTCTTCCAGTGTTGGGGCATTCACAACTTCTGGAGGCAACTTCTGTTCCACTGATGAATTGTTCTAACTGTCAGGAAATTCCTCCTCAGTTCTAAGTTGCTTCTCTCCTTGATTAGTTTCCACCCATTGCTTCTTGTTCTACACTCAGGTGCCTTGGAGAATAGTTTGACTCCCTCTTCTTTGTGGCAACCCCTGAGATATTGGAAGACTGCTATCATGTCTCCCCTGGTCCTTCTTTTCATTAAACTAGACATCCCCAGTTCCTACAACTGTTCTTCCTATGATTTCGCCTCCAGTCCCCTAATCCTCTTTGTTGCTCTTCTCTGCACTCTTTCTAGAGTCTCCACATCTTTTCTACATCGTGGCAACCAAAACTAGATACAACATTTTCCACATGTGATCTTACCAAAGCAGCCTAGAGCAAAGTATATGTAAAGCAGTATAAAACACAGCGTGGTATTCTGGTTTTCTAGCAGACAAAGGATCTGATGTCCATCAAGAAAGGGAAGAAGGGAATGTTTTATTTCTTGATCCAAGCCTCATTCATCCTTTATGAAAACCAGCAGCATTTTTGTTATTACTTTCATACCCGAACCTAACCCTAATCCAAATTTACTCCTCTGGTCCAGAAAAGAAACTCCTCAGACTACTTCACATGAATTGGACAGCCTGATTCCATTTTCATCAGCCAAATTCCCTCTCCAGAGACTGAGCCATGAATTAGCCTCTGGCTAAAGGAGGAAGGAACCAAGAACTCTTCATTTCTGGAAGGCTAATGTCCATATCTACACCTAATAAGAAGAGGCTGGGCCAACAGAGATACATTTTGCTGCAATCAGGGATGATTTTGCTACCTCTATTAGGATTAAAAGGCAGAGTTATAGTAGATCACCTCCTCCTCTTCCTCTTGTCTAAGATGGCTCTTCAATGTTGGACCAGGAGGAGACGGAGTGAAGACGTTCTGGGTGTCGCTGTGGGTGACTTCAGGTTCTGGTGGAAGAGGGACATTGTTTACTCATTCAATTTGCCTGCAGCTGAGGAACCTCTTGAGAACATGGGATTTCTCCATCATTTTACATCATTTTTAGAAATAAATAAGGTCGACCAATCTGCTATAGCCCAGAAAGATTGCTGGCCCATCAAGGAAAAGAAGAATTGACCTTTGGCATCAGATCTGACCCAGTCTACCTAGTTTCTGTCTCAGATTCCTGATGGTGATGAGATGCTCCTGAGAAACCCATTGGGACCTTCCCCTAAAACCTTGCCTCCAACACTTGATTAGAGAAATCTTTCATGGTTTCTAAGATACTTAGTTTTAACTATTTCTTTATAATTGTTTGGGCTTAAAGTCAATTTAATTTCTTCACCAACATATGATTTGTGAAACTGAAGGCCATAAAGAGAATTATTCTTCTCCATTTTACAAAGAAATATATAGGGGTAGTACAAGGCTTAAATTCTTTAGTTGAAACTGAATAAGTGAAGAAATGTAGAAGAAGGGGTTCAGAGAGATCAAGGCAAAAGGACTTATGGAAGGGAAATCCTTGAATTGAACTCCTAACAGTATACCAAGATATAGTATAGAATGTATACCAGATACATTATATATTTTTGTGTACTATATATAATACACTATATATTGTACAGAATGTTTTTTAATTTTTTTAAATAGTTTTCTGATGTATGATGTACACTGAAGATGGCATTTAATTTAGTTCTACGAGGTGCAATGACAATAAAGTAAACTAAACTAAAAAACTAAGTTTGCTCCTCATGTCATAGCTGTCCATTCCTCTCAACTCCTGACCTGACTCTCCTTTCCTGCCTCCCCAGAGAATCTCTCAGTCAACATCTCCAACCTCATCAGGAGCCACCTAGGACTCCAAGTAAGGGAACCCGAGGTGGCGCAGTGCTTAGGGTGCAGTACTGCAGGCCACTTCAGCTGACTGTGATCTGCAGTTCAGCGGTTCAAATCTCACCGGCCCAAGGTCGACTCAGCCTTCCATCCTTCCGAGGTGGGTGAAATGAGGACCCGGATTGTTGGGGGCAAGTTGCTGACTCAATTTGCTAAAAAATCTGTAAACCGCTTAGAGAGGGCTGAAAGCCCTATGAAGCGGTATATAAGTCTAATAAACAAACAAACAAATAAATAAATAAATAAATAAATAAATAAATAAGCCCTTGAACCCAGATCCCTTCACTTACTGCTCTTCTTCTTCCAGCAATAAAAGGCCAAAGGAACCAGAAGGATTATAAGAGGAAGCGCCATCCGGGCATTACTCCAAATTAAATTGAAATCTCGGTTCCAAACTGGTTCAACTATAAAAAAAAAGGCTTTTAAAATGTATTTCTTTTTTAAAAAAAAAATTAAATTAACAAACATGTAAAATACACACACACAAAACTTAGACCTACACCACAATTACACAATACAATACGAACAGGAGCTTCCTGTTCTTTCTAAATAGCAATTGCCAATCGATGTCGCTCACCTTATATTATTTCCCTTTCTCTTGTATTTCATTTGGATTTCACCATTCTTAACCCTCTTATTTTACTCATAAGTATTATTTTTTGAGTTTTGTTATATTCCTTCATTGATTCTTGTTTCTTTCCTCCATCCACCTATACAATTTATCCAATATCTGGTAGAATTCTGATCCAGGGAAAAGAAGAATCAGGATTTAAAATGTATTTCTTGGGGGAACATTTTTACTGTGCCCTGTAATTGAAAATTCAGATGCTTTTTGAAAGGGTTTTTCAGCCCCATTTTCTGCTCGCCTTTGGCCCCCCACCCCCCAGGAGCACTCTGCAAGCCCCGCCTCAAGGCTATTCATGCCTTTTTTTAAAAAATGGGCACTTTTTTTGAAAAACGGGCCATTTTTGGGAGGTTTGCAGAGTGGAAAAAAACTTTTTTTCCCCTTTTGGAAAGCTCTTTAACTGATTGATGAGAATTAGATTGATGAAGTGCTGTGGCAGCAGAAACAAAGTCTTAGGTGCTGCAGATTGTCAGCGATTTCCTTCTTCAGCCCGTGGATAAATACACCTGGAAACATCTACCTAGCTGTATTTTTCTCTCTCTATTTCTCTCTCTCTCTCTATCTCTTTATCTACCTACCTACCTAACTGCTCTCTCTTTCTCCCTACCTACCTACTGTACTTCTCTCTCTTTCTCTCCCTCTCTATCCCTCTATCTATCTACCTATTTTTTTAAAGAATTGCCTCTTCAAAACCTTGGTGCGTCTTATACTCAATGCGTCTTATACTCCGAAAAATACGGTGCTCACAATTTCCACTACTGGTTCTCTGAATTACTCAAAATTTCATCTACTGGTTCCCCAGAACCTGTCAGAACCTGCTGGATTTCACCCCAGGTCCAGAGGTATTTCACGAGAAGAGTACTCCACTCCTCTGCTCACGATAGAATCCCTTATGCCACCAGGGTGGACAACTGCGCTGCTCCAAGCCACATAAGTTCTGTGACTGTAAATTCTCCCTGGAAAGGATGTGAAATGAGCAGAAATCGCAGTCAATTCATAAAAGGGTTTTTTTGTCGGGAACTAGGAGTTTTCTTCCTGCTCTCGGGAAGCCTTGGTCAGAACATTCTTGGTCCAAGAATTAAACACACCCAAATGTCCCCCAACTGGCTCACCTGTGACATTCAGACCACGGCTCCAAGAAGACATGATCCATCGGTTGGTTCTCTTTTCTTCATAACTGCAAGCAAATTCCCCACTGTGGTTGAACGAGGCAAGTAGGATTCTCAGAGAGCCACTTTGAAGAAGATCTGCACGTTCACTGGAACTCTTCAGAAGACACTCCTGGCTGGAGTGAATCTCCACCCCATTCTTGTAGAAATGGAACTTCTTCTCGGTGAGGCTTCCTTCAGCTGAGCAAAGGAGGACCAAGCAGTCTTCTTCCTTCACCCTCTGGGACAAAGGATCCAATTTTAGCAGTGGGGGCGGAGGGATATCTGCAGGGAAGATTCACAAGGATAAGGGACCAAGGAACATCATGAGTGATGAAGCAGCGTACACTTTGCTCAAATAGATCTATGTCGTGGTCAAGAATAGATATGTGGATGTCAACAGAATTAATAGCCCAAAACACACGAGATTGATATAGAAATGAGTACATGGGCAGATCACGATCCAATAATAACGACATGGAAGGGGCAGAGAAAAAGAATGAGATGGACTTTAAGCCAAACATTATTAGATGAAAAGAACTCTCAGCAGTATAAGGAAGAATGATTGACCCTTTTTTTCTTTAAAGGAAACAAGAAAGAGGATGCAGCGTTACAAAATGTGTGGGACACTAGCAAATATACATTAGAGGCCTGGCAATGACATATTTAGGGAAAAGGAACAAACAGAATAGACAAACACGAAAGAAACTGGAGGAGGAAGACAAGAAGTTAGAGAGAGAGTCGAAAATCGGCCCTACGGACAAACTGGAAGTCACCATTCCCGAACTTCCAGGTTCCCCAGAGGTCCATATTTCATCCTCCGGAGCCTTCAGGGGCCTTCAGGAGGCTTCCCTGAAGGCTCCGGAGGGCGAAAAATGGCCTCAAAAGAAAGCCGGTCAGCTGGCCAACACTATAGGGGTGTTCCATAGGTTGGCCATCACAGGTATAGGGTCTCCTGCCTGAGCAGGGAATTGGACTAGAAGACCTCCAAAGTCCCTTCTAGCTCTGTTATTCATTTTACTCTGTTTTGGACTGGACTTCACAACTAACAACTACAACAAGAATAGAATGGAATAGAATGGAATAGAATGGAATAGAATGGAATAGAATGGAATAGAATGGAATAGAATGGAATAGAATGGAATGGAATAGAATGGAATAGAATGGAATAGAATAGCCTTTGAACGATGGTGCTGGAGAAGACTCCTGCGTGTCCCTTGGATTGCAAGGCGAGCCAATTGGCCAGTCCTAGAAGAGATCAACCCTGACTGCTCTTTAGAAAGCCAGATCCTGAAGTGGAAACTCAAATACTTTGGCCACCTAACGAGAAGGAGGGACTCACTGGAGAAGACCCTAATACTGGGAACGATGGAGGGGAAAAGAAGAGGAGGAGGACAGAGAAGGAGGTGGCTGGATGGAGTCACCGAAGCAGTCGGCGTGAGCTTCAATGGACTCCGCAGGATGGTAGAGGACAGGAAGGCCTGGAGGAACGTTGTCCATAGGGTTGCGATGGGTCGGACCCGACTTTGCAACTGACAACAACAACAAGAATAGAATAGAATAGACTAGACTAGACTAGACTAGAATAGAATAGAATAGAATATAGGGAAGGGAAGAGAAGAGAAGATGGAAGGGACCTTGGAGGTCTTCTAGTCCAGCCCCCTGCTCAAGCAGGAGAACCTATACCATCTCAGACAAGTGACTGTCCAGTCTCTTGTTAAAAACCTCTAGTGATGGAGGCCCCACGATTTCTGAAGGCCAGCTGTTCCACTGGTTAGTGATAGCATGTTCATGATGTATTAAACAATGAATTCTAGCTATAACTCTCTTACCGACAACCAAGAACTCCATGGAATTACTTTGCGGAGAAAAGGACAATGTTCTCCCAATGAGGGTTTTTGACCAGCAGCTGCAAACAACTTTCCGGGTTTCATTCAGATGTGCAGTGTTGATATTCAAAGTATTTCTTTGCTGCCCTTTTTCCAGGATGGGAAAACCTGACTCATTTTTACAACGGAAAAAGAAAAGTTGTGGCCGATATCTGTCTGGGACCGAACAATTCAAGGTCACCTCCTCTCCTTGGGAAAAAATGCTGTGTGGGGGAGACAAGGAGAGTCTTGAAGACGGAATTGTCTGTGAACCTGCGATGGAGATAGAAATTGTTTAAACCAGAGGTGAAATGCTACCGGTTCCGCCCAGTTCGGTAGTAAAAAAAATGCTTTAAA
The DNA here is from genome assembly GCF_009769535.1 of Thamnophis elegans. Lineage (NCBI taxonomy): Eukaryota > Metazoa > Chordata > Lepidosauria > Squamata > Natricidae > Thamnophis > Thamnophis elegans. The sequence continues at coordinate 142,181,602 of NC_045558.1, forward strand.
AAGTAAAAAAAAATAGTTCTGACGATCATCTGTGCGATAATCAGCTGTGACTTTAAAAGTTTTTAAACTTTTTTTTAGCATTTTTTTACTATCTATTCTCCCGAACCGGTAGTTTAAAAAATAGTTTTAAAAGTTCTTTAAAAGTTGTGCGACAATCAGCTGTGCCTGATTGTCTGTGAGGTTCCTGCTTGTTGTGTGAAGTCCAGCTGCTTTTACATTGTGTGTGAGTCACTTATGTAACCACACTGCCCACCCGGTCACATGACCACCAAGCCACGCCCACCAAGCCCTGCCCACAGAACCGGTAGGGAAACTTTTTTTTAATTCCACCGCTAGTTTAGACCTCCTTTTCCATCCTCTCCTGGAATCCGTTTTCCACATTTTAACTCAAACCTTCTGGAGACTTCTTAGAAATACTGTCCTTGACTTGCGACTGTTAGTTCAGGGACCGTTCGAAGTGACGACAGCACTGAAAAAGGTGACTTACGACCATTTTTCACACTTACGGCTGTTGCAGCATCCCCACCGTAACCTGATCAAAATCCGGACTGCCGGGTTCTTCTGCTACCTGTGAAACCGGAGCTCTTAGCCTCCTCCTCACCCCCATCTCCCTTTTCCCCTCTCTTGTGGACAGAAGCCGTTGTGCAAGGCTTGTGCAGATGCCTCTCTGCCCCCAAGGACTGGAGGGCCTGAGGGGGATTTCCTTTCTTTTGGGTCTTTAGTGATGGGCCTCCATAATGGAAAGCACCTCCAAAGGGTGGACTTTCAAGATGTTCAAATGCTTCTCTAATCTCCAGCAGTGGTCTATTTCTCTCTCTCTCTCTGTCTGTCTCTGTCTCTGTCTCTCTGTCTCTCTCTATTTCTGTCTCTTTCTATCCGTTTCTGTCTGTGACCTTGCCTGCCTGCCTGCCTGCCTGCCTGCCTGTATCCATCCATCCATCCATCCATCCATCCGTATCTATCTATCTATCTATCTATCTATCTATCTATCTATCTATCTATCTATCTATCTACCTACCTACCTACCTACCTACCTACCTACCTACCTACCTACCTACCTACCTACCTATCTATCCCCTCTCTCTTCTGTCTGTCTGTCTATCATCTATATCTATCTATCTATCTATCTATCTATCTATCTATCTATCTATCTATCTATCTATCTATCTATCTATCTATCTATATCTATATATATCCCCTCTCTCATCTATCTGTCTATCTATCTATCTATCTATCTATCTATCTATCTATCTATCTATCTATCTATCTATCTATCTATCATCTATCTATTTATCTATCTATATATATCCCCTCTCTCATCTATCTATCTATCTGTCTATCTGTCTGTCTGTCTGTCTATCTATCTATCTATCTATCTATCTATCTATCTATCTATCTATCTATCTATCTATCTATCTATCCCCTTTCTCATCCATCTATCTATCTGTCTGTCTCTGTCTGTCTGTCTGTCTATCTATCTATCCCCTCTCTCCTCTATCTATCTATCCATCTATCATATTATCTATCTGTCTGCCTATTTACTCAACTGTCTGTCTATCATATCATTTATTTGTTTGTTTGTTTGTTTGTTTACGTCCCATCTTTATTATTTTTACAAATAACTGAAGAAGGTAAACATATCTGTCTTCCTCCTCCTATTTTTTCTGCAACAACAACCTTGTGAGCTGGACTGGACAGAGAGGGGGGAGGGAGGGGAGGAGGGAGGAAAAGAGATACAGAGAGAGAGAGAGTCTGGTCCAAAGTCACCCAGATGGCTTTTGTACCGAAGATGGCACTAGAACTCACCGTCTCCTGGTGACTGGCCCAAAGTCACCCAGCCAGCTTTCATGGCTAACCCTAACTCCCCATCTTCCACTTTCTAACCTAGTCCCTAAACCACCGGACAAAATGGCTTTCTGGAGTCTATGGGACTATGCCCACAACAAGCAATAACAAAAGAGATCCCAAATGCAGAAGGGGACAAGTTTCCCCTTGTGCGTTTATATTTTGGCTTTGGGTACGGCAATATTTTATGTCAGGCATTAGAAACAGGTCTACACCCGAAGGTCCAATTAAACTGATTTGTTGCTAAAAACCCCTGCATAAGAATCTTCTCAACCAACTGCCAGGCCTGCAGCCATCTTTTCTTTTGGCTCTTTGGCCTGCCACACTTTCTATTATTCCATTATGCATCTTCTATGGTGGGAAAATGGATTGTACGGAGTTAGATGATATGTAGCCATAACAACATTCTTTCTAGAAAGCCAAGGTCATCCTTTGTCTCTGCACCTCTGCACCTGACCAGAACTGGATGGGTGGAAGCTGCAGCAGTGGAAGATTGGACCATGGGATGGACTTGTGGGTGTGGGGAAAAGATCTTGAACTTCCAACTAGGTGGGAAAACTGGGAAGTTTTCCTATTCAGGTTTTCCCAAATGTGCCAATGTGGCTCTCTGAATAAATGGGAACTTTAAGGAATACTTTGCCTTGGACTCTGATTTAATTTTGGGTGCTATTTGGAAACCTGACCCTAAGAGACAGCGCTCGGTTAGAGTTAGATAAGGGCCAACAGCACTCAAGGAAGGTTGGGATTAGTTTGCTTGTAGCTATGTAAGGATTCTAGTCCAGTAGCCTTTTTAATTCCCCCTCCAGGTTCTGCCATTCCTTCTCCTACATTTTCACCTCTCTCTCCTTCACACACAGGTGGCAACCCTCACAATCCAGCATTGTGTGGTTGCAGAGAAAGTCTTACCTGCTCCCAGGTTCATCCACAAAAGAACTGAAAGAGAAACAAAACGAAAGTGGTTTCAACGGAATACAAAAAAAAAAAAAAATCCCCAACCCCTCAGATCTCTGTGCAAAACTGGTAGTTTCTATTTCTGTAAGAGCGTAGAAGAAACAACAACAGGAAGAAGAAATTTAAAAAGCCAAAAGGAAGATTGAAGGGGAAGACATGATGCAGGGAGACCTTGAAAACAGGACTAAAAGCCAGTAAATTTTGAAGGAAAAGAAGATAGGTTTTACATTTCCTATAAATGCGACACTTTTTAAAAGGAAACCCTCCACTTTCAAAACTGGGAAAAAAATATTTTCATAACCCATACATTAAATTCATGTAAATTAAAGAAGTCCCTTTGAGAGACAACCAGCTTTGGCTCTCGATGCAATTACATAACAAGGAGATCCACTTTCCCCCAGTAAGTTGCAATTTGTCTGAATTTGTCTGAAAAAGTATAGGGTCTCCTGCTTGAGCAGGGGGTGGGCTACAAGACCTCCAAGGCCCTTCCAATTCTATTTTTCTGCATTCTGTAGGAGCAGAAGGTGGAAATAGGACAACTCCTACCCACAATACTATATTCACTGCAAGAGATAGGATGATGGCTTTCTTGATGGGTCCTTGGTGCTCTCTGAGCTCGGTTGTTTTCTTGCATTATTCGTCGTTTTCTTGCATCATTTCATCATCCAAATTAAGCAACATCATCTGTGCTCCAAGGAGCCCTCCTTTCAATCCCGAGCTACAAATATTCTTCTTTATAGATAGAATTCAGCTTCATCTAAGAAGGAGGCTGTTAATGGTAAAAGGAAACCAGGCCACCAAAAAAACAACAATGGCTGGACACCATCAAACTACGGACCAACTCAAAAGAAACAGAGCAATATTGAAAGATGTGGAGAGACCTGGTCCATAAAACCACCAAAAGTCGGACAGGAGTGAATGGATAACATCACCAACGTCATCATCGTAATAGAAAGCTACAGAAGGTTATCATCAAGATAACTTTCCTTGCTTGCAGAAAAGCTGCATCTAACCCCATTTCCCTTGTGACTTCTACCTAGGAGGAGATGATTGATCCAAGCAATAACTCTGAAGGAAGGGCTGAATTTTTGAGGAGCATCTACAAGAAGAAAAGGATGTGAGTGGAGCATGACCTTGGGCGCAAGAAAGAAGAATGGTTGGATTTAGATGGGAGTGAGGAAGAAGGAGGAGGAGGCCCCAAACCTGTCATCCAAGGGATGGTCCCCATCTTCACTTCAGGATTCCTGGGAAGCTGGTCTTGGACTCTCCGTCGCTGTCTTCTACCTTCCCCAGAGAGACGAAGAGCGGCAACGTCTCTTGAGTCAGTCCTCCAACTCAACGGCCAAAGGAGGAACTGCGTCATCACCACCAAGGACATCACACCCACGCCCTCCAGCTCAAGACGCAGCTTGGCTCCCTGGCCTTCTTCACCACACCAAAGTCTTTTTCTCTGCAGCAGCTCAGTGTGCCCAGCTCCCTGGCCTCTCTTTACCCAAAGAGAATGAAAAAAAAAAAAGCTATCCGTTGAGGTGGAGGTGTGAAAGCCATATCGTTCTTCCCTTTTGCAAGGCCTAAACCCCTCTCTGGGTGCCCGACCTGATCAGCTGCGTTACTCCTCTTAAACCACACATTTCCATAGTGGAGCTGCAGATGCATAGAATGAAAGAACATATAATCGATTACTTATGAAAAGTTTAATTCGGGGGGGGGGGGGGAATCAGCGACTTCTGCTAAAACAGTTCTGAAAATTACTGGCTGTGTCTCAAACACCAGATTGATTATCCTAATGGTGATGTGTTTAAAGTGTACCCAAACCACCATCCCAATTCAATAAAGAGTTAAAGTTTGTTCCTATTATCTCTATATTATATATCTCTACGAACTTTGGAATCGGGGGGGACAAGAATATCCCGGTACTAGTAAATAAAAAGCAAGTAGTCTTTAAAATGCGACATTATCCTGAGACAAGTATATTCGCCTTCGTTCGTGAGTCTTTAAAATGATTTTTGTTGAAGGAATGGGGTGTTCCCAAAACCGTTCTTGATTAAATCCGTGAATCCGCTCTTGAGTTACTCTTTGGATTTATAGTAATATGAAGAAAGGACCCAACAAACCATTTTGAGCAGAATACAGGCAGTCCTCATTTAAGGACCGCGATTGGGGCTCAGCCGCTGAGCAAGGCGAAGTGAACATTTGTTTAAGGTGTAACTTCTGCTTTCTTTTGCTTTGTGGAAGGTTTTAAATGAGGGGATTGGTTGCAAAGTTACTTTTTTTCACCGTCGTAAGTGTGAACCATTGCTATCCGAGTCAGGTACTGAACAAGGACAACCTGTATATGATTACTCTGTTCCTCCAGAGTAACGGACAGTCCAAGTGTAATTTGCGTTGTGGCCCCCTCTTTCTTCCAACTGGGTGGCCTTGAGGCAGTGCCTCGAGGTGATACAGGGCATATTTCCATTTCCCCAAGCATTGGCCCCTCCCCACAGTTCATGGCAGTCGGCCCCAGATAGTAGTGAAGTCTAAGTATAAGATGGCAGCTGACACAGACAAAGCAGTTGAGATTACTTTTCCCCAGTATATTAAAGTATCAGTTCTGAAGGAGACTAAACCATGGTTTGTCTTTGGCTTCCATTAGGGTTTTTTGGCTGAAACAAGGATGGAATGGAAAGATCCCAGCGGTTGAGAGACAAACAAACCACTCACTCAAGATCCATTGGACCACGTAGGGGAATGATTAGATTTCCCCTAGAGATGAAAACACCAATTATGAAGAAGATTTTTTAAATGTATGTTATGAAGAGAAGAAATTGTAACAGAAATCTTGCCAGCAGGCTCAAGTCTATACCGAGATAGAAGTGAGATTCTGTTATTTAAATTAATAGCTGGAGCTGTGCAGTGGGTAGGGAGCCAAAGACATGGTTGTAGCTGATCGGTTGAAGAATGCTGGCTCCTGCATGAGGCAATCTGTGCTGTGATTGGTTCCTGGGATATTATTTTTTTTGGGGGGGGAAGGTTCCATTTTCCCGCCTTTTTCTTCTATGAGCTCTGTGATTTACCTCACAAAGATCCTGTTGAGCCTGACTAACTTTTTTGCTCTATATATTCAGGGAGTCCTCAACTTTCGACCACACATTTCTGTTGCTAAGTGAGACATTTGTCAAGGGAATTTTGGCCTGTTTTATGACCACTCTTGCCACATTTTTTTTTAATTGAAGAATTTTAATAAATTTTACAAATATTTCCCCTTCCCCTCCCCCGCCAACCCTCCCTCCCCCAAACTTCCCAGAGCTACATACAGGGTATAAACATTTAACAATCATACACTAACATAGGCTAACTAACTATAGCATCCTACCTCCCTCTTGTACTTTAACCCCTCTTTTATTAAATTAAATTTAGATAGATTATAACATTCCTTGTTCATTCATAATCTAATTGAAATTTCTTAGTCCGATATTTATTTTGAATGTCATCAATCCATCTTCTCCATTCCAACTTGTATTTCTCATTTGAATGGTCCTTCAAATATACTAAGATTTTGGCCATCTCTGCTAAATTTACTACTTTTAGCATCCATTCTTGAATAGTAGGCAATTCTTCCTTCTTCCAGTACTGTGCCACCAACAGTCTTGGCTGCCGTTATTAAGTTCAGAATCAAATTAGTCTCTATAACTGTACAGTCTGTAGTTATACCTAGCAAAAACAACTGAGGAGTAAACTTTATTCTCTTTTTAAGAATATTTTGAATAATCCACCATATTTTTATCCAAAATGCTTTAACTTTTTTACAGGTCTACCATACATGATAGTACGTAGCGTCAACACAATCACATCTACAACATTTGGATTGTAAATTTGGATACATACAAGCTAGCTTTTTGGGATCTAGATGCCATCTATAAAACATCTTATAAAAATTCTCTCTCAAGTTTTGACCTTGTGTAAATTTTACATTTCTTACCCAAATCTTTCCCCATGTTTCCATCATTATCGGTTCTTCAAAGTTTTGTGCCTATTTTATCAATCTTTAACTAACTCTGTTTCAGAATCTATTTCTATCAATATATTATACAACTTTTTTACATGCATTTGACTCTGGTCCCTAATTTGTTTTACCAAATTTTCCTCATTTTGTATACCAATTTTCTGGTCTTTTTTTCCATCTAGCCTGTTAACTATCCATACTGAAACCAGGTTTGAATAACCCTTTCCTCTCTTAATACATTCGAGGGCTTTAACTGTGGTACACCTCTTTCTATATTAAGAAGCTCTTTATATGTAATTACATCCTGTTTTTGTTCTATACTTATATTCTCTATCGCGTGTCTGGGTACTACCCACATAGGTATCTTGTCATTTAATTTATATTGGTATTTTTTCGAGACACGCAATAGAGCATTCCTTAATATGTGGTTTTTAAAAATCCTGTCTGCCTTCTTATCATATATTAAATAAGCATGCCAACCATATACCAAATCACATCCCTCAATATTTATTATTTTATTTATTTATTTATTTGTCTTGTATGCCGCCCACTCCCGGAGGACTCCGGGCGGCTCACAAAAGACAAGGGAAAGGGGGGAACGAGACAAAGACAACATATATTCAATATTCTGTCCTTTTGTTAAGTGAATGGCTTCAGTTGTTAATTTAGTGACAGGGAAGTTAAGTGAATCTGGCTTCCCCATTGGCTTTGTCAGAAGGTCGCAAAAGGGGGGTCATATGACCTTGGGACACTGCAACTGTCATAAGTATGAGTCAGTTGCCAAGAGTCTGAATTTTGATCAGGTGACCATGGGAATGACCAACGGTTATAAGCGTGGAAAATGGTCATGAATCTATTTTTCAGAGCTGTTTTCGCTGTTGTTGTAAGTCAAGTACTACCAGTAGTTGTAAAAGATATTTATTTATATAAAACTATAAGTTTGTGTCAGCGTCTCTGACTCCATTTGGACACCAGCTGCGCACTTCCCTGGCAGACGGCTAGAATAATGTTATGCCCAGGATTTCCCCCTATTTGATGTGTTTTCTCTTCTGCCCTAAACTGAAGCTCAGCTGCACCTCATCATTTCTTCACCACCTGCTTCAATCAGGGATGACTTTGTTGTCTTCTTTTGGGTTGGAACGCAATATCACTGTACAATACTCCCCCTCTTCCTGTCGTGGAAGAAGGTTCTTCCTTGTTGGTCCAGGAGGAGACAGAGTAAAGGACACCTGGATGGAGCTGTAGGTGACCTCAGAGTCCTGGGAAAGAGAGCGAAACAGAGGACGTTGCTCAAACATTCAATCTCCGTACAACTCACGAATCTTCGGAGAACAAGGGATTTCTCCATCTTTTTGCAACATTTTTAGAAATAAGTAAGTTTAACTCGTCTGCTGCCGCCTAGGAAGATTGCCAAGCCACCACGTCAAAAAAGAAGGATTGACCATGGGAATCAGATCTGACCAAGCCAGATTCCTGAGGGTGATGAGATGCTTCTAAGAAGAAACTCATAGGAACCTTTCCTAAAACTTTGTCTCCAGCATTTATTTAGAGGAATGTTGAATACCTACTAAGGTACTTCGTATTCTCAACTACATCTTTCATTTTCTAGGTTTGTGTGAGATTTAAGGCCAATAAAATATCTTGGGCAACCCATGGTTTGTTAAATTGAAAGCAAAGAAGAGAAATATCCTTCCCCATCTTTGAAAGAAATATCTAGGGGTACAACAGTGCCTACAGTAAATTCTTTGGTTGAAACCCAAAAAGCAAAGAAACAGAGAGCAAATGTTAACAGGGATCAAGACAAGTGGACCTTCAGAAGCTAAATTCTTCTTGAATTGAAGGGCTGGAGTTCAGCTGCCTACTAACATTACACCAATATGTCTCAGGCACTCTAAAATACAACTGCATCACGCTTGTCTCTACACAATGAGATTTGGATGACTCCAGAGGACACAAAAAGTCATCAGAGGGGATTCCGTGAACCTGGTTTCACTCTCCAGTGTAAACAGAACTCTCATGTGGACGCTGATCAAAGTCACCCATGAATCCCACCAGCTACCTTGACAGACGAAGACGTAGCTGCTGTTGTTGCTTGAAGTTCCATCATTCCAAGAACATCTCCTTCCTCTTTCTTTTCCACCAGCTGAAATGGCTCATGGGATAGAGATACTTCCAAGACAGCAATAAAAGTAAAAAAGGATGAATCATTCCAGCCTCCTCCCAGATTGTCTGCCCATGTCTCTCAAATCCAGATCTGGCTCCTCTTTGCTGCCTCCCCAGAGGGTCTCTCTGTCCACATCTCCAACCACATCAGGAGCCACATCTAGGACTCCAGGTAAGGGAACCCTTGAACCCAAACCCTTCACTTACTTCTCTTCCTCTTCCAGCAATAAAAGGCAAGTGGAACCAGCAGGATTATAAGCATTATTACAGGAATCGCCATCCAGGAATATCTCCAAATAGGATTTGAATTTTGGGTATCAACTGGTTTGAGTAACAAAAAAAAATGATTTAGTATTTCTCGTCGGAACATTTTTACTCTGCCTGTTCTTGAAGGTTTAAATTCTATGAAATCTATAAATGAAATAGATCCCCCTTTTTTATCAAGTTGAGTTCTGGATTTTTCATGGACCTCTCTGTGGAGTTTACTTAAAAGCCCCACAGAAGCCATTTGCCTTTCTCCACATCTTCCTTTGCCCTTCCTAGTCTGGCTTGTGGTGCAGTGGTGGGATTCAAATTTTTTTACTACTGGTTCTGTGGGCATGACTCGGTGGATGTGGCCTGGTGGATGTGGCACGGGAAGGATACTGCAAAATCCCCATTCCCTCCCGATCAGCTGGGATTTGGGAGGCAGAGAATAGATGGGGGCGGGGCCAGCCAAAGGTGTTATTTACCGGTTCTCTGAACTACTCAAAATTTCTGCTCCCGATTCTCCAGAACTGGTCAGAACCTGCTGAAAACCACCTCTGCTGTGGTGGTAGGATTCCCTGATAGTCTCACATCCACGAATTATTCCCATCCATCCTTTCCCCAATGGGCTCACCTGTGACCTTCACTCCCTGACTCCAAGAAGTCATGACCCAGCGCCCATTTATATTTTCCTCATAATTGCAAGCAAATTCCCCACTGTGGTTGAAGGTGGCATGCGGGATTCTCAGAGAGCCATTTTGAAGAGGATCTGAGAGATTGCTGGAATCCTTCCTCAGACCTTCAGAGCTGCTGGTGATCTCCACCCCATCTTTGTAGAAATGGAACTTCTTCTCTGTGTTTTCTCCTTCCGTTGAGCAGAGGAAGATCAAGGGGTCACCTTCCTTCACCCTCTGGGACAATGGATTCACTCTCAGCACGGAGGAAGGGAGGCCACCTGCACAAAATGTTCACAAGGGAGATAAATTAATGTCTACTGTGAAGCAGATAAATTTCCTGCAATCATCCACATCCTTGAAACTATGACACCGTTTCCCCCAACACACACACACACACACACACACACACACACACATATATTCTCACTTGCCCTCGTCCAAAAAGCCAAAAACACCAGCCTAAAGATGGCGAGTGAGAGAGAGATATATATACTTATTTTAATACAAGTACTTAAATCTTCACATATCTATTAGTATAACATTTCTTAATTTATTAAACGTTATAATACATTATTTTCATCTTTATTCTCTAACCATTGGTAAAATAGCTCCCATATATTATAATAATCAGATTCTTCCTTTCCTTTAATTGCAAGTGTTATTCTATTCATTTCTGCACATTTTAATATTATAAAATATAATTTTATGTTATAAAATAGGACACCATTTTTATGAGGCGAAGCAGTGATAGTTTTTTTTTTAAAAAAAATGGAATTTAAAATGGAAAATAAGAGAATGAATTTTACTTTAGTGTAAAGTGAAAATAGTTCCAAAAACTCCCTGCCCCTTTTCATGCAAGAGAGACTGGACTGAACAATCATTACCTCTATCTACCCTCAACTGATGTTTTTCAGTATTCAAATCTTCAAATTAAAGAAAAGCAAATATCTCTAACAGGGAGCCAAGAAGATTAAATAGGCAAGTATTTAGGTAAGTATATGAGATATGAAGGTATTGTTGCTTTTGTAAATTCTCTCATAATGTTGTCCCAAGCACAGTATTTCACTACTGGTTCACTCATGTGCACGTGTGTGCATACGCGCTCGTGCAACATTTCTGCGCATTCACAGAAATTAATTTTTCAAAGGTGTATTGTGCATTTTCATATTTTAAGCATTAGGGCTGCCTCTGATGTGAATCCTTCCGGGTAATGAATATTCATCTTACCATTGACGGAGAAGACCAGCTGGTTACTTTTAAGAGAAAGAATGAATCCTCCAGCTGACTCCCGGAACCAGCAGATACATTTTATCTCTGTTTGAACTGAGTCCAAATCTGCAGTCCTGAAGTCGAAAATATTGTTATTGAGCTGTTCATACATGACTGTTAAATCGGATTGATCCTTGCAGTAGAAAATGAAAGAATCTGCCGAATAATTTTCTGGGAGGGAGCATTTCAAGGCGATCTTTTCTCCTTTATTAATGACGGTGTATGAAAGTGACGAAGAGAGTGTGGGAGCTGGAATCCATGAATCTGTCCATGAACCCAAAGAAAGAAAGAAAGAAAGAAGGCATTCAGTTCCTCCTTCTGATCAACTCCTGGAACCAAATCTTTACACCAGAAACCACAACCAGAGGTGATATTCAGCCGGTTTGCACTGGTTCAGGAGAACCGGTACCTCCCACAATCAGCTGGCCCCTGCCACCTGCCCCTGCCCAACCTGTCCTTTATTTCCTGCTTTCTAGTTCATCTCAATCTCAAATATTCATCTTACCAACAAAGGTGAAGACCAGTTGGTTACTTTGAGGTGATATGGCCCATCCTCCAACTCTTTCAATGAACCTGCATGTACATTTTATGAGCTTTGAGTTGAGATCTGCAGTTCTGAGAATGAGGGTATTTTTATTGAGATTTTCATCCGTGATTATTAAATCGGATTGATCTTTACAATAGAAAACGAAGGATTCTGCCTGAGATTTTTCTGGGGGAGAGCATTTCAAGGGGATCTCCTCCCCTTTAAAAATGGTACGATGTTGAAGATCTGAGGACAGGCTGGGGGCCGATCGCCTTGAATCTGCCCGTGAACCTGAGGAAAGAAAGAGAAGCCACTGAGTTCTTCCTTCTGATCAACTCCTGGAACCAGATCTCTGCACCAGAACATCCACCACCGATCCCCAGAATGGCTCCCATGATCCATAAACTGCTTTGGGAATCCTTGCAAGGAGAGAACATGGAGACAAAGGAACCAACGCTATAAATGAAATAGTCTCCAACGTTTGATTGAACAGCCAGAAGAAGGAGCCCTGTTTGACCTTCAACCTGGATATTCCCATGTTTCACTCCCGCAGGATGTGACTCTTTTCTCCAAAATCTACTGTCAAGGTCACAAATAATACATCCGCAACATTGAGAACTCTGAGCATATTCCTCAAAGAACATTTTATTGGGACATATCAAGTTGGCACAAACTTGGTGGAAAACTGGCTCTAAGTTCTCACCGGTGTGACACCCCATTGAAAATAAAACTTTGCCACTTCCCCCCAGTCACCAGTCACATGGTCTAATCAGCATAGAGTCCAGTTGCTAAGTGACTTCAGTCTCCACCTTTCGAACACCTGCACAAATGTCCTTGATTCCCCGGGGAAAGAATTTTATTTTGGCTACGACACACCAGTTATCTCCACACCCCCATCCCTGCCCCTTAGCTGCAGGCTGTGTCAGCCCTGAAGCAATGTGAAAAGAAAGCTTCTTTGAGGAATGCTATAGAAAAGAAAATGGCTACAGCTGGGCCCTCTTCAGCGTTGACATCCACTTGATGATTGGGTGCTCAATGTCCTTAGTGTTGGCTGGTTTGTTCGTGCATTGCAAGATCTGATCAGAGCCAGCATGACAAGCTGCTGTGCTTCAAGAACCAGCACTGACGATCGGACCAAGTAATGCAAGAAAACCATCAATTTTGGAGAACACCAGCCACCCGACACTCCAGCTCCAACTGAGCTACACACTTTCTCTGCAATCATGTTATTAAGCACACCAAGACTCACCAATGCTTCTCTGGTGTCATTTCCCCTTTTACCTCCCAATTTATATCATTCCTCTGCTCCTTAATTCAGATTTTTTTTCCTCATCTGCCTGGAGAAATGAATGCTGTTCTTCTCAATATCTGAACCAATCCTCTCCTGCATTTTAATATTTATTGGTTTACTTATTTACTTACTTATTTATCTATTTATTAGAATTTGTCAAACAAAAACGAAAACACGAATAAAAAAATATACAGTGACAGGGACGATAGTCACGATTGTGCACTTATGCACACACACCCTCTACTGACCACTTAAGTATGAAGTAAGGTCCACGGAAGTCAATTTGCCACTGAAACTGTGAAAATTTGTAGCTGAGACAATTGGATCAGGTAGAGCATTCCAGACATTGACAACTCTATTGCAGAAATCATATTTTTACAATCAAGTTTAGAACGATATATATTGAGTTTAAAGTGGTTGTTTGCACATGTATTATTGCGATTAAAAGAAAACATGTTGTTCACCGGTAAAGCATTATTACATATAATTTTGTATGCAATACCACAGTTCTACGTTATCGAAACCGAGGATTTTGAGCCTAGTAGTAGCCTAGGGAATTCTGTTGTGTACAAAAGAGGGCAAAACTTTTCCCGCGAAGTAGTTCTGAGCCCGCTCGATTGTTCTGATATCAGATATATGGTGAGATTCCAAACAGTGGAGCAATACTCTAAGATTGGTCTAGCATAGTTTTTATGAGCTTTAATTAGCAATATGATGCTTTGAACTTCTATAAGGACTGCAATCTCTACAGCTTCTCCTCAAGATACATTTTGCTATTCCTAAGAGCGATTACATTCCTCTTTCCATCAAACCTTCAGCCTCCTCTCAACCATCTAAAAAATTAAATACCTAGTTTGTCAGTCCTCTCTTAGAAGCATCTTGGGTTGACCTTGTTGTCTTGGGCTTCCAGCTGTTGGCTTGGATGAAGGTCCATCCAATATTCATCCCTCCCTGGTCCTTCAGGACTACTTTTCTGTTTGCTCTCTGGGGTTGGTGGACCATGCTTCATGTTATACCAGGGAGGAGAAGAAATGGAGGTGGACATTTTTCACAAGGGAACTTCTTAGATTCACCAGGATCATGGCCATCCGCAGATCCCTTCTGAAGAAGCAATGAGAATTGGATTCACCCTTTGCACCAATGCAAGTGGGAAAGAACGGCCAATCAGTTACATGAACAGAGATGGGTTTTTCTCCTTCAGCATCTCTCCATGGGCTTTCAGTTTCATTTGACCTTCTCTCTCCTCCCGATACCATAACACAGTCTATCTTTTTATGAACACAAAGCAAAGTCTGCATGAGGGTCTCTTACCTGCTCCCAGGAGGATCCATGAAAGGACTGAAAGAGAGAAGGAGGAAAGGTGGAGTTAAGAGAAGGAGAGATGATCCCAGGCTCTGCAAGACTTTCATCCCCACCATCTCAATGGACTCTTCTTTCCTGATTGGATGCAGCAGGTGGGATGCTGCCCTGAAGGAGGAGGAGGAGGAGGAAGGGGTCTTTTCCCACCCCTGTTCTAGCTATTGGTGGGTTGGATCATAAGAGTTCCCAAACCTTATTAAGACTGGAATGAAGAGCTGATAGGGAGACCTTCGAGGCCCAGACATGATTTTTTCTCCAAAGTTCAGCTGTTCTGAGGTCCTCAGTTCTCAGCCATTTCAGAGCATCAGGATGGAGAAAAGGGACGCTCCTTATACTCAACACCCTTCACTGCAACTCACAGAATGACCCCTTTCCTTGCTTATCCATTCATCTATCTATTTCATTCACAGTGAAACTGCAGTTTTGGGTCTCCTTTTGGTTGTTTCTAATGGGAGGAAGAGAGACTGCTCTGCCTCCCCCCCAAACCCCCTTTAGTTGAGATGGGCTCTGAATCATGAGCCCTGGGGGCAGATGAAATGAGGAGGAGGGGCAGGAATAGTGCCCCATTAAACAAATGAGTCCTCGCCGAGGAAGAAGAAACTCACATTTCCTGAGAAAGATCTAGAATAAGAAAAGAGGAAAGCAAAAATGTATTTGGGGAGGAGAAGAGTCAGATTGAGATGGGAAGGAGAAGGGGAAGGAGCTCCCAAACCTATCATCCAAGCTATGGTCTCCATCTTCAGGATTATTGGAAAGCTGGTCTTGGCCTCTCCGTCACTCTCTTCTTCCTTCCCCAAGAGAGATTCAAAGCTGCAACTTCTCTTGAGTCAGTCCCCCAAACACAATGACCAAGGCAGGAACTGCGTCATTCTCCCAGCCCATCTCACCTCCCAGCCCTTCTTCACCACACCAAAGCCTTCCTCTCTGCAGTTGCTCACTGTCCCCATCCTCCTGGCCTCTGTTGCACCCTCAGAGAATTTAAAATAAAACAAATGTTCTCCTATTTTCAGAGGCCTAAACGTCATCTCTGTGTTTCTGGCTTGATCAGTTCCACTTCTTCGTCCTAAGCCACGCATTGTGGATCTACTGGCAGATAGAATAAAATAAAAGATAGAAGCATTAATTACAGGGGAAAAACAGATTTGCAAAGAGCAGTATGCCCTGAAAAAAAATTAAAACTGTGGTTTGTGTCGAAAACACCAGAATTATTATCTTCTTTGTGATGAGTCTGAAGGGCACCCAAACTACCATCTCATTTCATTAAATTTCTTCCCAGGAGGTATATTATATATCTTCAAGAGCTTTGGAGTTGAGGCACAAACTATCCTAGACTAGTAAATCAAAAGCATTAGTTTTTAAAAATGATTTTACCCAGAATGGAGTGAATGTGGGTATCCAGAAACTATGCTGAATTTTAAAAAACAACAACCTCTGAATCTGCTCTTGAATTAGATTCTGGATTTTACAATGATGGGAAGAAGGGAACCCCCACCCACCCACCATTCATCTACGCTGGAGACCCTCCTTCTCCATCATGGACTCATCCACAACTAGACCAGAAAGTTGACTGCGAAACTCA
The DNA here is from genome assembly GCF_009769535.1 of Thamnophis elegans. NCBI lineage: Eukaryota > Metazoa > Chordata > Lepidosauria > Squamata > Natricidae > Thamnophis > Thamnophis elegans. Next base: position 142,197,493 of record NC_045558.1, read on the forward strand.
GAAATGGAGGCTTTCCCCCAGTGCATCTCTACTTTCGTTTTTATTTTTATTTTTCTCTGACATTTAGCTCCACTGGAGATCCCAACTGCATTTGATGCATTCTTTGATGCATCGGATCTCTCTCTCTCTCCCTCTCCCTCTCCCTCTCCCTCTCTCTCTCTCTCTCTCTCTCTCTCTCTCTCTCTCTCTCTCTCTCTCTCTCTCTCTCTCTCTCTCTCTCTCTCTCTCCGTCCGTCCACATTAAAGTCTCTTTCTTTGGCTGTTTCTATTAGGGGTTTTCTGACTGAAACATGGACCAGAATGGCACTGAAAGACCTCAACAGCCAAGATCCAGACAAACCAATCAATCAAGATCCATTGGACCGTATGATAAATTCGATTTCCCTTTATAGATTAATAATTGAAATCTTCCCAGCAGGCTCAATTCTATACTGAGATAGAAAGGACTTTGTTAAGATATTAAATTTTCATAGCTGGAGCTGTGGGGTTATGCAGAGAGAATGTGCCGTTATGGCTTTGATTGGAGATGGCTGGCACTTGCGTGAGGCAACGTGCGCTGTGATTGGTTCCTGGGGTGTGGAGGGGGAGGTTCCCTTTTTCCCCGCCTTTTTTCTTCTCTGAGCTCTGTGATTTACCTCACGATGCTCCTGTTGAGCCTGACTAACTTTTTTGCTCTGTATTTTCAGGGAGTCCTCAACTTTTGAGCATAATGGAGCCCAGAATTTCTCTTGCTAAGTGAGGCACCTGTAAAAGGGAATTTTGCCCTATTTTGTGACCTTTCTGGCCAAAGTTCTTAAGTGAATGGCTTCAGTTGTTCATTTAGTGACACGGTTGTTAACTGTTAACTCCCCATTGACTTTGCTTGTCAGAAGGTCAATGAGCAAAAGGGGATAAAGTGACCCCCCCCCAAACACTGCAACCGTCATGAGTCAGTTGCCAAGCATCAGAATTTTGATTAGAGTGGTGCAATGGTCATACGTTTGGGAAACGGTCATAAGTCACTTTTTCCAGTGGCATTATCATTTCAAACGGTCACTAAATAGCCTGATGTAAAACAAGGACTACCTCTAGTTATAAAATGCATTTATTGGCAAGTTTGTATCAGCATCTCTGGCTCCATTTGGACACCAGCTGTGCAATTCCTTGATAGATTCATAGAATGAGATTATGCCCAGGGTTTTCCCCCTGTTTGTTGGGTTTTCTCTTCTGCCATAAATCAAAACTGAGCTGCATCGTCATCTCTTCAAGGGTGACATCCATGTCTAGGAAAAATATAGGGACTGGACCAAGAGGGACACACGTTCCTGCAATCAGGGATGGTTTTGATTCCTCCTTTTGGCGGGAAACACAATATCGCTGTACAATATTCCTTCTTCTCCCCGCTGTGTAAGAAGATTCCTCCTTGATGGTCCAGGAGGAGATGGGCTGAAGGAGATCTGGATGCAGCTGTAGGTGACCTCAGAGTCCTGGGGAAAGTGAGGGAATGAGAAGACATCGTTCAATCTGCCTGCAGCTAAGGAACCCATTGAGAACATGGGATTCCTCCATCATTTTTTTTTGTTTTTTTTTTTAATTCATTTTCACATTCAATTTTTTACAGTCACTTATATACTTTGCTATAAGAAAAGAAATAAAATAAAATAAAAAAGAAAACACAACTCATCATCATTCAGCATAGAACAAAACCCCACCTGACACTTCCATCCTCCATACACCCCATCTTCCCCCTCCAACTTTCCTTTCCTCCCTCTAACGCTCCCCTCCTACTTCCCTTTCCCCTCAAACCTTCCTTTCTCCCCTTCCTCACCCTAGCATTCCCCTTACACCCTCCTTACATTCCCCTCTTACTCCCTCCTTGCTCCTCCCTCTTCTTTCCCTCTACCTCTCCCCTTGGTGTATTCCTTTATTCAACTCTTATTTATTAATATTGAGCTATGAAGATAGAAAATAGGAAACAAAATATGATAAAAAAAACTATAAAGAAAGAAAAAAAGAAGAGACAACCGTATACAAGTGCATTCTTCTTCTTATTGAAACTATATTACCACCCACCCACCCACCCCCAGTAGGTCCCCCTCCCTATTCCCCCCCCCCCGACTTCCCAGGGCCCACACCTGGCACTGCCCTCTGTCAAACCCCTTCTGAAATATCTTGTGATCCTATGGATTGAAAATAAAAGTAATATGAGAAAAAACTAAATAAAAAGAAATTACAAATTATAAAAAGGAAAAGAAAAGAAAAAAAGGGAAAAAAGAAAAAACTCTTTGTATTAAGCTCAGCCCCCCATCTTTATTAATGTTTAAACAGTATAAATCATTCTATATGTATTTTATTCTCGTCTCTTGCTTCTTTGTTATTTACCCCATCTTCCTGTAGACTCTCCAATTCATCTTCCTTAACCTTATGTTCAAATAAAAATTTATGCAGATTTATGCAGAGATCAGTTTACGATCTAGCTCAAAATAATCTCACCAAACTTTCCCTTCTAGTAGGATTTAAGCAGTGTGGATCATTCCACATATTCAAATAGTAATTTACACAAGAATCAATTTGCATTCTGTCTCAAAATAATCTCACCAAACTTTCCCTTCTAATAGAGTTTAAACAATGTAGATCATTCCGCGTGAATTTTACCCTCGTCCCTTGCTTCTCTGATATTTACCACTACTTCCTGTAGTCACTCCAAATAATCTTTCTTAACCTTATTTTCGGATAATAATTTACACAAGAATCAGTTTGCCTTTTAACTCGAAATAATCTGATCAGGCTTTCACTACCTCTCCACCTACCCCGCGTTACCCAGCTCCCTTCCTCCCAAACCAAAGTTCAGTGAAGTTACCATCTCCACTCTCTTCACTTTAAAGTCCTGGACAATTTAAATTAAAGTTCAAACATATAAGTCCCGTGAAATATGTGTTCAGCATCCGCTCCACGCAGTTCAGTCCCAATATCACACCACCAGTATCCAATTCCGCTTTTTCTACCGGAGAGAGACCGCAAACCCCCATTCAATCCACAACTTTGACAAATATTTTGGAATGTCTAATAGGAAAACATCATAGTCTAGAGACTGAATGTCTTGCAAATTGTTGTGTCTAGACAGGATTACCGTATCTTAAACCAGACAAATATTTTAAAGACATAGCTAAATCCTCGATCTCCGCTCTTCTGCTTCTCCGGAAGGGGGAGAGCTACACCCTCCGTCTTGCAACCATGTGGTCTGCTGCTTGCCTTCTCCTTCGCCTTGTCTTTCCTCCTTTCCGAGTGGGTCAGGAAGTCCCGCCTTCAAAGTCTTATAGTAGAAATCTCGAGCTTCCGAAACAGAATTGAGACGAAATCTTTGATTCTCGAATGTGACCGTGATGCCAGCTGGCGCTTCCCATTTATACTGTATCTGATGGTTTTTAAGCTCTTCAGTTAGGAAAGTATAGTCTCTTCTTGCTTTTAACATCTGGGATGGTATTTCTTTGAAGACAATCAAATCCTGCCCATCAACTCGCAACCTATTATTGTAAAACTTTTGTATGATCGCATTTCTGGATTCTTTTGTGGAGAAATATATGATTATGTCCCTCGGGAGCTATCGCTGTTCTGCTACCAACGAATTCTGGCGATAGATTTTTCGAATCTGCCAATCAAAATTAAATCCCGGGCTTCCCACCGCATGGCTGAAGGCCTCAACAAAAGTCTGTTTCAAATTCTCTCGCTCCTTTTCGCGCAATCCTCTGACTCTTATTGCAAATACCTTCCTGTTAAAATTTACCATAACGAGCTGTTCTTGAGTATCTCTAATTTTTTGTTGTAATGTTTGGATGTTAGTAGTCAAATTAGAATTAGCCTCCTCCAAGCTTTCCAATTTATTCTCCATTTCAGCGGTGTAATCTGTCAGAGCAGACATGGCTTCAAACGTATCCGCCTTCATTTGGGCAATCTTAATCTCTAGATTATCATATAACTCCAATACAAATTCTTTAATTTCCTGTTTAAAGTCATTAAGCATTTGAGAAAGAAATTCCTGTGTTAAAAAATCTCCAGTAGAGGGCGTAGGAGACAAGGGCAGTGATTTTGTAGCAGATTCTTTAAGCACATTCGTAGAAAGACGCTTCGGCTTTGACCTGGGAGCCATTATAAGTAAAAGCTAAAGATAAGCAAATAAACAGCGTTCTCGCTCCCCTCAATTTCCAAAAAAAAAAAAAAATTTGTTTATAGATTTTGGGTAGTTAATGAGGAATAGTCTCCAGGAAGGTAGAGCCGGCTAAGTACATCCCCTATCAGTCACCAACGGAGAAAAATCGCCATTTTGTAACACATTTGAACAAAGAAGCCTCTAGGACAAACGAGGCTGGTGTTTAAGATAGTAATAAAAGTAAAACCTCTCAGGGGTGGGACCCGCTCGTATTAATCATAAATAACTTCAAACAACTTTGCTTTGTCCTGAGGGGGGAGTCTCCTGTCTGGAGCAGCAAAAAAGGCAGCTGAGAAGAACTGGCTGGAGATAAGAGCTCAGCTAACGCTGGATCTAATCTCCGTCCACAGCCAAAAAAAAAGAAGAAGGCTGTGAACTACGAATAGACCCTAGCCACTGAGCTTCTCCCTGCCCCTTTCTTGCCAAAAAGGGGTGATATCTTTGATCTTATTTAGATATACAGACCAGATCTCTGAGAAGAGCTCCGTTGAGCCCCTTTCCGCGACAGGATCCACCCCCGGAAGTCGGATTCCTCCATCATTTTGCAGCATTTTTAGAAATAAATAAGCTTAACACAACTACAAAGATTCTCAGCCTATCAAGGAAAAGAAGGATTGACTTTTGGCATCAGATCTTACCCAGTCTAGTCTCCTGTCTCAGATTCCCGATGGTGATGAGACGCTTCTGAGAAACCCAGAGGGGCAATCCCCTAAAACTTTGCCCCAACACTTAATAATAGGAATCTTTAATGCCTTCTAAGATACTTTGAAAATATTTCTTTCTGTTTGTGTGGGCTTCAAGGCCATTCAATTTTTTGGCCATCACATGATTTGTTAGCCATAAAGAGAATTATTTGGCTTCCCTGTTTTCTAAAGGAAGATCTGGTACTTCCAAAAAATTTTGTTGGAAACTAAGCAAGTCAAGAGAATTAGAGCAGATGTTTAGAGAGCTCAAGACAAATGGTCTTTACGGAAGGAAAAATCATGTTTGCATTTAAGGGTTAAAGTTCAGACGCTCTGAATCCTGTCCACATCATTCCTGTTTCTTCATGGCAGTTGGGAGACTCCAGAGGACACCATCAATAGTGGGGATAAAACTTCTTTTCATAGACTTGGTAAATAGACCTCCTGCAGGCCCTGATTCAAGTCACCCGTGAATCCCGGGGGTTTCAAGCCTTCACAAGGTACGCAGTGAAATATAAGTTGCCAAGAGATGTCCATACAAGATCTACTAAAAAAGCAATTAGAATACAAATACTACAAATGGCAAGGAAAAAAATAGATTGCACTACTATTGGATGGATAAAGGATGATGTAATGAAATGTTATAATAAAAATTAATTTGAATTTATTTAAAGTTACAATATTTTGTATAAAATGAAGTAATAATAGTTATAATCAAATAAATGGTTAATAATGATAATACTGTATGTATGAGTAGATAGATAGATGATAGATAGATTGATAGAGATAGGTAGGTAGGTAGGTAGGTAGGTAGGTAGGTAGGTAGATAGATAGATAGATAGATAGATAGATAGATAGATAGATAGATAGATAGATAGATAGATAGATAGATAATATGAGAGTTTATATAATTTGTAAGTGAGGACTATGGAAAGAATGTATAAAAGTTTGGTAACCCAAGATAAACAATTTTATAAAACATGGGACTTATTTTATCAATGGTTTAGATAAAGAAGTTTATAAAGATGTATTATTACTGGACGGATTTAGGATGATGTAATGAAATGTTATAATATGAATTTACCTAAAATGTAGAATATTTTATATAAAATGATGACATTTATAGTCAAATAAATGTGTAATCATGATAACAATTATATAGATATATACCAGATTGATAATACGAGATTCTATATAAAGTGTAAGTGAAGACAAGGGTGAGAATGTACAAAAAAGTTTTGTAAACAATCGACACACTGTATGGAATTGGAAGATGTTTTTATGCTTTATGTTTGTTTGTAGTTGTCTGTTTAAAAATAAAAAAAAATGTTTTTAATAAAAAAAGGTCATCCATGAATCCCACCAGCTACCTTGACAGGTGAGGAAGTAGCTGCTGTTGCTGCTGGAGGCTCCATCACTGCAAGGTCAATTCTTTCCTCTTTCTTTTCCGTGAGCTGAAATTGTTCCTGGGATGCTGATGCTTCCAAGGGAGAAATAATAATTAATAAGGAAGAAAGAAAAAGCAGCTTCTTTTCATCATTCTAACTTATTCTTGCCTTCTCTCTTAGGCCTGGCTTGCCTTTCCTGCCTCCCCAGAAAATCTCTCGGTCAACATCTCCAAGCCCATAAGGAGCCACATCTAGGACTCCAGGTGAGGGAACCCTCGAACCCAAACCCTTCACTTACTGCTCTTCTTCTTCCAGCAATAAAAGGCAAGTGGAACCAGCAGGATTATAAGGATTATAAGAGGAATTGCCATCCAGGAATGTCTCCAAATAGGATCTGAATCTTGGGTACCAACTGGTTTGAATAACAAACAAACAAGATGATTTAGTATTCTCCCCCACTTTTTTTATCAAGTTCAGTTCTGGATTTTTCATGGACCTCTCTGTGGAGCTAGTTATTAATCCCACAAAACTCATTGATTTTCTCCAGGATTTTCTTTGTCCTTCATGCCTTTCATGGTGGCCTCAAGATTGAACCAAATCCGAATCTCCTACCTGGCTCAACTATGATGTTTACTGCCTGGCTCAAGGAAGACTTGACCCATCGGTTGCTTCTCTTTTCTTCATAACTGCAAGCAAATTCTCCATTGTGGTTGAACAAGGCATGAGGGATTCTCAGAGAGGCATTTTGAAGAGGATTTGTGGGTTCAGTGGAGGGATCCAGAAGACCTTCTTCCCTGGAGGTGATCTCCACCCCATCCTTGTAGAAATGGAACTTCTTCTCTGCATTGTCTCCTTCCGTTGAGCAGAGGAAGAGCAAGGGGTCACCTTCCTTCACCCTCTGGGACAACGGTTCCACCTTCAGCACTGGGGAAGGGAGGCCATCTGCACAAAATGTTCACAAGGAAAATATAGACATTAATGTCTACCTTGAAGCAGAGGAGTTTCCTCAAATCATCCAGGCCACCTCCTTGAATCTAAGGTACCATTTCTATGAGGCAAATCAGTGATATTTCAGATAATGGAGGTTAAAAAGGAAAATAAGAAAGGAGAATGAATTTGATTTTAGCTTAGAGTGAAAGTAACACAAAGTCTATCTGTTAGTCCGGCTTCAGACCGGCTTCAGACCCGGTTACAGCACAGAAACTGCTTTGGTCGCATTGACCGATGATCTCTGGAGGGCCAGAGATGGAGGCCATGCGTCCATCCTGGTTCTCCTTGACCTCTCGGCGGCTTTCGATACCATCGACCATGGTATCCTTCTGCGACGACTGCGGGAGGTGGGGGTGGGAGGCACTGTTTTGCAGTGGTTCTCCTCCTACCTCTCGGACAGGTCGCAGTCGGTGTTGGTGGGGGGGCAGAGATCGTCCCTGAGGCCCCTAAAATATGGGGTGCCGCAGGGTTCGGTCTTATCCCCCCTACTATTTAACATATACATGAAACCGCTGGGCGAGATCATTCGGAGGCACGGGATAAAATACCATCAATACGCGGACGATACGCAATTGTATCTGTCCGCCCCGTGCCAACTCAATGAAGCGGTGGACGTGATGAGCCAGGGTCTTGAGGCCGTTAAGAACTGGATGAGCGCTAACAAACTGGTACTCAACCCGGACAAGACCGAGTGGCTGTTGTGTTTTCCTCCCAACAATTTGGCTAATGTCCCATCTATCAGGCTGGGAGGTCAAATTTAATACCCCTCAGATAGGGTTCGTAACTTAGGAGTCCTCCTGGATCCACAGCTGACTCTCGACCATCATCTGTCGGCTGTGACCAGGGGGGCATTTGCCCAGGTTCGCCTGGTCTGCCAGTTACGACCCTACCTGAATCGGGAGGCTCTCACAACAGTCACTCGAGCCCTTGTGATCTCTAGGCTGGAATACTGCAATGTGCTCTACATGGGGCTGCCCTTGAAGTGCATCCGGCGGCTGCAGTTAGTTCAGAATGCGGCCGCGCGAGTGATAGTGGGCGCACCGCGGTTCGCCCACATAACACCCATCCTCCGCGAGCTGCACTGGCTACCTGTTGATCTCCGGGTGCGCTTCAGGGTCTTGTTGACCATCTTTAAAGCCCTTCATGGTAGTGGATCTGAGTACTTGAGAGACCGCCTTCTGCCGATTACCTCCCTCCAACCGATAAGATCGCACAGACTGGACCTCCTCCGAATCCCATCCGCCAGTCAATGTCGACTGGCGACTACACGGAGGAGAGCCTTTTCTGTTGCAGCTCCGACCCTGTGGAATGATCTCCCCGTCGAGATACGCACCCTCACCACCGTCCAGGCCTTCCGCGCAGCCCTTAAGACCTGGCTATCCCAACAGGCCTGGGGATAAGTCTCTAATTTGCCCCACCCGAGTGTTGAATGTTGAATGCAAGTTGTGTTTTTATTACTTTATTTATTTTGTTCATATATTGTTTGTTTTGAATTGCACCCCCTCCCTAATGATTGTAAGCCGCCCTGAGTCCCCTCAGGGAAAAGGGCGGCCTATAAATCCAAATAAAATACTAAAAAAATACTAAAATACTAGATATTCCCCCCCACTGACAGACTGCAAGAGGTTTCCACCAAGGTCCTCTGTTCCGGCGGGAACAGAGGTTGAATCTCATTGGCTGAGAGATCTGACAGTTCCCTTTAAAAGGGGATGCTGTCCGACCATTCCTCAGCCGGATGTTTACTTGACTTGCAATAAAGACTGTTGTTTATTGAAGCCTTTTGTGCTTCCTTTACCCGATAAAACACTATCCCTTTTCACACAAGAGAGACTGGACCAAGAAATCATTACCTCTATCTTTCCATCAACTGAATCTTCCAATTGAAGAAAAGCAAACTTCTGTATTTGGCAGTAAAGAACATAAACTATATCGCTACCGTAGGTAGGTATGAAGCATACAAGAGTAGAAAAGGATTCGTTGTTTCTGTAATTGTTCTCCCCTGCGGTCTGACCTAAGCATCGTACACAAAATTGTCTGCTACAACGTCCTACCTGTCAATGACTGCTTCAGCTTCAATCACAATAATACATGCACAAGTAATTGACACCAACTCAAACTCGATTGAAGAAAATGCGACTTCAGTAATACAGTGGTCAATGTATACATTTTTGTCAATCTAATAAATAAAATAAAATAAAATAAACCATAAAATCCCATTGGGGGAATATTTTTCCCATGGAAACAATGTCCTGCTAACCAGGTGTTATTTATTTAGCGACTTATTTGATTTTTCATATTCTGTTTATTTGGTTTGTTTTTGAAAGGTCTATTGTGCACTTCCATAGCTTGAGCATTGTGTTACCTTCTGGTATGAATATTTGGGGGCAATAAATATTCATCTTACCAATCACTGAGAAGACCAGTTGGTTACTTTCGGGAGAAAAAGTCCATCCTTCAGATGTTTCCTTGATCATGCAGGTGCATATAATCTTTATTTGGCTAGAGTTCAGATGTCCAGTCATGAAGTTGAAGATATTGTTAGTGTGATATTGATCTCCAATAGCTAAGTTGAATTCATCCCTACAGTAGAAAAAGAACTTGATTCTAGTAGGTCCCTCTGGACTCCCTGATTCGACTCCCTTGGGGAGGGAGCAATTCAAGGAAATCTCTTCTCCTTTAATAACAAAGTCGTGTTGAATAGACGAGGACAGCCTGGGGACTGGTAGAGATGAATATTTCTGTGAACCTGAAGAAAGAAAGAGAAACCATTTAGTCCTTCCTTCTGATCGCCTCCTGGAACCAAGTCTCTACACCAGAACATCCACCCCGATTCCCAGGATGATTCCCATCCATCATCTGCTCTGAGGATCCTTGACCCATTGCTTCCTCTTGCCAGGACAGAAAGCTGCAAATGAAAAGTTCTCCTCCCCTTGATGGCTTGCATGAGGGTCCATTCACATGTGGGAAGCCCTCCCACCTCGTAGAGAAAGAAATATTTTGTGGAATATTAAAAAAGGTAGAATATTATATTTTGTCAAATATAATAAGGGGAAATGGGGAAAACACGTTCTTAAAGGCAACCCCACTCTTCCTGCATAGTAAAACAGCCTCCAGAAAATGCCTGAAGTCTTTAGAGATGGAGATTTTGTGCCCATTAAGAAATCCTGGCCAATCTATTCATAAACCAAACATCTTCAGCTCCAGGGTGATGGGATTAAGAAGGACAGGACATGACTTTTAGGACATAATATGATGAAACCCACCACCATTAGGATAGCAAAAGACGCAGAGCTCACTACATTGCAAAAACCCCTAATGATATTTCAAACATTGCACAATCCCCAGCAGCATCTCAGAAACTGTATAAAAATCCATGCACTCATCAAGCTAATTTTTCAGCTGTCCCAGAACCACATGCTGGTTCTGCTTATCCATAATGGAATCCTTCTTTCCAATCAGCCTCCCTTTTATTTCCACCAACATTCTCCCAGTTTGGAACTAAACCAGATGGATTTTCCTTCCTATGCAAGATTTCAATCCATCCCGATCGTTTAGGATCCTCTTCCTTTCTGCTCTCCTTACTTTGGAGACCCTTCTTCAATTAATATATCGGGAGAAGATGTTGTTGAGTGGACATATTTTAGAAGGGTCCATCTTAGACTCACCAGTGATATTAACAGAAGGATTATCTGGTAAAAACAGCTATTAATTCTTCAGTTTGGCAAAGTTCACCAAACCAAAGATTAGATGACCTTGCATTGACTCTTCAGGGAGACTCAACAGGGTGGATCATGGCCATCTGCAGATGCCTCTTGAAGAAGCAACAAGGACTGGATTCGCCCATTGCACCAACCCAAGTGGAAAAGAACAGCAGAGCAGCTGCACCCACAGAGATGGACTTGTCTCCTTCTGAATCACTCTTTGGGCTTTCGGTTTCAGTTGACCTTCTCCGACGTTCAGAGGCCGCAACGATTACAGTTTAAGTGTTTGTGAAGAGAAGCAAAGTCTGCATGAGGGTCTCTTACCTGCTCCCAGGAGGATCCAATGAAGAACTGAAAGAGAGAAGGAAGGAGGGTGGAGTTAAGAGAAGGAGAGATGATCCCAGGCTGGGTAAGACTTTCATCCCTACCATCTTCTTCTTCTTCCCTGATTGGATGCAGCAGGTGAGATGCTGCCCTGAAGGACAAGGAAGAAAGGGTCTTTTCCCACCCATGTTGTGTGTTTGATCCTAAGAATCCCCAAACCTTATTTAGGGTGGAATTAAGAGCCAACACGGAGATCTTCAGGGGCCAAGACACAGTTTTTTCTCCAAAGTTCAGCTGTTCTGATGTCCTCAGTTCTCAGTCAATTGAGAGTAACGGGAAGGAGAAAAGGGAGCCTCCTTATACTCAACGCCCTTCAGTGTGACCCACAAAATGTCCCCTTTCTTTGCTCATACATTACCCCAGCATCCTATCTCTTTTTTGGACTGTGAAGCTGCAGTGTTGGGTCTCCTTCTGGGTATTTCTGATGGGAGGAAGAGAGAGAGTGGTCTGCATCCTCCCCAAACCCCCTTCAGTTGAGATGGCTCTGAATCATGAGCCCTGGGGGGCAGACGAAATGGGGGAGGAGGTGCAGGAATAGTGCCCCATTTCTCAAAAGATTCCTCACTGAGGAAGGGGAAAACTCAGATTTCCTGAGAAAGATCTAGAAGAAGGAAAGTAGGTGTGAGGAAAGCAATCATCTCTTCAGGGAGGGGAAGAGTCAGATTGAGATGGAAAGTTGAAGAAGAACATTCTAAACCTGTCACCAAAGGGATGGTCTCCATCTCCTCTTCAGGATTCCTTGGAAGCTGCTCTCAACCTCCGTCACCCTCTTCTCCCTTCCCCAGAGAGACAAAGAGCTGCAACTTCTCTCGAGACAGTCCTCCAACTCAACGGCCAAGGGAGGAACTGCGTCATCCCCACCTAGGACATCACACCCACGCCCCTCTAGACCAGGACAGAGCTCATCTCCCCAGCCTTCTTCACCACACCAAAGCCTTTCTCTCTGCAGCAGAGAACTGCCCGCATCCTCCCGGCCTCTCTTGTTCCCCAAGAGAATGGAAAATAAAATAAATATAACCATGCGGTGTGGTAAAAGGTGAAAGAGAAAAATAAATAAATTAAACCAAACCAAATTGTTCAGCTCTTTTGGAAGGCCTAAATTCCTTCCTGTGTTTCTGGCTCCAGGTCTTATCCAAAGCGAAAGACGAATTGGAGCCACAGAGTTATATTCCTACAATTATATTCCTTTTTAGTATCTTTGGCCTGCCACACACTCTATTATTTCATTACGCTGTTTCATTAGTGTAATATTTGGGAAGGAGAATAGGAGGGAGTAGAATTGTAGAATGTGTTGTTGTCATTCTTTTCTAGAAGCCCAAGGTCATATTTTGTCTCCACATCTCTGCACCTGACCGGAACCAGCTGGGTGGAAATGCCAGCGTGGCCGAAGAAGATTGGACCATGTGATGGATTTATCGGGTGTGGGGATAAGATAATGGACTTTCAACTGGGTGGAATCCCAGGAAGCTTTTAGATTCGGGATTCCACAGTTTGTGCCAACACGTCTGTCTTATTAAATTGGAACTTTAAGAATAGCTCTGCCTTGGACTCTGGAACGCTGACACATTCATTATGAGGAATTTAGATTGCAAAAGAGCAGCAGGTTCTGCTGAAACAGTTCTGAAGATGGCAGGTTGGGCCTTTAAAACAGCAGAACGATGATCCTCATTGTGATGTGTTTGAAGGACATCCCAAACCATCATCTTATTTCAATAAAGAGTTAAAATTAGGTTATACGTTTTCCAGTATTTTGGAATTAGCACAAATAATATCCTGGACTTTAAAACTAATAGCAAAAAGTTTCTTTTTAAAAAAAAATCTGCTACAGAGTTTATTTTGGTTTGATTTTCATGGTAGAATGAATGTGGTGTTCCCCCAAAACGACTCTTGCTTACATCTATGACTTTGGTCTTGATTTGAACCCCTAAATTTACAATGTTATGAAGAAGGGGCTCAACCCACTGTTAAAATCATATGACTTCAGCCAGGCTTTTTTGTTGAAAGTCAATGGACATATGTGTTTCTTCTTGTGTGTGGCACAGAGCCTTTTGTGAGTCTGCTGGCTAAGAAATATTGGAAAAGAAAAACCGCAAGATGCATTTCTTTTTAAGCTTTTATTTTGCTTTTTTTTTTCTCTGACATTAAGCCCCCCGAAGAACATGCAGTTTTTCCTGTGGCTTCAGACAAACATGGACAGGAACTTTCAAGAAGGAAAAAAACCATGATCTTCCCTCTCGCACGTAACAGTCAGATGTGAAACCCCCCAAAGCATGAAGATTCACCTATGACCAGGTAGATCCAAGGGATATTTAGTGTGGAAAAGGTCCACTCAACTAGACTTCACGGTGGCTGTTTGAGGCCTCAGGCCTACAACTTCTAGTTGTGGAGCATTCAGAACTTTTGGGGACAATTTGTTCCAGTGATTAATTGTTCTAAAAGTCAGGAAATTTCTCCTTAGTTCTAGCTTGCTTTCCAATTCCTGCCAAATTCCCTCTCCAGAGACTGAGCCATGAATTAGCCTCTGGTTAAAGGAGGATGGAACCAAGAACTCTTCATTTCTGGAAGGTTGATGTCCATATCTACACGTAATGATAAGAGGCTGGGCCAAGAGAGATACAGTTTGCTGCAATCAGGGATGATTTTGCTACTTCTGTTAGGATTAAAAGGCAGAGTTATAGTAGATCACCTCCTCCTCTTCCTCTTGTCTAAGATGGTTGTTCATTGTTGGACCAGGAGGAGACGGAGTGAAGACATTCTTGGTGTCTCTGCAGGTGACTTCAGGTTCTGATGAAAGAGGGACATTGTTCACTCATTCAATCTACCTGCAGCCGAGGAACCTCTTGAGAACATGGGATTTCTCCGTCATTTTACATCATTTTTAGAAATAAATAACGTTGACCCTTCTTCTGTAGTCCCGAAAGATTGCTAGCCCACCCAGGAAAATAAGAATTGACCTTTGGCATCAGATCTGACCCAGTTTACGTAGTTTCCTGACTCAGATTCCTGATGGTGTTGAGATGCTCCTGAGAAACCCACTGGGACCTTCCCCTAAAACTTTTGCCTCCAACACCTGATTAGAGAAATCTTTCATGGTTTCTAAGATACTTAGTTTTAACTATTTCTTTATATTCGTTCGGGCTTTAAGTCAATTTAATTTCTTCACTAACTTATGATTTATGAAACTGAAGGCCATAAAGAGAATTATTCTCCATTTTTAAAAGAAATATATAGGGGTACTACAAGGCTTCAATTCCTTGGTTGAAATGGAACAAGTGAAGAAATGTAGAAAAAGGTGTTCAGAGAGATCAAGGCAAAAGGACTTATGGAAGGGAAATCCTTGAACTGAACTCCTAACATTATACCAAGATATAGTATAGAATGTGTACCATATACAATATACATTTTTGTATACTGTATATACAATATACTATATATTGTGTAGAATGCGAAGGATGTGTTTTTTAATTTTTTTATACTTTTCTTATGTATTGTGTACACTGAAGATGGCATTTAATTTCGTTGTACGAGGTGCAATGACAATAAAGTAAACTAAACTAAAAAACTAACATTGTTCCTCATGTCATATCTGTCCATTCCTCTCAACTCCTGACCTGACTCTCCCTGGAGGATCTCTCAGTCAACATCTCCAACCACTTCAGGAGCCACCTAGGACTCCAAGTAAGGGAACCCTTCAACCCAATTGCTTCACTTACTGCTCTTCTTCTTCCAGCAATAAAAGGCCAAAGGAACCAGAAGGATTATAAGAGGAAGCGCCACCCGGGCATAACTCCAAATCAAATTGAAATCTCGGTTCCAAACTGGTTCAACTACTGGAAAAAAAGAAGAAGGATTTTAAAATGTATTTCTTGGTGGAATATTTTTACCGTGCCCTTTAATTGAAGGTTCAGGTGCTTTTTCATCTACAATTGAAATGGATTCCTCTTGCCTTAGTCTCACTTCTAGACGTTCTGTGGGATAGAAGCCGTTTCTCTAGGTCTGTCTCTGTTCTGCCCAGTTCTCTGTGCTCCAGCACATGGCCAGTTACATAAAGAGTATAATAAATAGTTAAATCAGGTGTTGCAAAACGTTCCTTCTGCATTTAGCTAGCAGATAATTCCACCTGCTGAAAAGACCAGGGAAAGACTTTCATAATCACCCTCTAAATAAATAAAGCCCGAGTTTTAGAAAACCACATTTTCAAAATGAAGAATAGAAATCCACACCTCTCACCACAATTGAGACTGGACGACTCCACTTGGAAGGGATGTATCTCGGATGTTTCCATTCTAGGTAGCGGCATTTATATACTCCAGAATCTTCCCTTGTGGCTGTGAGGACCAGGGAGATGTTGCCTTCTTGCCCATCCAGATCCTTTATAGAGGTCTTATCCTCATTTTGCCTTATGTGGGAAAACCGATAGCGTCTCCTGCCTTGAAGAGTGATGTTGGGAATTGAGCACCAGAGGACAATCTTCTCCCCAACCAGGTACAGGGGTTGTGGAGGATCTGGAGAAAGGCTGGGTGCTGGTGGACGATCTAGGCAGACCCAGAGAGGAAAAAGAAGGGAATATGAAGATGACCCTCAAACAATCCCAGGATTACCTTGATTGGCACCTATAACTCATCTAACTGCACCAGAGTTCTCGGTTGGACTTTCCTTCATATAGAACATAACATGTTCTTTTTCCTCAGAAAATACTCCTTGGAATTGGGAGTTTGAAGAAATCTAGGCTGGGCGGCTTCACCGCCTGAATCGTGGGGCAGAAATATCCCTGAAATCCCACCGATATTCTTTCCCTCTCCAGGGAGAGTCTAAGGAGACAGAATCTCAGTGAAGGAAAAGCAAAATCTTCCTGGTGAAACATTCTCATTTAACAACAAAACTTTGGGACTCAATTGTGCTCGTAAGCCGAGGACTATCTGTATCACATTTCCTTCAGCTTTCTGGAGTAAAACAAATTGGTCTGTTTGAACAGCTTGTACTGTGTCTTATTTTTTGTTTCCTGGACAATTAATGTTTCAAAATTTAATGAATTAATACACACAAGTATCGAGTCTCCTTGAAACATTTTGTGCTGTAGCCACCTTTCTAACAATATGAACAGTGTTTCGCAACCTTGACAAACAAAGTTTGTGAACCTTAAACCACACAATTCCTCAGCCAGCATGTGGAATTGTGAGAGTTGAAGTCCACACAGTTTAAAGTTGTCAAGATGGAGAAACTGTGGTGTAAAGACTTTATAAATTAGAAGAAGGTTCCTTACCAATGACAGAGAATTTAGCCCAATTTACTCATTGGAGACAGAGATATTCTGCCTTCCCTGCTACTCCCAATGTATAAACAAGAAAATGTTGCTTTTGGAGCCATTAGCAATGCAGAAATGAGCAGAATATTTCCGTCCTGTTCGACATATTTCTCCCATTCGCCCTTTTCAATCATGCAAAGGAAGAAGTAATTCTCTCCCTTCTCTCTTTCTGGTGGGGAACATTTTAACTCGATCTGTTCTCCTTTGATGAGAATTCGGAGAGAAGGTGACCAGGACAGGGTGGGAGCTGCTGGAAGAGTCCTCCGAAAACCTGAGAACCAAAGGGGAATGGAAAAGAATCCCATGAGAATTCTTGTACGCTTATAAGCAGATTCTTGCAAGAATCCAAGAGAAACCCACAGAAGTTGACCGAAAGAACCAAATGATCTCTTCTCAAACAAAAGTCTTTACAGGTAGTCCTTGACTTACGACCAGCTGCTTAGTAAATCTTCAAAGTTATGACACCTTACAACCCAGTAGGCTCCATTATGGTCATTAAGTCGAGCCTTAAGTATAGCCAATGCAGAGCCCTCGTCTGAGCTTTCCTCAGCTTCCAGGACTGGCCCATCTTCCTCCCCAACCTCCTCACTGTCTGACTGCTGCCAGTTCCGCTAGCTGCTGGCAGGCCACAACACATGTATCCCTGGACTACAATTCCCATCACCCCTTAGTAGTGGCTGTATTGAACAGAGCTCACAACAGAGAATAGAGAGAATAGAGAATTCTTTATTGACCAAGTATGATTGGACACACAAGGTGGTCTGTTAACTTATTTATTGAAGGGCTGTTGCCATGAATTAGCCTCAACCAGAGCTGTTTGGTCGACCTGAAATGTTTTGTTGACGCTTTTGCTAGATGGAGCCATTGTTAAAATCAGAACTTCTTTAACTTCTATTTTGACACTTGTCACATGGCCCTAAAGAGACTGGTCACAAATGTCAAAGTCACAGGAAATGCTAGTGTAAGTTGACGATTGTGGGTTTGTGCGTGTGCTAAAGAATTTTGCAAAATGGGCCTGTTGTCCTGGACCAAGGAAAGGAGACGTGCAGTCTTTTTGCTTCTTTAATCACTTAAAAACAATATTCCTGCATACAGATTTTCTTTTTCAGAAAGAAGACAAAAAAAAAATCCTACTCAGACATAAGAAAAAGGAAAAAAGGAGATTTTTTTCAGTGTATACCACTGTGATAGCTCTTTTCTCTATTCTTCTGATATTAATTTCAGAAAATGGAACAAGTAGAAGCGGAGAAATGAAGCTTACCTTGGGGGCTCGATTCACACAGGAGGAAAACTGGAAGAAACAAGAAGAGAGCCACCCAATTTATGGTGGGAACAGAGGAAGGTGAAGATGGTGAAGAGAAGCGATAAACTTTCCACCGATCCTCCCATTGGTGGCCTCCGTTCTCCAGGAAACGGTCCATTTGTGGAGCTGGGATCTTCTCAGCACCGCCGCTGCTCTGCCTCTGACCTGGGGGTGACAACCTGTCCTGCAAACATTTCTCTCGGCAGCAAAGAGCAATAGCAATAGCAGTAGACTTATATACCGCTTCATAGGCCTTTCAGCCCTCTCTAAGCGGTTTACAGAGAGTCAGCATATTGCCCCCAACAATCTGGGTCCTCATTTTACCCACCTCGGAAGGATGGAAGGCTGAGTCAACCCTGAGCCGGTGAGATTTGAACCGCTGAACTGCTGATCTAGCAGTAGCCTGCAGTGCTGCATTTAACCACTGCGCCACCTTGGCTCCAACTGGATGAGCAAGAGAGGAAGCACGTCATTAACAACTCTCCACCACATTCCTCTTCACCTAGAAGGCCCAGCGAGGTGAACCCAGCGCACCGCTCAGCTCCCAGGCCTTCTTGACCACAAAAAACATTTTCTGCAATTTCACAAGAGCATCTCACTGCCTCCAGCCCTAGGCATGCCATTCTCAAGTCCTCTGAGCAACCCCGGAGCTTAAGAAGAGCCAGAAATAACATAAGTGGTCTGGAACTGACAAAACGTAGAGCAAAAGTCCAAATTTCCTTTACGTGATGCTTTTGCTCTCAGCTTCAGAGCTTCTCCCTGAGATCCCACAAGCCCTCCTTGACCTCCAATCCAGGATCTCCTTCCCATCCAGCTCCACCAATCCATAGTGTAGCATCTCTGCCGCATCTTCAAAATTAGTTACCAGGATCCACAGCGTTGCTCAGAAACTTAACCACTATTAAACGGTTGTAGAAGTAGTTTAACACGCAGTGGAAAAGACGGTCATCGCTTGAAGGCCCATCCTCTCTTCCAAATGTTCTTCTCATCTAAAAAGACAAAGGAGAGGATGAATTCAGGAGAAGAAGAAAGAGTCATAACCCTATTTATTTAATTTTATCTCCGCTATTTCTAGGCTGCCTCAATCAGACAACTCTAAGCAGCTTAAAACTCCTGCAGCCGAGCAATCCTGCACTACTAACAAAGCCAATCAAATTTGACAGTGGACAAAATTAGCTTTTCCCTCCGGATTTCTTTTGAATCCTTATTGGCAATTCCAACTGGATGATAAAAAAACAACAACACACCACCAGATGAAGGGCTACCGATCGGTCTCCGGATACGCTTCAAAGTGCTAGTCGTAACTTATAAAGCCTTATAAAGTATTGGACCTGGGTACTTGAGAGACCGCCTGCTGCCAATTACCTCCCATAGACCCGTTAGATCGCACAGGGTCGGCCTCCTCCGGGTTCCGTCCACCAGCCAATGCCATCTGGCTACCACCCGGGGGAGGGCCTTCTCTGTAGCAGCTCCGGCCCTTTGGAATGAACTCCCCGTGGAGATTTGGACCCTCACCTCTCTCCAGGCCTTCCGGAAAGCCGTCAAAACCTGGCTGTGCCAGCAGGCCTGGGGTTGATGAGTTCCCCTCCCCTCTCGACTTGTATGGCTGTATGACTTTTGTGTATTTTAATTACGTGTATTGTGTCTGTGTCCCCTTTTCCCCTTCGGAGTTGTTCGCCGCCCTGAGTCCCTCCCAGAGAAGGGAGGCATACAAATAAACTAAATCTGAATCTGAATCTGAATGTGAAAAATAACTCAGCTCTTTGACGATATTGCCAAGTTGAAGGGCTTCTTTATTAAGGCTTTATTATTCTTTTCATGGCACGGGGACGTATGGCTCCACTTTGGGAATGCCTGGCTTATAGGAGAAGAAGTGGAACGAATCAGGCCAGGTACACAAGGCTGGCATTTAGGACTTGCAGAAAGCAAGAACGTCGTGGCTTCTTGCCATTCACACCTCTTACCTCACCGGATGGCTATTTTAATTTTTCATTCTCTTTGGGTGCAAGAGAGGAGGGGGGCAGTGAGCTGCTTCACAGAGAAAAGGCTTTAGTGAGGTGAAGAAGGCCTAGGAGCTGAGCTGCAACTTGGGCTGGATGAATGACACAGTTTCTCCCTCGGCCCTTGCGTTGCAGGACTGACTCAAGAGAAGTCGCATCTCTGAATCTCTCTGGGGAAGGAAGAAGAGAGGGACAGAGAGGCCAAGAAGAGATTCCCAGGAATCCTGAAGAGAAGATGGAGACCATTCCTTGGATGATAGGTTTGGGACCTCTTTCTTCTACTTGCCATCTCAATCTGACTCTCCTCCTCTCTGAGGAGACGATGGCTTTACTCCCACGTTCTTCTCTTATTCTAGATCTTTCTCAGCAAACAAGAACTTTCTTGTTTCTTACTTTGGTGTAACTTGAACAACGGGGGGCACTTACCTGCCTCCCCACAATTGTGTCTCTTGATTTATGACCATCTGAGCTAAAGGGCATTTGGGGGGATGCAGAGCAGTCTCTCTTCCTCCCACCAAAAAGACCCAGAAGACGACTCAAAACTGCAGCTTCAAAGTCAATTAAAGAGATTAGGAAGTTGGGGCAATGGATGAGCAAAGAAAGGGGTCGTTCTGTGGGACACATTGAGGGGTGTTGAGTATAAGGAGCCTTCCTTTTCTCCTTCCTCCTCCTTTCAAAGGACTGAGAACTGAAGACATCAGAATAACTGATAGTCTCCTTTTTTGTTCTTCCAGCTAATCCCAGACATGATAAGGATGGGTTGGGGACTCTTGTGACCCCCAAGGGCCAGAACATGGGTGGGAGAAGACCCTTTTCCCTTCATCTCATCTGATGCATCCATTCAGAGAAGGAGATTCAGTTGAGGATGGTGGGGATGAAAGTCTTGCACAGTCTGGGATCATCTCTTGTTCTCTTAACTCCACCTTCCCTCTTTCTCTCTTTCAGTCCTTTCATGGATCCTCCTGGGAGCAGGTAAGAGACCCTCATGCAGACTTTGCTTTGTGTTCACAAAAATGTAGGCTGTGGTTGTTGCATTTGGATGGTTTTCTTAGATCACGGAATCGGAATATAGATTTAGAAGGAGATGGAAAATACTCCTGATAGTCTCCTAAAAGACTTAAGAGAAGAATATGGGGGACAAGCCAAAAAAGAGAGATAAGATTAAAATCTTGGATGTGGACAAGAGATGATGGATAAAGGGGGAAAAAGAGTAAAAGATTTTCCAGGATTATACCTTAATAATGTCTACTAATATTAGAATTATATAGACTGGATAATTATTTTGTATGTAGTGTAATAAACATCAGGATAAATATTTTAACATAAATAGATATGAAGAGTGAAACAAGGGAATTATGAAAAAAATGATGAATAAGAATCATATATCAATTGGAAAAGGAGAGCTTGAATGATGGTATTGTCAAACATGTATAAAATATGATTACCGGTGAAATGATAAAATCAAACAATGAGCGATTAGAAGGTAAACATGTGTATTAATAGTAGAACTACACAAATTGGAGGATTGGAAAGAATATTAATAAATCCCCTTTAAATGATTGCGATTGGCATTAGAACTGTACATTGAGTAATGAAAGGAGGAAGGATGAAACTTTAACATAAATAGATGTGAAGAGACGAATGAGGGGAATATAAATAATTAAACAGCTGAAGATGGGAAGTAGAAAAGAAACATCTTAGAATATTACAGTGTGTGTGTGTGTGTGTAAAAGTTTAAGACGGAGATAGAAATAAGCGAGGAATAATAGCACAGATATATTAACATATTAAGGTATATGAAAGACTAGGAAGAAGATCTCAGCGCTGGTTCATGAGGCAAACTAGCTTGCAGTGCCAGCTCTGATCTGATTTTGCAATGCAAGAAAACCAAACTCCAACCCTCCTGTGGTTTCCAAGCTTTTCCTGGTTGAAAGGTTGGAGGTGGTTCTCAGTGAATCCGTCAGGAAGACCTCTGGCTTAGAAGAAGAAGAAGGGGAGCTGAACAACAGAATTGTTCCCACTGGAGAAGAGAGAATCAGTTGGTCAAGGATCCCCAGAGCTGTTTAGAGATGGGAGCCATTCTGGGAATCGGGGTGGATATTCTGGTGTAGAGATTTGGGTCCAGGAAGAGATAGGAATAGCAGTTAGACTTATATACCGCTTCATAGGGCTTTCAGCCCTCTCTAAGCGGTTTACAGAGTCAGCATATTGCCCCCAATAACAATCCGGGTCCTCATTTTACCCACCTCGGAAGGATGGAAGGCTGAGTCAACCCTGAGCCGGTGAGATTTGAACCGCCGAACTGCAGAACTGCAGTCAGCTGAAGTAGCCTGCAGTGCTGCATTTAACCACTGTGCCACCTCGGCTCAGAAGGAAGGACTCGATGGCTTCTCTTTTTTTTTCTTTGGTCCACGGACAGATTCATCTCAATTGGACGTACCAATCAAACATGAAGATATCCATGAAAATACCTTCATTCTGAAGACTGCGGATCTGGATTCAAACCAAAAAAAGGTAGTATGTACATGCATGTTCTGGGGACCATCTGGAGGAAGCCAATTTTCTTCCAACAATAGCCAGCTGGTCTTCTCAATCATTGGTAAGATTAATATTTATTTCAGGGAAACACTTAAATCAAAGGTAGACCCAATGCTCAACCTATGAAAATATCGCTGTTCCATAGATGGAAGGTGTAGACATTTTGGTGAGGTACCTATAAGGGGCCCAGACCACTCATGAGAGAAGGTGTGGAACGTCTGCCAGTTTGAACTGAGGCAACGGAATGTGAGGCAAGTGGCAGTTGGAACAGAGTTCTTTTCAGATGGGGAGGGGGAGTAGAACTCCTTAGCGTCAGAGCGTGTTAATTATTGTCTAGGAGATACTAATGATCTGATGGTCATTTTGAAAAATCATTTCTTAGCAAGCACTTAGAAGCCAAGAGGAACATATATGACAAATTTCAAGTTTGTAAGCTTTATGCTTTTGGAGATTTCGTGATGAGTGAGTGGCACTTGGCTTTTATATATAGAGAGAGAGATTACAGGTATAATTTTTGGTTTTGTTTGCCACAGCCAGGAACAAAATCTCCATTCTAGGCTCTAATTTAGCACTCTGTCATTAGATCCTGGAGAGTTAAAACAAAGAAAATTCACAACAAACTTTTTACCAAAAATGAAACTATAAACAAAGCTGACACCTGTGGTGTTTATAGTCACTGCAGTATAGCAAGAGAGAGACCTGTGGAAGGATTTTTTTTAAACAAGAAAATGTTTATTGTAATTTCCCCTTAAAGTGAAAGTAAAATTAATTTTCCTCTCTTGTTTTCCCACTTTAGATTTCGTTTTACAAAATATCGCTGCTTTGCTTCATACAAATGGTATCTTAGGTTCAAGGAGGCTCTGTGAATGATTTGGGGAAACTTCTCTGCTTCAAAGTAGACATGTGGGGATCCAGAAACTATGCTGGATATAAAAAAACAACAACCTCTGAATCTGCTCTTGAATTAGATTTAGATTCTGGATTTTACAATGATGGGAAGAAGGGACCCCCCACTTACCCACCATTTATCTGCGCTGGAGACCCCCCTTCTCCATCATGGACTCATCCACAACCAGACCAGAAAGTGGACTTCAAAACTCAGAAATGGAGGCTTTCCCACAGTGCATCTCTACTTTCGTTTTTATTTTGCTTTTTCTCTGACATTTAGCTCCGCTGGAGATCCCATCTCCATGCAACGTGCAGTCATCAAAAATATTCATAGGGAGAAAAAAGGGATTGTGGACTTTGTGAAAGGAAATGTGTTGGTGGCGTCATCAGTTAGGAGAAACACCCTACAAGCAAAGAGCCTGGATCTTCCCTCCCTATTCAGAGAGTCCTACACAGGACGAAATCTTTCCTATGAGTAAGAGATGCTTCAGGGTAGAATATGGTCCTTGGTCTAATCCTTCCTGCATTTGTATGATGCATCCGATCTCTCTCTCTCTCTCTCTCTCTCTCTCTCTCTCTCTCTCTCTCTCTCTCTCTCTCTCTCTCTCTCTCTCTCTCTCTCTGTGTGTGTGTGTGTGTGTGTGTGTGTCCGTCCTTCCACATTAAAGTTTCTTTCTTTGGCTGTTTCTATTAGGGGTTTTCTGACTGGAACATGGACCTGGATGGCACTGAAAGACCTCAACAGCCAAGATCCAGACAAACCAATCAATCAAGATCCGTTGGACCGTATGATACATTAGATTTCCCTTTATAGATTAAAATAGCCATTATGAGGAAGATTTAAAAAAGTATGTTATGAAGAGAAGAAATGATAATTGAAATCTTCACAGCAGGCTCAATTCTATCCTGAGATAGAACGGACTTGGTTAAGATATTAAAATTTCATAGCTGGAGCTGTGGGGTTATGCAGAGAGAATGTGCCGTTATGGCTTTGATTGGAGATGGCTGGCACTTGCGTGAGGCAACCTGCACTGTGATTGGTTCCTGGGGTGTGGAGGGGGAGGTTCCCTTTTTCCTGCCTTTTTCTTCTCTGAGCTCTGTGATTTACCTCACGATGCTCCTGTTGAGCCTGACTAACTTTTTTGCTCTGTATATTCAGGGAGTCCTCAACTTTTGAGCACAATGGAGCCCAGAATTTCTCTTGCTAAGTGAGGCACCTGTAAAAGGGAATTTTTGTCCTATTTTGTGACCTTTCTGGCCGCAGTTGTTAAGTGAATGGTTTCAGTTGTTCATTTAGTGACACAGTTGTTAACTGAATCTGGCTTCCCCATTGACTTTGCTTGTCAGAAGGTCAATGAGAAAAAGGGGATCAGGTGACCCCCCCAAGACACTGCAACCATCATAGGTATGAGTCAGTTGCCAAGCGTCAGAATTTTGATTAGAGTGGTGCAATGGTCATACGTTTGGGAAACGGTCATAAGTCACTTTTTCCAGTGGCGTTATAATATCAAACGGTCACTAAACAGCCTGATGTAAAACAAGGACTACCTCTAGTTATAAAATGCATTTATTGGCAAGTTTGTATCAGCATCTCTGGCTCCATTTGGACACCAGCTGTGCAATTCCTTGATAGATTCATAGAATGAGATTATGCCCAGGGTTTTTCCCCCGTTTGTTGGGTTTTCTCTTCTGCCATAAATCAAAACTGAGCTGCATCGTCATCTCTTCAAGGGTGGCATCCATGTCTAGGAAAAATATAGGGACTGGACCAAGAGAGACACACGTTCCTGCAATCAGGGATGGTTTTGATTCCTCCTTTTGGGGGGAAACAGAATATCACTGTACAATATCCCTTCTTCTCCCCGTTGTGTAAGAAGATTCCTCCTTGTTGGTCCAGGAGGAGATGGGCTGAAGGAGACCTGGATGCAGCTGTAGGTGAGCTCAGAGTCCTGGGGAAAGTGAGGGAATGAGAAGACATCGTTCAATCTGCCTGCAGCTAAGGAACCCATTGAGAACATGGGATTCCTCCATTTTGCAGCATTTTTTAGAAATAAATAAGCTTAAAACAACTACAAAGATTCTCAGCCTGTCAAGGAAAAGAAGGATTGACTTTTGGCATCAGATCTAACCCAGCCTAGTCTCCTGTCTCAGATTCCCGATGGTGATGAGACGCTTCTGAGAAACCCAGAGGGGCAATCCCCTAAAACTTTGCCCCAACACTTAATAATAGGAATCTTTAATGCCTTCTAAGATACTTTGAAAATATTTCTTTCTGTTTGTGTGGGCTTCAAGGCCATTCAATTTCTTGGCCAACACATGATTTGTTAGCCATAAAGAGAATTATTTGGCTTTCCCATTTTCTAAAGAAAGATCTGGTACTTCCAAAATTCCAAAATTCTTTGTTGGAAACTAAGCAAGTCAAGAGAATTAGAGCAGATGTTTAGAGAGCTCAAGACAAATGGTCTTTACGGAAGGAAAAATCATGTTTGCATTTAAGGGTTAAAGTTCAGACGCTCTGAATCCTATCCACATCATTCCTGTTTCTTCATGGCAGTTGGGAGACTCCAGAGGACACCATCAATAGTGGGGATAAAACTTCTTTTCATAGACTTGGTAAATAGACCTCCTGCAGGCCCTGATTAAAGTCACCCGTGAATCCCGGGGGTTTCAAGCCTTCACAAGGTACGCAGTGAAATATAAGTTGCCAAGAGATGTCCATACAAGATCTACTAAAAAAGCAATTAGAATACAAATACTACAAATGGCAAGGGAAAAAAAGATTGCACTACTATTGGATGGATAAAAGATGATGTAATGAAATGTAATAAAAATTAATTTGAGTTTATTTAAAGTTACCATATTTTGTATAATATGAAGTAATAATAGTTATAGTCAAATGATTAATAATGATAATACTGTATGTATGTGTAGAAAGATAGATAGATAGATAGATAGATAGATAGATAGATAGATAGATAGATAGATAGATAGATAGATAATAGGAGATTTTATATAATTTGTAAGTGAGGGCTATGGAGAGGATGTAGAAAAGTATGAATTTACCTAAAATGTAGAATATCTTATATAAAATGAAGTAATGACATTTATAGTCAAATAAATGTATAATAATGATAACAATTATATACATATATACCAGATAGATAATACGAGATTCTATATAAAGTGTAAGTGAAGACAAGGGTAAGAATGTACAAAAAAGGTTTGTAACCAAGCGACACACTGCATGGAATTGGAAGATGTTTTTATGCTTTATGTGTGTTTGTACTTTTCTGTTTAAAAATAAAAAAAATGTTTTTTATAAAAAAAAGTCACCCATGAATCCCACCAGCTACCTTGACAGGTGAGGAAGTATCTGCTGTTGCTGCTGGAGGCTCCATCACTGCAAGGTCATTTCTTTCCTTTTCCATGGGCTGAAATGGTTCCTGGGATGCTGATGCTTCCGAGGGAGAAATAATAATAATAATGATAAAAAAGAAAGATAAAATGACTTCTTTCCATCAATCTCACATATTGTTTGCCCTTCTCTCCAAGGCCTGGCTCTCCTTTCCTGCGTCCCCAGAGAATCTCTCCGTCAACATCTCCAATCCTATCAGGAGCCACATCTATAAGGTGACCAGATTTTCAGATTGGTAAAGAGGGACACCTGTGACCGGGGGGGGGGGGGGGGGGCTTGATTAAAAATTTTGTACGGAGCAACAAAAATTTTCATACAACGCAAAAATAGTATTGTAATAGTCTAAGACAATTTAAAAAAAGAATCCACACAGAATAAACTGAAGTAAAACATTTCAAACTATTCCATACAGAATAAATGGAAGTAAAACTATTTTAAAAAATTCTATGCACAATATATTTCCAAGTATTGTGCATAGAATTTTTAAAAATGGTTTAAAAGAAGATTCTATCCAAAATACAAAATACCAGCTGCAGTTATTCACTTAAGAACTGTGGCAAGAAAGGTGGCATAGTGACCAAAGTTACAATGGCATTGAAAAAAGTGACTGATGACCATTTTTCACACTTAGCGACCATTTTCACACTTAGCGACCGTTGCAGCAGCATCATGGTCACACGATCAAAATTTTGATGTTTGGCAACAGTTACAATTTATATTTGTAAATTGTAGTTATGTTGAAATAAAAAAATATTACAATACTATTTTTGCATTGTCTGAAAATGTTTGTTGCTCCGTATAAATTTTTTTAATCAAGCCCCCACCCCCAGTCAAAGGTGTCCCTCTTTACTGAAAATCTGGTCACCTTGCTTTTTAGGATGCTGTCTAGATTTGCCATAGCTTTCCTCCCCAGGAGCAAGCGTCTTTTAATTCCTTGGAATTGGGTATGTCTAGTTTAATGAAAAGAAGGACCGAGGTATTGTATTGTGGTTGCTGCAATTAATATACTTAATAACTCCATTTTTATTCTTTATTTTTTAATAATTTTCATAACAGTTGCTCCTGTTTTTGTAATTACTGTTTTATATTATTATTTTAGTGGATTGTTGTCACCCCTGAGTGTCATTTCTATTGAGATGTACACATTTGAACAATAAATGTATTTATTTTCATATTTAAGGAAAGGCATCATCTATAAACTAAGCAAAGGTGTAGCTTCCAAGATGTGCCCTTGGGATCTTGAAGTTGGTGGGAATCTACTCTGAGATTAATTGAGGAAAGCTTAATAACAGGGAGTTCTTAACTTAAATCCACACAGAATAAAACTATTTTAATAAAACCTATGCACAATAAATAAAATATTATTTTAAAATACATTAAAAAAGAAAAGCAAAAATCCCACTTACCAGTAGGCAGACACTCCAAGTCAATCCAGAATGATGTAGATGTTAATACAAAGGACTGAGCAAATTAAAATGGTTAAATAGTCCCAGGGAAATATTTTTCAAAGAAAAAAGAACAGCCATCATTTTCCCCCATACGAGCAGACCTCCAAACTCCGCGCCCCTCCCCTCTGGAAAATCCAGGAAGTTACAGTCGCTTCCCTCTCTAGGCAGCTACTTCCCGCAGCTCTATGGTAATGGGTCATTTTTTCTTATAAAAGTGAGTAAAAAGGGGCGGGGGAGGTCCATTTTCGTGCTTTAATGTTTTAATATCTTCAATGAAAGTACTGAGACAGAGACAGAGACAGAGAGGTTAGTTAGACAGAGTGCCTTTTGTCTTGCCCCGGTTAGGATTTCTTAAGCAAATCCACTGGGCTTTCAACATGAAGCCAGAAAATCGGGACTTTTTTAAAACGCGGAGGGACACGTGAAAAATTGTTAAAAAGCGTGCTTGTCACGCTGAAATTGGGTCGTCTGGTCACCTTACAAATCTAGGACTCCAGGTGAGGGAACCCTCGAACCCCAACCCTTCACTTACTGATCTTCTTCTTCCAGCAATAAAAGGCAAGTGGAACCAGCAGGATTATAAGGATTATAAGAGGAATCGCCATCCAGGAATATCTCCAAATAGGATTTGAATCTTGGGTACCAACTGGTTTGAGTAACAAACAAAAAAGATGATTTAGTATTTCTTGTCAGAACATTTTTACTCTGCCTGTTCTTGAAGGTTTAAAATCCATTACATCTACAAATGAAAGAGACCTCCCCCACTTTTTTTTTATCAAGCTCAGTTCTGGATTTTTCATGGACCTCTCTGTGGAGCTAGTTAACAACCCCACAAAACTCATTGACTTTTCTCCAAGACTCTCTTGTTCCTGCGTGCCTTTCATGGTGGCCTCAAGATTGAACCAAATCCGAATCTCCTACCTGGTTCAACTGTGATGTTTACTGCCTGGCTCAAAGAAGACTTGACCCATCGGTTGCTTCTCTTTTCTTCATAACTGCAAGCAAATTCTCCATTGTGGTTGAACGAGGCATGAGGGATTCTCAGAGAGGCATTTTGAAGAGGATTTGTGGGTTCAGTGGAGGGATCCAGAAGACCTTCTTCCCTGGAGGTGATCTCCACCCCATCCTTGTAGAAATGGAACTTCTTCTCTGCATTGTCTCCTTCCGTTGAGCAGAGGAAGAGCAAGGGGTCACCTTCCTTCACCCTCTGGGACAACGGTTCCACTTTCAGCACGGGGGAAGGGGGGGCATCTGCACAAAATGTTCACAAGGAAAATATAGTGCACTTCCATAGCTTGAGCATTGTGTTACCTTCTGGTATGAATAGTTGGGGGTAATAAATATTCATCTTACCAATAACTGAGAAGACCAGTTGGTTACTTTCGGGAGAAAAAGTATATCCTTTAGATGTCTCCCTGATCTTACAGGTGCATATTATCTTTATTTGGCTAGATTTCAGATGTCCAGTCCTGAAGTTGAAGGTATTGTTAGTGAGATATTGAAATCCAATAGGTAAGTAGGATTGATCCCTACAGTAGAAAAAGAACTCTGGACTCCCTGATTCGACTCCCTTGGGGAGGGAGCAATTCAAGGAAATCTCTTCTCCTTTAATAACAAAGTCGTGTTGAATAGACGAGGACAGTCTGGGGGCTGGTAGAGATGAATCTTTCTGTGAACCTGAAGAAAGAAAGAGAAACCATTGAGTCCTTCCTTCTGATCGCCTCCTGGAACCAAGTCTCTACACCAGAACATCCACCCTGACTCCCAGGATGATTCCCATCCATCATCTGCTCTGAGGATCCTTGACCCATTGCTTCCTCTTGCCAGGACAGAATGCTGCAAATGAAAAGTTGTCCTCCCCTTGATGGCTTGCATGAGGGTCCATCCAAGTGTGGGAAGCTCTCCCACCTTGTAGAGAATATTAAAAGAGATAGAATATTATATTTTCCCAAAGGGGAAATGGAGAAAACATGTTCTTAAAGGCAACCCCACTCTTCCTGCATAGTAAAATAGCCTCCAGAAAATGCCTGAAGTCTTTAGAGATGGAGATTTTGTGCCCATTAAGAAACCCTGGCTAATCTAATCATAAACCAAACATCTTCAGCTCCAGGGTGATGGGATTAAGAAGGACAGGACATGACGTTTAGGACATAATATGATAAAACCCACCACCATTAGGATAGCAAAAAATGCAGAGCTCACTACATAGCAAAAACCCCTAGTGATATTTCAAACATTGCACAATCCCCAGCAGCATCTCAGAAACTGTATAAAAATCCATGCGCTCATCAAACTAATTTTTCAGCTGTCCCAGAACCACATGCTGGTTCTTCTTATCCATAATGGAATCCTTCTTTCCAATCAGCCTCCCTTTTATTTCCATCAACATTCTCCCAGTTTGGAAGTAAACCAGATGGATTTTCCTTCCTATGCAAGATTTCAATCCATCCCGATCTTTTAGGATCCTCTTCCTTTCTGCTCTCCTTGGTTTGCAGACCCTTCTTCATTTTATATTGGGAGAAGACGTTGTTGAGGTGGACATATTTTAGAAGGGTCCATCTTAGACTCACCAGGGACATGAACAGAAGGATTTTCACGGTTATCTGGTAAAAACAACTGTTAATTCTTCAGTTTGGCAAAGTTTACCAAACCAAAGATTAGATGACTTTGCATTGACTCTTCAGGGAGACTCAACAGGGTGGATCATGGCCATCTGCAGGTGCCTCCTGAAGAAGCAACAAGGACTGGATTTGTCCATTGCACTAACCCAAGTAGAAAAGAGCAGCAGAGCAGCTGCACCCACAGAGATGGACTTTTCTCCTCCTGAATCACTCTTTGGGCTTTCGGTTTCTCCCACTTTCAGAGGCCGCAACAATCATAGTTTAAGTGTTTGTGAAGAGAAGCAAAGTCTGCATGAGGGTCTCTTACCTGCTCCCAGGAGGATCCAATGAAGAACTGAAAGAAAGAAGGAGGGAGGGTGGAGTTAAGAGAAGGAGAGATGATCCCAGGCTGGGTAAGACTTTCATCCCTACCATCTTCTTCCCCAACTGAATCTTCTTCCCTGAATGGATGTAGCAGATGAGAAGCTGCCCTGAAGGAAGAGGAGGAAGGGGTCTTCTTCCAACTATGTTCTGGCCATTGGGGGCCATAATAGTTCCCAAACCACCATTACCAGTTTGGAATTACCATTAGGGACAGAAATGGAGTCCAGGAGAGTTTTCTCTCCAAAGTTCAGCCATTCTGATGTCCTCAATTCTCAATCATTTGAGAGGAGCAGTGGGGAGAAAAGGAAGAAAGAAGAAGGAGGTCCCACACCTATCATCCAAGAGATGATCTCCATCTTCTCTTCAGGATGAAGAGGACTGGAGATACAATTGACTGGGGGGGGGGGGAAATACCCCTTTTATTCCACTTAACAGGACCAGGGGAGGAGAATATCCTGAGAAGGATGTAGGGAGGGGGGGGGACAATACATGGGAGTAAAGATATCAACTTTCAGATGGAGAAAAGGAAGAGACAAATTGAGATGGAAGAAGAAGACAAGAGGTCCCAAACCTATCATCCAAGTGATGATCTCCATCTTCACTTCAGGATGACGAGGACGCTGGTCTTCACCTCTCTCTCACTCTCTTCTTCCTTCCCCAGAGAGACAAAGAGCTGCAACTTCTCTCGAGACAGTCCTCCAACTCAACCTCCAAGGGAGGAACTGCGTCATCCCCACCTAGGACATCACACCCACGCCCCCCTAGACCAGGACAGAGCTCATCTCCGAGGCCTTCTTCACCACACCAAAGCCTTTCTCTCTGCAGCAAAGAGCTGCCAGCATCCTCCCGGCCTCTCTCGTGCCCCAAGAGAATGGAAAATAAAATAAAGACAAACATCTAGTGCGGTGAAAGGTGAAAGAGCAAAAAAAACCCAAATTGTTGAATTGTTTTGGAAGGCCTAAACTCCTTCCTGTGTTTCTGGCTCCAGGTCTTATCCTAAGCAACAGACGAATTGGAGCCACAGAGAAATTGACAAAGCATTCTGTCAGGCCTGCAGTTATATTCCTTTTTAGGATTTTGGCCTGCCACACTCTCTCTTATTTCATTATGCTGTTTCATTAGCGTAGTAATTGGGAGGGGGAATAGGAAGGAGTAGAATTGTGGGATGTGTTGTTGTCATTCTTTTCTAGAAGCCCAAGGTCATCTTTTGTCTCCACATCTCTGCACCTGACCGGAACCAGCTGGGTGGAGATGCCAGTGTGGCCGAAGAAGATTGGACCATGTGATGGATTTATCGGGTGTGGGGATAAGATCATGAACTTTCAACCGGGGTGGAATCCCAGGAAGCTTTTAGATTCGGGATTCCACGGTTTGTGCCAAAATGTCTGTCTTATTAAATTGGAACTTTAAGGATAGCTCTGGCTTGGACTCTGATTTAATTCTGCACGATATTTGGAACGCTGACAGATTCATTATGAGGAATTTAGATTGCAAAAGAGCAGCAGGTTCTGCTGAAACAGTTCTGAAGATGGCAGGTTGGGCCTTTAAAACAGCAGAATGATGATCCTTATTGTGATGTGTTTGACGGACATCCCAAACCATCATCTTATTTCAATAAAGAGTTAAAATTAGTTATATGTTATACGTTTTCCAGTATTTTGGAATTGGCACAAATAATATCCTGGACTTGAAAACTAACAGCCAAAAATTTTCTTTAAGAAAAAAATCTGCTACTGAGTTTATTTTGGTTTGATTTTCATAGTAGAATGATAGTTAGTGTGGAAAAGGTCCCCTCAAGTAGGCTTCACAGTGGCTGTTTGAGGCCTCAGGCCTACATCTCTCTATCCAAATCCAGGTCTCTTTTTTAAACCTTTTATAAAGGCCAAAACACAGCCAAGGTTGGAGCTGAAAGACCCCAGGAAACAAAATCCTGGCCAACCAATCAACCCAGATCCACTGGAGCACAAATTCTCCCTTAAAGATTTGCTTTCTCCAATATATTAAAGTGCCGATTCAGAAGAAGAGGAAGAAGGAAGAAGAAGAAGAAGAAGAAGAAGAAGAAGAAGAAGAAGAAGAAGAAGAAGTAGTAGTAGTAGTAGTAGTAGTAGTAGTAGTAGTAGTAGTAATCAAAAAAGGAAATTACAAAAACAACAAGTCAACTCTTCCCAGAGGCTCAAGTCTGCAGATAACTAAGATCCACAGAATAGGATGGTGTTGAAGATTTCCCCATTTTTTATGGGTTTTCTCTTCTGCCCTTTATGACTTTATTTAATTTATTTATTGGAGCTGAGCTGCATCTCATCATTTCGGAATACAGGAGAGCAGAGGTGGAGGGGACCTTGAAGGTCTTCCAGTCCAACCCCCTGCTCAGGCATCAAAAGTATACCATTTCAGACAAATGTTGTACAATCTCTTCTTAAAAACTTCTAGTTGTGGGGCATTCACAATGTTTGGGGACAATTTGTGTCCAGTGATTAATTGTTCTAAAAGTCAGGAAATTTCTCCTTAGTTCTAGCTTGCTTTCCAATTCCTGCCAAATTCCCTCTCCAGAGACTGAGCCATGAATTAGCCTCTGGTTAAAGGAGGAAGGAACCAAGAACTCTTCATTTCTGGAAGGCTGATGTCCATATCTACACCTAATAAGAAGAGGCTGGGCCAAGAGGTGTAGCAGTAGATTGAGATTTGGTTTTGCAATCTACTTACGAAAGATCAGGACTCGAGACCACGAAGGTGCGAGAGAAACAGCTTTATTGACGCGTCAAGAGTTCAGAGTGTTGCACACCAAAATTGAACTGCCTGGGCTACGCCCTGGGCAGTGATTTTATACCTTTTAATCAAACTTCGTAAATCAGTAGGCGTTACAATAGGCGTATACATATTGAATGTCCAAGCCCCCTGCTTAGGACAGGGAAATACATTTTGGAAAAATACAATGCAGAAGTCAAAAGTTACAATACAGAAGTGAATCCTGTAAGTCATAAAAACAAGATAGAAAAAGTGCTGAGATGATGCCCACATTATTCTGTCATTTGGCTATTTTAAGTTATTCTACACCCACATTACTTCCGTGTGCCATCCTTTGTGCAGAAGCGTGTGACATGTTCCCGTAATATTTGTAAGACTTATGAGGAAGTTGGAAGTCAAGAAGTCAGGAAGTCAGAAGTTAGAAGTCAAGTCAAGTGCACTAAAATGAAATGTCAAGCTAATATAGGTTTATAAGGTCCATCCTATTAAGACCACCTAACCTGGCCAGCCACTGGTGGGTCTACCTCTGCATACCCTCCTGCCTCAGAGGGATACATTTTGCTGCAATCAGGGAAGGTTTTCCTTCTTCTGTTAGGATTAAAAGGCAGAGTTATGGTAGATGATCTCCTCCTCTTCCTCTTGTCTAAGATGGCTCTTCATTGTTGGACCAGGAGGAGACGGAGTGAAGACGTTCTGGGTGTCGCTGTAGGTGACTTCAGGTTCTGGGGAAAGAGGGACATTGTTCACTCATTCAATCTACCTGCAGCTGAGGAACCTCTTGAGAACATGGGATTTCTCCATTGTTTTACATCATTTTTAGAAATAAATAAGGTCGACCCATCTGCTATAGCCCAGAAAGATTGCTGGCCCATCAAGGAAAAGAAGAATTGACCTTTGGCATCAGATCTGACCCAGTCTATGTAGTTTCCTGCCTCAGATTCCTGATGGTGTTGAGATGCTCCTGAGAAACCCATTGGGACCTTCCTTTAAAACTTTGCCTCCAACACTTGATTAGAGAAATCTTTCATGGTTTCTAAGATACTTAGTTTTAACTATTTCTTTATATTTGTTCGGGCTTAAAGTCAATTTAATTTCTTCACCAATGTATGATTTGTGAAACTGAAGGCCATAAAGAGAATTACTCTTCTCCATTTTTGAAAGAAATATATAGGGATACTACAAGGCTTAAATTCTTTGGTTGAAACCAAACAAATGAAGAAATGTAGAAGAAGGTGTTCAGAGAGATCAAGGCAAAAGGACTTATGGAAGGGAAATCCTTGAATTGAACTCCTAACACTTGAGAGACCACCTACTGCCAATTACCTCCACTAGACCAATTAGATCCCACAGACTAGGCCTCCTCCGAATTCCATCAGCCGGCCAGTGTCGACTGGCGACTACCCGGAGGAGGGCCTTCTCTGTGGCTGCTCCGACCCTCTGGAACGAACTCCCCGTGGAGATTCGTACCCTCACCACCCTCCAGGCCTTTCGCATAGCCCTTAAAACCTGGCTGTTCCGACAGGCCTGGGGCTAAAGACTTGCAGCCCCACTTCGAATGGTATGATTGTTGTGCTTTTAATTGTGTATGGTTTTTATGTTTTGTAACTTGTCTGTTTTTCCCCTCCCTTGAGTTGTGAGCCGCCCTGAGTCCCTTTCAGGGAAAAGGGCGGCATACAAATAAAGCAAAATGAAATGAAATGAAATGAACATTATGCCAAGATATAGTATAGAATGTTTACCATATACAATATACATTTTTATATACTGCATATACAATATACTATAAATTGTGTAGAATGCGAAGGATGTGTTTTTTCAATTTTTTTTACAGTTTTCTTATGTATGATGTACACTGAAGATGGCATTTAATTTCGTTGTACGCGGTGCAATGACAATAAAGTAAACTAAACTAAAAAACTAACATTGTTCCTCATGTCATATCTGTCCATTCCTCTCAACTCCTGACCTGACTCTCCCTGGAGGATCTCTCAGTCAACATCTCCAACCACTTTAGGAGCCACCTAGGACTCCAAGTAAGGGAACCTTTCAACCCAGATCCCTTCACTTACTGCTCTTCTTCTTCCAGCAATGAAAGGCCAAAGGAACCAGAAGGATTATAAGAGGAAGCGCCATCCGGGCATAACTCCAAATCAAATTGAAATCTTGGTTCCAAACTGGTTCAACTACCAAAAAAGAAGAAGAAAGATTATAATATGTGTTTTTTGGTGGAACATTTTTATCGTGATTGTAATTGAAGGTTCAGATGCTTTTTCATCTACACCAGATTCCTCTTCCCTTAGTCTCACTTCTAGACGTTCTGTGGGACCTCATAGAAGCCCTTTGTCTAGATCTTTCTTTGTCCTGCCTAACCTCTGTGCTCCAGCACAAGGCCAGTTACATAAAGAGCATAATAAATAATTAAATCAGGTGTCTCAAAGCAGCAGAAGCCTCCACCCCCTGAAAAGACCCACCTGTGATAGTCTCACTCCAAGGAGACATGACCCAGCGCCCATTGATGTTCTCCTCATATCTGCAAGCAAGTCGCAGACTTTCGTTATCTTTGGCATATAGGAAAGCTACCAGCATATTTAGGGTGAGGAGCCTGGAGTTTCTGCTGCTCTTCGCAGGCTCTTCATGGCTGCAGGTCATCTCCACACCATCCTTGGAGAAATTGAACCTTTTGGAGTTGTTGCTCTCACTGGACACACACAGGATGGACAGGACTTTTCCTTCCCCCGGGGATCCAGAGGAAAGGTGCAGCTTCAGCACCGGGGGAGGCAAAGGATCTGGAGAAGAGAAGAAACAGGAATGAGCTTGGAGGTGCTTTGACCCCACTGTCAATCAACTATAACAGAGCTGGAAGGGACCTTGGAGGTCTTCTAGTCCAACTCGCTGCTCAAGCAGGAGACCCCATAGGTGGCTCTCCGGTCTCTTCTTAAAAAAACCTCCAGTGATGAAGGCAAGCTGTTCCTCTGGTTAATTTTTTTCCTCCCTGTTAGGAAGTTTCTCCTTAATTCCATGTTAAATCTCCATTACCACCCTACTCCCGGGGGAACGATACTGTAAAATCCCTATTCCCTCCCTACCCCATTAACCTGCTTTCCAGTTCCATTCTGTGCAGGGCAACAGAAGGAGACCCAGATGATCAGCTGGGACTTCGATCAGCTGTGACTCGGAAGGCAGAAAATCCATGGGGACAGGGCCAGTCAGAGGTGGTATTTGCCGGTTCTCCAAACTATTCAAAATTTCCACTACCGGTGCGCCAGAACCGGTCAAAACTGGCTGAATACTACCTCTTATTGTATTGCACATGGCTGGCTCATATTTAAGTGATCATCCACTAGGACTCCCAGGTCCCTCTCACCCAATGTTCTCTCTAATTTTTTTTCAGTGTGAGCAGAAAAGTATAGTGTTTGAGCGGCATATTTTCATGCCTGAGCACCTGAATTTTTTTCACAGATGTCACCTAAGACAACAACGAAATCAGTATTATTTGAAACTCAAAGTTATGTTTATTCAAGGTACCCGCTTAATTAAAAGTGTTATATAATATCAGTATCAGTTAACAACGCTCCTGCTTAGCAACCAAAATGTTGGCTCAGAAAGTCTGGCATTTGAAGCACGCAAGTCTTAAAGCTGTTGTTACAAGATCCTTGCACCCCTAACCCTTTAGGAAAAACAATCCCAGGAGTCTTCAAACCTGACAGCTTTAAGACTTGTGGACTTCAACTCCCAGAATTAAAGCTGTTGTTACAAGATCCTTGCACCCCTAACCCTTTAGGAAAAACAATCCCAGGAGTCTTCAAACCTGACAGCTTTAAGACTTGTGGACTTCAACTCCCAGAATTCCTCCTCCAGTCATGTTGCGGCAACGTCATCTGCGTGGATCTGCTCCATCTTCGGGTTTTTTCACAGGGGGCAGGGCTGCCGCTGAAGATGTCAACGATCCCCCGCCGCCACTAGAATAACTGCTGCCACTGCCTCCTCCTCCTCCAACAGGACCACCACATTTGCTGCCCAGCACTGCAGCTGAGGTGAAGCCGCCAAAGCTCCGACTGGCGCCCCCACCCATGGCAGCGGCGGCGGTGCCTCCCCCTCCACTCGGAGCATCTCAGCTGGGCTCTGGGTTACCCCTGCTGCCCCCTCCATCTCCGCTGTGCTTTTGAGAAGCCATGAGGACTTTTTTTTCCTCCTCCCGCCCCCTCCGCCGCCTTCCTACTAGCTCCCACAGACTCATGGCTCCTCAAAAGCACGGCAGAGGAGGAAGAGGGAGGGATAACATGGGGGCCAGCTCAGGTGCTCCGCGTGGAGGGAGAGGCACCACTGCCACAGGCGGGGGTGCTGACAGGAGCTTTGGTGGCTTCACCTCAGCCGCAGCATTGGGTGGCAAATCCGGCAGTGCTGTTGGAGGAGGAGGAGGCAGCAGCAGATATTCTGGCTTTGGGGCTTCACTTCAGCTGCAGAGCCGGGTGCAAGCAGCTAGGATTGGCTGCCCACAAAGGACCTCCCTGGGCTTGCTTTGCTGAACACGGGGTGACTGATGCTAGTTTGAGTGGCCGCAGCCAGCACAAACTACCATCAGTCGTTCCGTGCTCATCAAAACAAGTCTGGGGAGGTCCTTTGCGGACGGCCAGTTCTAGCCGCCTGCAAAGGACTTCCTTTGCAGCCGGTGCCTAGGAGGTCCTGGGAGACCGGCTGTGCCGTGTAAGCTCCTGCCGCCATCCCCGTGCTAACCCTAGATTTTCTGAGGCCCCTCAGCTTCCGGAGCCTGTGACAGAAATCACTGCGCAGCAGTTAGAAACAACTGTGCGGTGTTTTCTTGCCACGTGCATGGCCGCGCAGCTGCGCACCTTAGAAGGAACAGTACTCTCACCGTTACCGATTTTGAGCCAATCTCTACTTATACCTTTGATTTCTCCTGCCTAAGTGTAAAACGTTGCTTCAGGGTGGAGACTTTTTGTGAATACATCAGGGAAAGGCTTTCATAATCAGCCTCCAAATAAATAAAGCCCCAGTTCTAGAAAACCACATTTTCAAAATGAAGGGGAAAAAATCCACACCTCTCACCACAATTGAGACTGGACGACTCCACTCGGAAGGGATGTTTCTCTCATGTTTCCATTCTAGGTAGCGGCATTTATAAACTCCGGAATCTTCCCTTGTGGCTGTGAGGACCAGGGAGATGTTGCCTTCATGCCCCTCCAGATCCTTTATAGACGTCTTATCCTTGTTTTGCCTTATGTGGGAAAACTGGTAGCGTCTCCTGCCTTGAAGAGTGATGTTGGGAATTGAGCACCAGAGGACAATCTTCTCCCCAATCAGGTACAGGGGTTGTGGAGAATCTGGAGAAAGCCTGGGAGTTGGCGGAGGCTCTAGATAGATCCACAGGGGAAAAAGAAATGAAAACAAATGTCCTTCAGGCAGTCCCAGGATTACCTTGATTGGCACCTATAACTCATCTAACTGCACCTGAGTTCTCAGTTGGACTTTCGAACCCTCACCACCCTCCAGGCCTTCCGCAAAGCCCTTAAAACCTGGCTGTTCTGACAGGCCTGGGGCTAAAGAGCTGTTGCCCCCGTCTCGAATGGTATGACTGTTGTCTATTGTGGGAAAAGGTTCAACAACAAATGTGCGCTCGTCAAAGTGAAATGATAAAATCAAACAATGAACGATTAGGAAATGAAAGAATACAGTTTAATGCAAACGTGTGTATTAATAGTAGAACTACACAAATTGGAGGATTGGAAAGAATACGAATAAATGCCCTTTAAATGATTGCGATTGGCATTAGAACTGTACATTGAATAATGAAAGAAGGAAGGATGAAACTTTAACATAAATAGATGTGAAGAGACGAATGAGGGGAATATAAATAATTAAACAGCTGAAGATGGGAAGTAGAAAAGAAACATCTTAGAATATTACAGTAGCATATGTGTGTTTGTGTGTAAAAGTTTAAGACAGAGATAGAAATAAGCGAGGAATAATAGCACAGATATATTAACATATTAAGGTGTATGAAAGAATAGGAAGAAGATCTCAGCGCTGGTTCATGAGGCAAACTAGCTTGCAGTGACAGCTCTGATCTGATTTTGCAATGCAAGAAAACCAAACTCCAACCCTCCTGTGGTTTCCAAGCTTTTCCTGGTTGAAAGGTTGGAGGTGGTCCTCAGTGAATCCGTCAGGAAGACCTCTGGCTTAGAGGAAGAAGAAGGGGAGCTGAACAACAGAATTGTTCCCACTGGAGAAGAGAGAATCTGTCGGTCAAGGATCCCCAGAGCTGTTTAGAGATGGGAGCCATTCTGGGAATCGGGGTGGATGTTCTAGTGTAGAGATTTGGTTCCAGGAAGAGATCAGAAGAAAGGACTCGATGGCTTCTCTTTTTTTCCCTTTTTTTCACGGACAGATTCATCTCTTCTGCCGGCCAGCCTGTCCTCGTCTCTTCCACACACCGTCATTATCAAAGGAGAAGAGATTCCTTTGCTCCCTCCCCGAGGGATCTTCTGCAGAATGGTTCATATTCTACTGCAGGGATCAATCGGACGTACCAATCAAACATGAAGCTATCCATAAAAATACCTTCATTCTGAAGACTGCGGATCTGGATTCAAACCAAACAAAGATAGCATGTACATGCACATTCTTGGGAACGTATCGAAGAAACCAATTTTATCCCAACAGTAACCAGTTGGTCTTCTCAATCATCGGTAAGATGAATATTTATTGCAGAGAAATACTTACATCAAAGGCAGCGCCAATGCTGAACCTATGAAAATATACATTAAACCGTTCAAAAATTCACCCAATGAACAAAAAAGCAAAGAAGCAAATTCATAGTTATAGGAATAATATGTCTTCTACAAGAAAATGTTTAGGAGGACCATCTTTTTATGAGGAAAAGATCTCCCCGATGGATTATTTTGGTGGTGAGAATATTGTCAGAGCACTTGCAGAAACGAGGATGACTTCTCCACTCTCACACACTTCATAGCTATGTATCGATCTTCTGGGCTGTGTATTACAGAAGTTTGCATTTCTTTTTCTTTTTTTTTAATTTTAAAAAAAGGATTTTATTGGTAAAAAGAAAATACAACATCCATAACTTGTAAAAGACAATACAACTACATTTCGAGATATTCCCATACTATCAAATCATTATAAACATCAAAGGTTAGGTATCTTATTCCTTCCCTCCCTCTTCTCTTCCCTCATTTCTTCTTTTCCATACCCTTTTCTTCCCTCCCCCCTTACTTCCTTCTCCCCTGCCTTCCCTCCTTTCTTTTCTCCTTTCCTCCTTTCCTTCCCCCTCCTTTCCCTCCCTCGATCCCCCCCTCCTTCTCACATACCTTCCCTCCTTCCCTTCCTCTTTCCCTCCTCCTTCCTTTTCTCTTAATCTCCCTTCTTTCCTCCCTCCTTCCTTCCTTCCTTTCAACTCTCCTTCTCTCTTT
This sequence comes from Thamnophis elegans, assembly GCF_009769535.1. NCBI lineage: Eukaryota > Metazoa > Chordata > Lepidosauria > Squamata > Natricidae > Thamnophis > Thamnophis elegans. The sequence continues at coordinate 142,238,899 of NC_045558.1, forward strand.
TTTTCCCTCCCTCTTTCCCTCTTTACTACCCTCTCCTCTTCCCTCCCTCCTTCCTCCCCCAGTTTCTTCTCTTTCTTCTCTCCTTCTTTCTTCCCACCTCCTTTCCCTTCTCTTCTTTCTCTTCCTCCTTTGCATTTCTTTTATTTGAGGATTTGAACAGTTTAAAAAGTCACATGATGGATAGATAGTCTGAGATAATGATTGTCACTCATGACAGACTTGTGACTTGTGAGTTCTTGTTAAGTGGGGCACAACGTGTTCTGTCTTTATATTTCTGTGGCCGTCCGGATTCCCACGTATCATTTTACTGGGTCAAAAGCAGGAATCAGTTATCACTGGGTCTATCAGGAAGGGCCCCGACTTTGGGGGAGAAATTGACGAAATGCACTGAGTTTTGCTTTTGCTGACTTGCACACTTTGTGAGATGGGATGGTGGCTATGAAGGGGGAGATGGTATGGTGGACTAGTGCAAAGCAGCAGTTTCCCAGGAAAGAGGGAGCACATGTGAAAGGGGGTAGGTGGGTAAGAAAAAAGATAGCATAGCCTGGGGATGAAGAAGAAGTAACTTAGGATAGCAACTCCCTAGAATCTCCCAAGATAGATACGTCAGAGTGCATGAGTTTAGTCTGGCAAGATCCTGTCTATTTGGCTGTTTGCACAAATCCATTAGCATAACAGAATAACAGTTGGAGAGACCTTGGAGGTCTTCTATTCCAACCACCTGCTCAAGCAGGAAACCTTACATCATTTCTGACAAGTGGCTGTCCAGTCTCTTCTTCAACCACACGGAGGAGAGCCTTTTCAGTAGTAGCTCCGACCCTTTGGAACGATCTCCCTGTGGAGATTTGTACCCTCACCACCGTCCAGACCTTCCGCACAGCCCTTAAGTCCTGGCTATCCCTTCAGGCCTGGGGATAAAGATCGTAATCTGTCCCCACCCGAATGATGAATGAATGTTGTGTACTATTTTTACTCATGTATTGTTTCATGTTTACTGTTTTGTACCCCCTTCCCTATATTTTGTAAACCGCCCTGAGTCCCCTCAGGGAAAAGGGCGGCCTATAAATAATAATAAAACTCTAAACTCTAAACTCTTCTTGAAAACCTCCAGTGTTGGAGCACCCAAATCTCTGAAGGCAAGCCGTTCCACTAATTGTTCTGATTGTGAAGAAATTCCCCCTTAGTTCTAGGTTGGTTCTCTCCTTGATTGCTTTCCATCCGTTGTTTCTTGTCCTGCCTTCTGGTGCTTTGGAGAATCGCTTGACCCTCCTCCACTTTGTGGCAGCCCCTCCAAAACTGGAATACTGCTATCATGTCACTCTCACCTTCTTCTTTTCTCCAGACTGGCAAAACTCAATTCCTGCAACCGTTCTTCATATGTTTTAATCTGCGGGACTTTAATCATCTTAGTTGCTCTTCTTTGCACTTTTTCCTAAGTCTCAACATCTTTTTTCACATCGTGGCAATCAAAACTGAATGCAATATTCCAAATGTGGTCTTACCGAGTTGTTATGAAGTAGTATCGGCACTTCATGTGATCTTGATTCTATCCCTCTATTAGGTTGGTTGATAGCAGTAGCAATAGTTAGACTTATATACCGCTTCCTAGGGCTTTCAGCCCTCTCTAAGCGGTTTACAGAGTCAGCATATTGCCCCCAACAACAATCCGGGTCCTCATTTTACCCACCTCGGAAGGATGGAAGGCTGAGTCAACTCTGAGCCGGTGAGATTTGAACCGCTGAACTGCAGATAACAGCCAGCTGAAGTGGCCTGCAGTACTGCACTCTACCCACTGCGCCACCTCGATTCTCTGTCATTCCTGGGTTGGGCCTGACCCTTTGCCTTCTTAACTTTGGCCTCATTGAATGGTGTCGTCAGCCTCCGTTTTGCTGCTTGCTTTTCGGCTGCCATTGAAACGGGGAGGGAGGGCATGGTATTTGGGTGAGGGAAATATTCTGTGCAGGAGGACTGTTAATTGGGACGATTCAAGGTGCTGGTTATCACCTTTAAAGCCCTACATGGCTTAGGACCTGGATATCTACGAGACCATCTTCTGCCGCATACCTCCCTAAGACCGATAAGATCGCACAGGATGGGCCTTCTCCGGGTGCCATCAGCTGGACAATGCCGGCTGGCGACGCCTCGGAGTAGGGCCTTCTCTGTTGCTGCTCCGGCCCTATGGAACGAGCTACCCTCAGAGATCCGGACCCTACCCACTCTCATGGCCTTCCGAAAAGCTATCAAAACCTGGCTTTTCCGGCAGGCTTGGGGCTGTTGACCTCTTGATTGAGGTCCAGCCCCGCTTAGACTGGGTGCATGTTGTGTTTCTTTTAATTTGTTGTGTTTTTATTGTTTTAATCTTTTCAATATTTCTTATTTCTGTAAGCCGCCCGGAGTCCTTCGGGATTGGGCAGCCTATAAATTCAATAAATAGAAATAGAAAATAGAAATGGTTGTTCTCACCATTCGTTTGCGCATGTGGAAGGAGTGGAGTTTCCCTCCAAGGCCAACTGTCCAGCATACCAACCTGATGATGATTTTTGAAGATGTCTCCGACCTGACAGTTGTGGAGATATTGGATTGGACTATGGACTGGGGTTACCAAGGGGAGGGGAATGGGTCATGTATTGATATCTAATGCTTTCGCGCGCTTTTGCTCAGATCCAGCTTTGCTTAGCTTCTATTTACTTATAATCAGTAAAAGTACTCTTGATTCTGCAAAATGGAGTTGAGTGGTTTCTTTCTTGGTTATTAAGTGAAGCACCCCTGACAGGTGTTCTCTATTTTGAAAACACGCTTTCTGCACAGGAGAGGCCAGGAGGGGGGAAGGCTGCATGAACTGTGATACAGAAAAAGAGCTTTGAGGTGAAGAAGGAGGCCGAGGACAGAGCTGTGGAATATGGGTACGGGTGTCCTTGATGAAGATGACCCAGTTCTTTTTTCTTGCCAGGGTTAGAGGACAGAATTATGGGTAGTGGCAGCCTTTCAGCTGCACAGCTGTGGTTGTCCAGTCCTGCTTTCTTCCAAATTTCATCCCTCTGGAATGAGCTGCCCACGGAGCTTCGTATAATCCCCGACCTCTGACGTGCCCTAAAAAGTTGGCTTTTCCAGCAAGCCGGCTTGGCCTGAACAAAATAAAATAAATGATTGGTTGTTGTTAATTTTAATCGAATTTTTTAAAAATGTTATTGTTAATTGGGTTTGGTTTTTGGATACTCTATCTAATTTCTTTTTAACTTTTGTAATATGTGTTTTATTTAATGTTGTACGCTGCCCTGATTCCTTGGGAGAAGGGCAGCATATAAATCCAATAAACCCAACCAAACCAAATTCTCCACTCACATTGAGTCACACCAGACCATCATGGACTGGTTTAATCCAAGACAATTCTGGAAATATTCCACCATACAGATTTCAATCCAGAAGGTATAATTATGGGAGGAAGAACTATATGATTTTGCTTTCGTTCCATGAGATGACAGAAAGATCCACCCCTTACACTTTTATCCTTGCTAATTCTCCAATAAGTCACCTGGTGGCCTTTTCTGGTTGTCGTTGGGATGAGACTTTTTTGTCACATAGAAATCAGTGACAAGGAACAACTGTCCTCCTGTTAAAACAATGTTTATTTATTGTATGGGGCACATGTACCTCACATTTTGATAAATAAAACAAGAGATAAAAATACAAAGTGTGAAATAGAAAGTTTAAAATATTATAAACATATATCTAGCTGGATACCCGTGCTTTGCAACAAAACTATGTGATTGGGCAATGCAGGAGAAATCTGGTTCCCAATCCGTTGGCTCAGTGGTGGTCGGTGATTGAAACACATAAAGGAATATCGCTCCCGCCGCCATGAATCCGGAAGCAGTTCCATAGATGGAAGGCGTTGACATTTTGGTGAGGTATCGATGTTTAGTACTGTAGGTAGCCCCAGACTCCTCCTGAGAAAAGGAGTGGAACATCTGCCAGTTCAAACTGAGGTAACGGAATGTGAGGCAACTGGCAGTTGGAACAGAGTTCTTTTCAGGTGGGGAAGGGGAGTAGAACTTCTTAGCATGAGAGCGTGTTAATTACTGTATCAGAAATACTAATGATCTGATGGTAATTAGGAAAAATCCTTTTTAGGCGAGCACCTAGAACCCAAGAGAAACATACGTGTCAAATTTCAAGTTTGTAGGCTTTACGGTTTTGGAGATTTTGTGATGAGTGAGTGGAACTTGGCTTTTATATATATGTAGATTACAGGTATAATTTTTTTGTTTTGTTTGCCACAGCCTGGAACTCAACAAAATTTCCATTCTAGGTTCTAATTTGGCACTCTGTCACTAGATGCTGGAGAGTTAAAGAAAATTCACAACAAACCTTTTACCAAAAATGAAACCGTCATAAAAAAACTGTGGTTTTTCTAGTCGCTGAAATATAGCAAGAGAGAGAGAAGTGGGTGATTTTTGTTTCTTGACCTGAGGCAGGATTTTTTTTTAAACAAGAAAAGATTTATTGTAATTTCCCCTCTAAGTTAAAGTAAAATTAATTTTCCTCTCTCGTTTTCCACTTTAAATCTCATTTTATAGAATATCGCTGCTTTGCTTCATACAAATGGTACCTTGGGTCCAAGGAGGCTCTGTGGATGATTTGAGGAAACTTCTCTACTTCAAAGTAGTCATTAATTTATCTCCCTTGTGAACATTTTATGCAGACGGACTTCCGTCCCCAGAGCTGAGGGTGGATCCGTTGTCCAAGAGGGTGAAGGAAGGTGACCCCTTGATCTTCCTCTGCTCAACGGAAGGAGAAAACACAGAGAAGAAGTTCCATTTCTACAAGGATGGGGAGGAGATCACCAGCAGCTATGAAGGTCTTAGGAAGAATTCCAGTGATCCCTCAGATCCTCTTCAAAATGGCTCTCTGAGAATCCCGCATGCCACCTTCAACCACAGTGGGGAATTTGCTTGCAGTTATGAGGAAAATATAAATGGGCGCTGGATCCTGTCTTCTTGGAGTCAGGGAGTGAAGGTCACAGGTGAGCCCATCGGGGGAAGGATGGATGGGATGAATTCTTGGATGTGAGACCATCAGGAACTCCCACCACCACAGGCTACACTAGGAAGGACAAACCCGTAGAAAGGCAAATGGCTTCTGTAAACGCCACAGAGGCCTCCATGAAAAATGTAGAAGTGGGTTTGCTGCAAGGGATTATTTCAATCAGAGATTTAATATGATCCAAACCTTGAAGAACAGGATGGGTTAAGACATTCTGATAAGAAATACTAAATCATCCTTTTTTTTTTCCTTACTCAAACCAGTGTGGACCCAAGATTCAGATCCTATGTGGAGATATTTCCGGATGGCGTTTCGTGTTGTAATCCTTATAATCCTGCTGGTTCCACTTGCCCTTTATTGCTCGATAAAGAAGAGCAGTAAGTGAAGCAGTTTTGGGTTCAAGGATTCCCTCACCTGGAGTCCTAGGTGGCTCCTGATGTGGTTGGAGATGTTGAATGACAGAGAAGGGGGAAGAAGAATCAGGCCTGGATTTGAGAGAGACAGGGAGAAAATACATGAGGAAGACGGAAATAAACCATTTCATTATTTTTCTTTATTTTTATGGCTGCCATGGAAGAATCTCCATCCAAGGAACAATCTCAGCTTGCAGACCAGAAAGAGGAAGACGGTGACCTTGGGATGATGGGGCCTCCAGCAGCAACAGCAGTTACACTCTCTCCTGTCAAGGTAGCTGGTGGGATTAATGAGCGACTTCAACCCCGTCCAGAGGAACGATCTCTTCACAATGGAGAGTGAAGTTATGTTCCTTAAATCCCCACTAATGAGTTACAGTTTCCTGTGGAGTCCTCTGACTGTCATTGTGTAGAAACAAGAGTGACGCAGATGGGCTTTAGAGTCCCTGAACTACTCTGTTGTAATGTTGGCAGATAGCTGAATTTCAACAATTTCAAGCAGTATTTACTTTCCATAAGTTCTCTTGGTTTCTGTGAATATCTGCTTTTAGTTTCTTCACTTGTTAGATTTCAGCCAAAAAATTTAGGCATTGTAGCACCCCTAGATCAGTGGTGGGATTTAGCCAGTTTGCACCTATTCGGGAGAACTCGTTGGTAACTTTCTAAGTAGTTCAGAGAACCAGTTGTTGGAAGGAATCTCCTTTTGTTTTTTCCCCCACTTCACAGGGCCTAATCCTGTAAGGAAGGCAGGAAGGAAACATTCTAGTGTTGTTTCTAGCCTAATCTTTATTGCCCTGCTTACAGAAACTGCCTCTCCCGTTAACCCTGATTACATTGTAACAGCTAAGGCGAAGCGCCCATCGACCTGAGTGACCTTGAGTTTGCCACGCCCACCCAGTCACATGACCACTGAGCCCCACCTACCCAGATGGTCATTGGGCAGAGAACCAGTTGTTAAATTATTTGAATCCCACCACTGCCCTAGATATGCCGATCAGCCTAACAAATAGCAATAGCAATAGCAATAGCAGTTAGACTTATATACCACTTCATAGGGCTTTCAGCCCTCTCTAAGCGGTTTACAGAGTCAGCATACTGCCCCCAACAACACTCCGGGTCCTCATTTTACCCACCTCGGAAGGATGGAAGACTGAGTCAACCCTGAGCCGGTGAGATTTGAACAGCCGAACTGCTGAACTGCAGTCAGCTGAAGTAGCCTGCAGTGCTGCATTTAACCACTGCGCCATCTCAGCTCTATGTTATATGTTGGCCATAAAATTAAATGATCTTGAAGCCCAGAGAAAAAAAAATACAAACAGAAAAATATATTTCAGACCATGAGGTATCTTAGAAGCCATTAAAGATTCCTCCAATTTGGAGGGGGGGGGGTTTCTAGGGGCATGTGCTTGTGGGTTTGTCAACAGCATCTCAACACCATCAACAATCTGAGTGTCAAGACTCTGACTAATGAACTCAAGCAAATCAGAACCCTAAGACTCGGCTCCTTCTCTAATGAGTCCATCATATCGGCACAGCTTCAATGGAAAGCCAAATCTAAATCTCTCCCACGGGTTTCAGTAGAATTGAACTAGGAAATAACCCCATCCCAGGTGTCACAGGTCACATTGGCCAATTACGTTAATTGGCAGGCTCTTCGGGCACTCATTTCCCATCCTTATCGCTGGAGATGACCTTGGTTCTGAGGAGAAAGCTCTTTGTTTTGTCTAGGAATGCATTCTGGCCTCCTTCCCCCTGTGTGGCAGCTGAGGAACAGAGAGATGTCTGAGGTTAGGATCAGTGCGAAGTTGACAGTGAGACAAGAAACTAGACTGGGTCAAGTCTGACGACAAAGGTCAATCCTTCTTTTCCTTGATGGGCTGGGAATCTTTCTAGGCTATAGCAGATGTATCAAGCTTATTTATTCCTAAAAATGCGGTCAAATGATGGAGAAACGCCATGTTCTCAACGGCTTCCTCATCTGCCGGCAGATCGAACAACGTTTTCTCATTTCCTCATTTTCCCCAGGACTCTGAGGCCACCTACAGCTGCATCCAGGACTCCTTCACTCCGTCTCCTCCTGGACCAACACGCAAGAACCATCCTACCCAAGAGAAAACAGAGGAGACATTCTACTGTAACTTTGTGCCTCAACTCAAAAAGAAGGAGCAAAATCAACCCTGATTGCAGCAAAATGTGTCTCTCGTGGTCCAGTCTCCAGGCCCAGACATGGGCATCACCCTTGAAGAGATGATGAAGTGCCACTGAACTTCAATTTATGGCAGAAGAGAGAACAAATAGAGAAAAATCCTGGGCATAATCTTATTCTAGGACTGTCCGGAAATTGCACAGCCGGTGTCCAGATGGTGTCAGTGACGCTGATACAAACTTGTAGTTTTATATAAATAAATATATATTACAACTAGAGGTGTCAAGTTTCCCAACGATGCTGTAACTGATTCATAATAATCAAGCCAATGTCTTAACACAAACCCAGTGATTTATTGATAACATCATTAGGGAAGATTTGTTCGCAGCCAAATCTTTGCTCTGTTTATCTGCTTCTGAACTTTACCTCTGTTCCTTCCCTCCCCTCAGTCTGTGTCATAAATCACGTTACACAATACTTACACCCTTCCCATCCCGGCAGCAGTAATCTGAGATCCGATTCCAGCCGACATTATGTGTGGAATTTACTCCCACTCATTCTGTCCCCATGATAACATGGAGAGTTGACAACTGGTAGTAGTTGTCTTACATCAGTTTGTTTAGTGACCATTTGAAGTTACAAGGAACTGAAAAAAGTGACTCATGACCATTTCCTGCACTTATGACCGTTGGTCATTCCCATGGTCACCTGATCAAAATTCAGATGCTTGGCAACTGACTCATATTTATGATGGCTGCAGTGTCCCGGGGTCACGTGATCCCCTTCTGACAAGCGAAGTCAGTGGGGAAGTCAGATTCACTTAACAACGGAAACCATTCACTTAACAAATGTGGCAAGAAAGGTAATAAAATGGGGTAAAATTCACTTAACAAATGTCTCACTTTAGCAACAGTAATTTTGGGCTCAATTGTGATTGGAAGCTGAGGACTCCTTGATTATATAGAGCAAAAGAGTTAGCCAGGCCCAACAGGAGCATCGTGAGGTAAATCACTGAGCACACAGAAGAAAAAGGCGGGAAAAAGGGAACCTCCCCCTCCACTCCCCCAGTAACCAATCACAGCACAGATTGCCTCAGCCAGGAGTCAGCACACTTATTTTTTTGTTTTTTAGACGTTTTAACGTTTATTAAGTTATAAGATACAAAATGCAAAAGTAAATAGGAAAGCAGTGAGGGAAAAGTGGGGGAGGGGAGTGAGGAAGAGTTGGGAAAAAGAAGTGTTGACATCAAATTCCCTCTGTCACAGTTAAATAAGTCATTAACATAAAATCACATTTTTTTTGTTTTTTCATACTAATATATAAAAGCCATTTCTATAAGGCTCTAACAATCCAATCAGTAAAACCCGAAATCAAAGTTTCATTCTTTTCCACTTCAAGCACAAAGTTCAGAGGTGGTTTCCATGTGGAAACAAAGTACTTATATTCTTTTCTTCAATCAAAATAGTCAATTTTGCCATTTCTGCCAACTCCATCAGCTTCTGCAGCCATTTGTCCATGGTGGAAATCGAAGTGTCCTTCCATTTTTGTGCGTACAATAATCTTGGTTCTGTCAACATATATGGGGTCAAATTTCCAAATTTTTCCTCTAAGTCTTTTTCCATTAGACCCAAAAGCAAAGTTTCTGGTTTCATCTTTATCTTCGTTTTCAAGATTTTCCCTATTAATGTATGAATCATGTTCCAAAATTTCTTGGCTTTATCACATGACCACCATACATGATGAAAAGTCCCTTCTTTCCTTTTACACTTCCAACATTCATTCGACCTACCTTTGTAAATCTTAGATAACTTACCTGGTGTTAGATACCAGTGATACATCATCTTATTAAAAACAAAAGTCTTTTAAATTACAGTTTAGTGTAAATTTGAAACCCTTCATCCACATATTTTCCGATTGTTCAAGCATGAGGGGTTAAATGAGGAACTCATCAAATTTGCAGAAGACACCAAGCTGGCAGGAATAGCCAACACTCCAGAAGACAGTGTCAGAACCTCTCCATTAGATAATTAGGAAAGAAGACCACGAGACTCCATGAGTAGAAATCAAGTGTACTTTTACTAATTATAAATGATTAAAGGCATGGCGAAGCGAAGTCTGATTATTTAGGCGTGTAAGCAATTGATATATAGAATAACCCATTCCCCACCCCTTGGCATCACAGATACAGTCCAATCATAATTCTCCCAAGTGTCAGGTGTGAGATAACTTCAAAAGGCATCACGAAGATGGAATGTCGGTGCCGTTAGTCCTGGCGGGAACCTCCTACGCATGCGTAGTCCGACAGGCAGTTGAGCTCCAGAACCTTCCTCCAGCACAATGAGTAACCCCTCCCAAATACCATGCCCTCCCTCCCCGTTTCATGGCAGCCAAAAGCAACAGCAAAGCAGAGACTGACAGACAGGCTATATATACAGAAGGATCTTGACAACATTGGGCACTATCTAATAAAATGGAATTCAATGGTGAAAAGAGTCAGGTTCTACATTTAGGCAAGAAAAACGAAATCCACAGGTACAGTATAGGTGGTACCTTGCTCAATAGTAGTAACTGTGAGAGGGATCTTGGAGTCCTAGTGGACAACCATTTAAATAGGAGCCAGCCGTGTGCAGCAGCTGCCAAAAAAAGCCAACACAGTTCTAGGCTGCATCAACAGAGGGATCGAATCAAGATCACATGAAGTGTTAATACCACTTTATAATGCCTTGGTAAGACCACACTTGGAATACTGCATTCATTTTTGGTCGCCACGATGTAAAAAAGATGTGGAGACTCTCGAAAAAGCGCAGAGAAGAACAACAAAGAGGATTAGGGGACTGGAGACTAAAACATATGAAGAAATGTTGCAGGAACTGGGTATGTCTAGTTTGATGAAGACTAGGGGAGACATGATAGCAGTCTTCCAATATCTCAGGGGTTGCCCCAAAGAAGAGGGAGTCAAACTATTCTCCAAGGCACCAGAGGGTAGAACAAGAAGCAATGGGTGCAAACTAATCAAGGGGAGAAGCAACTTAGAAACTAAGGAGAAATTTCCTGACAGTGAGAATAATTAATCAGTGGAACAGAAGTTGCCTCCAGAAGTTGTGAATGCCCCAACACTGGAAGTCTTTAAGAAGAAGTTGGATAGCCATTTGTCTGAAATGGTGTAGGGTTTCCACCCTAGGCCGGGGGTTGGACTAGAAGACCTCCAAGGTCCCTTCCAACTCTGCTATTGTATTATTGCATCACATTATATCCAAAGTTCCTTGCCCACTGAATCATGCAGTGTTTTTACATGTTCGCTTTCAAAATTCAATTGCAATGACGTTTCATAAATCTTAGCAATATGTTCACCGCTTCCACATAGTACGATTTCCAGTTCATTTTTTAACAAAATAAAACCCATAATTCTCTTATCCAATTTAAATCTTTATTTCAGTGGTTGGTAGGTAAACCAATGGCAAACGTAACCGTCAGATTCAAGTTCTTTCCTTGTTTTTGTCTTTGGTTTTGCTTCTCATCCCAGAAGCTTCTTCAGCTCTGATAGGATAGTAGGGAATGGGAGGATGTACGGTATAATCCTTGCACACACGTGGCAGTTTGCATCCTTTTAGAGCAGGGGTGTCAAACTCAAGGCCTGAGGCCTGGATCCAGCCCACGGGGTGCTTAGATCTGCTTAGATGCAGGGCTGCCTTGGAAACAACGAAGGACCAGCACGCAGTGCCTCTGCCCGCAAAAACGGAGCATAAGGGGGCTGCTTACTCTACTGAGCTCCGTTTCGCTGGCAGAGGTTTCAGGAGGCCATTGCAACCAAAAATGGAGCTCGCAAGGGCCAAGGACAGCACTCCCAAGCTTCATTTTTGCTGGCAGAGGGTTGCAGGACGCGGTCGCAGCTGAAAATGGAGCTCAGGACTTCCTTTCCACTGGCAGAGCACTTGGGTGCTCAGAACACACGTTAGGAGCCGAGGTGGCGCAGTGGTTAAATGCAGCACTGCAGGCTACTTCAGCTGACTGCAGTTCTGCAGTTCGGCTGTTCAAATCTCACCGGCTCAGGGTTGACTCAGCCTTCCATCCTTCCGAAGTGGGTAAAATGAGGACCCGGATTGTTGTTGGGGGCAATATGCTGACTCTTTAAACCGCTTAGAGAGGGCTGAAATCCCTATGAAGTGGTATATAAGTCTAACTGCTATTGCTATTGCTATGTTGAGTTGGCCATGCCCACCCCAGCCCCAGAGGGACAAACGCAATGTTTGTGCGTGCAAAATTCTTCAGTAGTAATGTTGGCAGGAATCCACCCCTGAATGTGGGGATCCAGAAACTATTCTTGATTTAAAAAAAACAATTCTGAATCTGCTCTTGAATTATATTCTGGATTTTACAATGATGGGAAGAAGGAACCCCCACCCCCACACCCATCATTCATCTGCGCTGGAGATCCTCCTTCTCCATCATGGACTCATCCACAACCAGCCCAGAAAGTGGACTCAGAAATGGAGGCTTTCCCCCAGTGCATCTCTACTTTCGTTTTTATTTTGCTTTTTCTCTGACATTTAGCTCCGCTGGAGATCCCAACTCCATGCAAAGTGCAGTCATCAAAAACACCGAAGGAGAAAAAAAATGATTGTGGACTTAATAAAACATACACTACATTGCCAAAAGTATTCGCTCACCCATCCAAATAATCAGAATCAAGTGTTCCAATCACTTCCATGGCTACAGGGGTATAAAATCAAGGACCTAGAATAAGATTATGCCCAGGATTTTGCCCTATTTGATGTGTTTTCTGCCGTAAACTGAAATTCAGCTGCCCCTCATCATTTCTTCACGGGTGACATCCATGTCTAGGCCTAATAAGGAACTGGACCGATGGAGGCACATTTTGCTGCAATCTGGGATGACTTTGCTGCCTCCTTTTTGGTTAGAACGCAATGTCACTGTATAATATCTCCTCTTCTTCCCGTTGCGTAAGACGGTTCTTCCTTGTTGATCCAGGAACAGACGGAGTGAAGGAGTCCCGGATGCATCTGTAAGTGACCTCAGAGTCCTAGGGAAAGTAGAATAGAAGAATTGAGCTGGAAGGGACCTTGGAGGTCTTCTATTCCCGCCCTCTGCTCAAGCAGGAGATCTTATACTATTTCAGAGAAGTGACTGTCTCTCGACTCTTCTTCTGAGGAGCCATTGCTCATTCTGCCTGCAGGTGAGGAATCCACCGAGGACATGGGATTTCTCCATCATTTTATAGCATTTTTAGAATAAATAAGATCGACACATCTGCTGTGGCCTGGAAAGATTGCCAGCCCATCAAAGAAGGTGAAGGATTGAATACGTCTCATATTCTGGAGGGTTTTGAGATGCTCCTGAGAAAGCCACAGGGCCAATCCCCTAAAACATTTCCCCGACACTTAATTATAGGAATCTTTAATGCCTTCTAAGAAACTTGGCTTTTGAAAAAAAAATCATTTCTGTTAGTGTGGGCTTCAAGGCCTTTCAATTTCTTGGCCAACACATGATTGTGTAGACGGGAAGCCATAAAGAGAATTATTCGGCTTCCTCACTTTTAAAGAAAAATCTAGTACTTCCAAAATCCCTAAATTCTTTGTTGGAAACTAAGCAAGTCAAGAGAATTAGAGCAGATGTTTAGAGAGCTCAAGACAAATGGTCTTTATGGAAGGAAAAATCATGTTTGCATTTAAGGGTTAAAGTTCAGATGCTCTGAATCCTATCCACATCATTCCTGTTTCTTCATGGCAGTTGGGAGACTCCAGAGGACACCATCAATAGTGGGGATAAAACTTATTTTCATAGACTTGGTAAATAGACCTCCTGCAGGCCCTGATTAAAGTCACCCGTGAATCCCGGGGGTTTCGAGCCTTCACAAGATACGCAGTGAAATATAAGTTGCCAAGAGATGTCCATACAAGATCTACTAAAAAAGCAATTAGAATACAAATACTATAAATGGCAAGGGGAAAAAAAGATTGCACTACTATTAGATGGATAATGGATGATGTAATGAAATGATGTAATAAAAATTAATTTGAATTTATTTAAAGTTACCATATTTTGTATAAAATGAAGTAATAATAGTTATAGTCAAATAAATGATTAATAATGATAATACTGCATATACATATACATATACATACATACATACATACATACATACATACATACATACATACATATATATATATATATATATATATATATATATATAATATGAGCTTTTATATAATTTGTAAGTGAGGACTATGAAGAGGATGTAGAAAAGTTTGGTAACCAAAGATAAACAATTTTATAAAACATGGGATTTATTTTATCAATGGTTTAGATAAAGAAGTTTATAAAGATGTATTATTACTGGACCGATTTGGGAAGATGTAATGAAATGTTATAATATAAATTTACCTAAAATGTAGAATATCTTATATAAAATGAAGTAGTGACAATCATAGTCAAATAAATGTATAATAATGATAACAATTATATACATATATACCCGATTGATAATACGAGATTCTATATAAAGTGTAAGTGAAGACTGTGGTGAGAATGTACAAAAAAGTTTTGTAACCAATCGACACACTGTATGGAATTGGAAGGTGTTTTTATGATTTATGTGTGTTTGTACTTTTCTGTTTAAAAATAAAAAAATGTTTTTAATAAAAAAAAGTCATCCATGAATCCCACCAGCTACCTTGATAGGTGAGGAAGTATCTGCCGTTGCTGCTTGAGGCTCCATCACTGCAAGGTCAATTCTTTCCTCTTTCTTTTCCATGAGCTGAAATTGTTCCTGGGATGCTGATGCTTCCGAGGGAGAAATAATAATAATAATAATAATGATAAAAAAGAAAGATAAAATGACTTCTTTCCATCAATCCCACATATTGTTTGCCCTTCTCTCTCGGGCCTGGCTCTCCTTTCCTGCCTCCCCAGAGAATCAGTCAACATCAGGAGCCACATCTGGGACTCCAGGTGAGGGAACTCTTGAACCCAAACCCTTCACTTACTGCTCTTCTTCTTCCAGCAATAAAAGGCGAGTGGAACCAGCAGGATTATCAGGATTATAAGAGGAATCGCCATCCAGGAATATCTCCATATAGGATCTGAATCTTGGGTCAAAACTGGTTTGAGTAACAAAAAAGAAAAATGATTTAGTATTTCTTGTCAGAACATTTTTACTCTGCCTGTAATGGAAGGTTTAAAATCCATTACATCTACAAATGAAAGAGACCTCCCCCACTTTTTTTTATCAAGCTCAGTTCTGGATTTTTCATGGACCTCTCTGTGGAACTAGTTAACAATCCCACAAAGCTCATTGACCTTTCTCCAAGACTCTCTTGTTCCTTCGTGCCTTTCATGGTGGCCTCAAGATTGAACCAAATCCAAATCTCCTACCTGGTTCAACTGTGATGTTTACTGCCTGGCTCAAAGAAGACTTGACCCATCGGTTGCTTCTCTTTTCTTCATAACTGCAAGCAAATTCTCCATTGTGGTTGAAGGAGGCATGAGGGATTCTCAGAGAGGCATTTTGAAGAGGATTTGTGGGTTCAGTGGAGGGATCCAGAAGACCTTCTTCCCTGGAGGTGATCTCCACCCCATCCTTGTAGAAATGGAACTTCTTCTCTGCATTGTCTCCTTCCGTTGAGCAGAGGAAGAGCAAGGGGTCACCTTCCTTCACCCTCTGGGACAACGGTTCCACTTTCAGCACTGGGGAAGGGAGGCCATCTACACAAAATGTTCACAAGGAAAATATAGACATTAATGTCTACTTTGAAGCAGATGAGTTTCCTCAAATCATCCAGGCTACCTCCTTGAATCTAAGGTACCATTTCTATGAGGCAAAGCAGTGATATTTCAGATAATGGAGATTAAAATGGAGAATAAAAAAGGAGAATGAATTTGACTTTAGCTTAGAGTGAAAGTAACACAAAGTCTACCCCTTTTCACATAAGAAATGACCTCTATCTTCCCATCAACTGAATCTTCCAATTGAAGAAAAACAAAATTCTGTAATAGGCAGTACCAGTACACAAAATGTATAAGTAGGTGGATATGAAGCATTCAAAGCCAAATACTTCTCACTCATCACGAGATCTTGGGAACTGTAAAGCCTACAAACTTGATATTTGGCATGTATGTTCCTCTTGGCTTCTAGGTGCTCACTAAGAAAGGATCATTTCTTATACAGTAATTAACATGCTCTGATGTTAAGGCATTCTACTCCCCCATCTCACTTGAAAAGAATTCTGTTCCAACTGCCAGTTGCCTTATATTAACATGCTCTTATGTTAAGGAGTTAGACATTCTACTCCCCCTCCCCACCTGAAAAGAACTCTGTTCCAACTGCCAATTGCCTCACATTCCGTTACCCCGGTTCAAACTGGCAGACGTTCCAGTCCTTCCCTCAGGAGCAGTCTGGGGCTCCTTACAGTACTAAACGCTGGTACCTCACTAAAATGTCCACATGTTCCACCTATGGAATTACTTCCTGACTCAAGGTGGCGGGAGTGATATTCCTTTATGTATTTCGATCACTGATCACCACTGAGCCAACAGATCAAATCGGGGTGAATCGGATTTCTCCTAAATTGCCCAATCACATAGTTTCGTCACAAAGCACGGGTATCCAGCTAGTGTCGTCATAACCATATTATCCCATTGGGGAGATATTTTTCCCATGGAAAGAACGTCCTGCCAACCATTTTCTCACAGGAGGCGTTATTTATTTAGCGATGGGTTTGCTTGTTTTGTATTTTGTTTACCAGATTTATTTTTGAAAGCTCTATTGTTCACTTTCATAGCTTGAGCTTTGTGTTACTCTTTGGTATGAATATTTGGGGATAATAAATATTCATCTTACCAACCACTGCGAAGACCAGCTGGTTACTTTCGGGAGAAAAAGTCCATCTTCCAGATGTTTCCACGATTTTGCATATACATATTATCTTTATTTGGCCAGAGCTCAGATTTTCAGTCCAGACGTTGAAGGTATTGTTAGGGAGATGTTGATCGTTGATTGGTTCGTGGGATTGATCCTTACAGAAGAAAAAGAACCTTCCTCTATGACTTCCTGTCTTGACTCCCTTGGGGAGGGAGCAATTCAAGGGAATATCTTCTCCTTTTACAACAAAGTTGTTTGGGAGAGATGAGGACAGCCTGGGGGCTGGTAGAGATGAATCTGCCTGTGAACCTGAGGAAAGAAAGAGAAACCATTGAGTCCTTCCTTCTGATCTCCTCCAGGAACCAAATCTCTACACCAGAACATCCACCCCGATTCCCAGGATGGCTCCCATCCATCATCTTTTCTGAGGATCCTTGAACCATTGCTTCCTCTTGCCAGGACAGAAGTTGGAGCAAAAGGACCAACACTGCAAATGAAAGATTCTCCCATCCTTGATACCATAGCTTGCATCCAAGATTTCAACCCTCCCTGATCTTTTAGGACCACCTTATTTTCTGCAGACCCTTCTTCATAAACCAAACATCTTCAGCTCCAGGGTGATGGGATTAAGAAGGACAGGACATGACTTTTAGGACATAATATGATGAAACCCACCACCATTAGGATAGCAAAAGACGCAGAGCACACAACATTGCAAAAACCCCTAGTGATATTTCAAACATTGCACAATCCCCAGCAGCATCTCAGAAACTGTATAAAAATCCATGCACTCATCAAGCTAATTTTTCAGCTGTCCCAGGACCACATGCTGGTTCTGCTTATCCATAATGGAATCCTTCTTTCCAATCAGCCTCCCTTTTATTTCCAAGCACCATTCTCCCAGTTTGGAACTAAACCAGATGGATTTTCCTTCGTATGCAAGATTTCAATCCATCCCGATCTTTTAGGATCCTCTTCCTTTCTGCTCTCCTTACTTTGCAGACCCTTCTTCAATTAATATATT
Organism: Thamnophis elegans; assembly: GCF_009769535.1. NCBI lineage: Eukaryota > Metazoa > Chordata > Lepidosauria > Squamata > Natricidae > Thamnophis > Thamnophis elegans. Next base: position 142,256,406 of record NC_045558.1, read on the forward strand.
GGGAGAAGACATTGTTGAGTGGACATATTTTAGAAGGGTCCATCTTAGACTCACCAGGGACATGAACAGAAGGATTTTCAGGGCTATCTGGTTAAAAACAGCTATTAATTCTTTTTTTTTTTTTTTAAATATATTTTATTCATTTTTCACATTCCATTTACAATCACTTATATACAGGGTATTTACTATAAGAAAAGAAAAAAAAAGAAAAGAAAAAGGGAATAAAACGAACAAATAAAAAGGAAACACAACTCATCATTCACAACCCCACCTAACCCTTCCATCCTCCATACACCCCATCTACCCCCTCCAACTTTCCTTTCTCCCTCTAACACTCCCCTCCTACTTCCCTTTCCCCTCAAACCTTCCTTCTCCCCTTACTCCCCGGACACCCTCCTTACATTCCCCTTACTCCTTCCTTACTCCTCCCTCTTCTTTCCCTCTACCTCCCTCCTTGGTGTATGCCTTTATTCGAGTGTTGTTTGATCTGATAAAATGAACCAAGGGAAAAAAATGGAAAAAAAAAATAAAAAAAGAACCACCGTATATAAATACATTCTTGTTCTTATTAAGACTATGTTACCACCCCCCCACCCCACCCCCCACAAATCCCCATCCCTAATCCTCCCGACTTCCCAGGGCCCACACCTGGCACTACCTTCTGTCTAAAATATCTTGTATACATATGGATTAAAAAAAATAAAAGTAATATATCAAAAGAGGAAAAACAGAAAAAAAAAAGAAGAGAGAAAAGAAAAGAGAAAAGAAAAAAAAAATAAGAAACCACTCTTTGTGTTGATCTCAGCCCCCCATCTTTATCTATGCTTAAATAGTATAAATCATTCTATCTATATTTTATTCTCGTCTCTTACTTCTTTGCTATTTATCCCAACCTTCTGTAGATTCTCCCGTTCCTCTTCCTAAACCTCGTGGTCCCTTCCGATAAAAGTTTAAGCAACGTGGTTCATGCCACATATTCAAATATAACTTTACAGACAAGTAATCAAACTTTCCCTTCTAGTAAAATTTGAACAGCGTAAATGATCTTTCTTAACCCCCTTTTCAAACAGTAGTTCAAAATAATCTAGCCAAGCTTCCCCTTCTTAGTAAAATTAAGCAGCGTAGATCAAATATTACTTTACACAGGAATCAATTTCTATCTTAAGATAATTCCAACCGACTTCCTCTTCTAATAGGATTTAAATAACGTAGTTCATTCCACATGCATTTTACCCTCATCCCTTACTTGTCTGATATTTACCACTATCGAATTTATACTAGCATTTGTTTAAAATGTAACTCAGAGCGATTTCAACCAACTTTCCCTTCAAATAAAAGTTAAATAGCATGGATCAAGCAGCGTAGATCAAATATTACTTTACACAGGAATCAATTTCTATCTTAAGGTAATTCCAACCGACTTCCTCTTCTAATAGGATTTAAATAACGTAGTTCATTCCACATGCATTTTACCCTCATCCCTTACTTGTCTGATATTTACCACTATCAAATTTATACTAACATTTGTTTAAAATGTAACTCAGAGCGATTTCAACCAACTTTCCCTTCAAATAAAAGTTAAATAGCATGGATCATTCCACATATTCAAATAATACTTTCAGCAAGAGTCAGTTAACCTTCTATTTTAAAGTAGTCCCTTCTAACAAAGTTTAAACAACATAAATCGTTCCGCATTCTTTTTACACTTATCTTAAGATAATCCCAACCAGCTTTCTGTTCTAATAAGCTTTAAACAACGTAAATTTTACCCTCATCCCTTGCTTGTCTGATGTTTACCACTATCAAATTTATGCTAACGTTAATTTAAAATCTAGCTCAAAGTAGTTTCACCCAGCTTTCCCTTCTGATAAAAATTAGTCCGCTTTTTCTACCGGAGAGGGGTCTCAAACCCCCATTCAGTCCTCAACTTTAGCAAGCATTTTAAAATGTCTAAATTCTCGATCTCCATTTTTCTGCTTCTCCGAGGGAGGAGGGGCTACCCCCTCCATCTTGCAGCCACATGGAAGAGAAGTGTTTGTGAAGAGAAGCAAAGTCTGCATGAGGGTGTCTTACCTGCTCCCAGGAGGATCCAATGAAGAACTGAAAGAGAGAAGGAAGGAGGGTGGAGTTAAGAGAAGGAGAGATGATCCCAGGCTGGGTAAGACTTTCATCCCTACCATCTTCTTCTTCTTCCCTGATTGGATGCAGCAGATGGGATGCTGCCCTGAAGGAGGAGGAGGAAGGGGTCTTCTCCCACCCATGTTCTGGCTATTGGTGAGTCGGATCATAAGAGTCCCCAAACCTTATTATGGCTGGAATGAAGAGCCGATAGGGAGACCTTCAGCGCCCCAGATATGTTTCTTCTCCAAAGTTCAGCTGTTCTGATATCCTCACTTCTCAGTTATTTGAGAAGAGCAGGAGGGAGAAAAGGGAGCCTCCTTATACTCAACGCCCTTCACCGTGACCCACAAAATGACCCCTTTCTTTGCTCATCCATTGCCCCAACTTCCTATCTCTCTTATGGCAGCGAAACTGCAGTTTTGGGTCTCCTTCTGGGTGTTTCTGATGGGAGGAAGAGAGAGAATGCTCTGCATTGCTTTAAGCTCCCTGTAGTTGAGATGGCTCTGAATCATGAGACCTGGGGGGGGGGGGCAGACAGAATGGGGAGGAGAGGCAGTGAAGTGCCCCATTGCTCAAAAGATTCCTTGCCAGGGAAGAAGGAAACTTGTCCTAAGAAGCATTAGAAGAAGAAAAGGAGCTGGGAGGAAAGCAACCATCTCTTCGGGGAGAAGAGTCAGATTGAGATGGGAGGTAGAAGAAGGAGGAGGTCTCAAACCTATCGTCCAAGGGATGGTCTCCATCTTCTCTTTAGGATTCTGGCGTAGCTCTTCTTGGCCTCCGTTGCTCTCTTCTTCCTTCCCCAGAGAGGTTGAGAGATGCAACTTCTCTTGAGAGAACCCTCTAACTCAACAGCCAAGAGAGGAACTGCGTCATTTACCCAACCCAGGACAGAGCTCGTCTCCCCGGCCTTCTTCAACCACACCAAAGCCTTTCTCTCTGCAGCAGAGGACTGCCCCCATCCCCCCGGCCTCTCTTGTGCCCCAAGAGAATGGAAAATAACAATAACCGTCAAGTGAGGTGTGAGGTTAAAAAGCAAAATACCCAAATAAGTTTACTCTGCAGCAAGGCCTAAATGCCACCTGACACGTTCGTTTCCACTTCCTATCCTGAGCCACAGATTTCTATAGTGGAGCTATAGAATAAAACCGAGGATAAACTATGAATTATGAAAAGTTTAGAGCTGTATGTTCTGCTAAAACAGTCCTGGGAATTGCTGTTTGAGTCTAAGCATCATAATGGTTATCCTCACTGTGAAGTTCCTGAAGGGCACTCAAACTGTGATCTGTTTTGATAAAGGGTTAAAATTTGTCCTCGGATAAATATTATAAACCTTCCAGAATTTGAAATTAGGGCAAAGGATATCCTGGATTTATAAACTAACAGCCAATAGCTGTGCCTGCAAAATATCAGGTACAGAGTTTATTTTGGCTTGATGTTTATCTTGATTCAAGATAAAATGAATGTGGACTTTCTCAAAACCAATTTTTTAAACTAAATCTATGATTTTCTCTGGAATTGCACCTCCAAATGTACAATTATATGAAGAAGGGATTCAACCCACTGTTAAAATCATATTATTTCTGCACCAATGTTCCCTCTAATTTTATTTTTTTTCGTGTGTGCGGAAAAGTATAGTGTTTGAGCAGCACATTTTCATGCCTGAGCACCTGAATTTTTTTCACAGATGTTTCACAGAGCAATTGATTTATAGGATCCGAATTGGAATGGAGAAAAGTGTGTGTGTGTGTGTTTGAGTGAGCGAGGGATCCGATAAGGGAACTGCGCCTATTTAGAAAAGAAGGTAAATTATTGCAAACATGATCCGTTGAAGATAAGTATGGGGACAGGTTGGGCAGTAGAGAGAAAGTGATAAAAGAGTGGGAGAGAGGAAGAACAAAAGAGGGAAGAGAGACAGAATGAGACAGAGAAGGACAGAGAAAGTGACAGAAGAGTCGGAAAGAAGGAGAGAGAAAGAGAGACAAAGAGAAAGAGGGTGAGAGACAGAAAGAGACAAAGAGGAGAGAGAAGGGAGAAGGAGAGAGAAAGTGAAGGAAGAATGGAAAAGAAGGAGAAAGAGAAGAGAGACAAAGAGAAAGAGGACGAGAGAGACGAAGAGAGGAAGAGGAAAGAGTAAGAGAGAACATCTCATTTCAATCCTGAGGTGCAAATATTCTCTTTGATTGATAATTTTATTTGTCCATTTACTATCCAATACTCTCATTTCTCCTTAAGTTCATCAAGAATTCCCTTCTTTTTATTGAATTTATCACAATACCGTGAGAACAACCTTTTCAGCATAGCTTTACAGCTATTTAAAATATATAGTAATTTAGGTCAGGTTTTCAGAACATTAATTTATAAGTCACTAAGTGCAAAGAAACAGAATTTGGAAAGTTGGCTTCCCTTTTTGTAATTGCCTATTGCCTGCTTAATTTTCTACCTACATTTTTGATAACTGATATTCACGTTGACCCAAGAAGCCCATCGTAGAAAGAAACACTCCCTATGAACTTCGTTGGGTTTCCATGGAATGAAGTTTGATCTTTTTCTCAACCATACAGTAGCATGTTCTTTCTAAGGAGGATATAATCAAGATAGTCCATAATTGCCTACCAATCTAACAGGCGATTGACAATCTCTTTATATTTCAACTCTAACTCTTTCAGTCTTAAAGGTTTGGTGAGGAGAAATCCAAAAATTATTTTTAAGAGGAAAAAAAAATGTTTGCACAATTGCATCCATGGAGACATGTATATATACACAACACACAGAGAAACAAACTTAACGAAGTGCTAAGTCTGCCCACCAACTATCTCTCTCTCTCTCTCTTAATGAGTGAGAGAGAGACAGGGAGAGGGAGAGGGAATATCCCTCCTTCCTTCAGCCCAACACTCTTGCTGGCATCCCGGCCAGACGAGAGGGACTGCAGAGGGTCTCCTCAAGTCTAGGACAGCAAGTCATTCGATGGGAAACTTGCCTCTTGGAAGGAATGACCTGGCTTGGCTCCTGCTTTCGATCTGCCGCCCAATGACTGAATGGAGAAGCAAAGAGGCAGGAGAGGCAGGAGAGACGAAGCGGGAGTCAAGCTGGGTCATTCCTTCCAAGAGGCAATTTTCCCATCAAATGACTCGCTGCCCTATACTCAAGAAGACCCTCTGCAGTCCCTCTCGTCTGGCCAGAATGCCAGCGAGAGTGCTGGGCTGAAGGAAGGAGGGATACACACACTCGCGTTCTCCCCCTCCCTCCCTCTCTCTCTCTCTCTCTCTCAAATGGCAAATCCGAGCAGCTGCTGCTGGGAGCCCATCCCATGCCTTCTCCCAACCCCCACACCCCTTCTCTCAGCTACTTTCTGCCTTGTGGACCTAGAACTGATTGCTGTCTCCAGGCTGGCTCTCCTCTCCTATTATCGTGGAAGGCGTCTCACAAAAACCACTGCGCGGCAGTTGGAAACTGCTGCGCGGTGTTTTGTTGCCACGTGCGCAGCCGCGCACCCGCGCAGCTTAGAGGGAACATTGTTCTGCACCTCATTGTATTCTAGCCGAATCAGAGATGCTTTGCTGATTCTTGTTGAATTGTTGTTTTATTTGCATTACTTTATTTCACGTTGCTGAATTGCATTGAGGTGTGTGTCCCTTCTTGTGCACGTCCCAGAAGCCTTTGTGATTCTTGCGCCTGAGAAATATTGCGGTAGAAAAATCACAAAGTGCGTCTATTTTTTTAGCTTTTATATTGATTTTTCTCTGACATTGCTCTTTATTGAAGAATTGGGATTTTCACGCACCATCCATCCATTAAAATACTGAAGCAGAACAAAAATAAAAGGAAACCTGAAATCTCTGTGAAAATGTGACAGTGAGGTAGCAATAGCAATAGCAGTAGACTTATATACCGCTTCATAGGCCTTTCAGGCCTCTCTAAGCGGTTTACAGAGAGTCAGCATATTGCCCCCAACAATCTGGGTCCTCATTTTACCCACCTCGGAAGGATGGAAGGCTGAGTCAACCCTGAGCCGGTGAGATTTGAACCGCTGAACTGCTGATCTAGCAGTAGCCTGCAGTGCTGCATTTAACCACTGCGCCACCTTGGCTCATAGGTCTAGTATTCAAAGGAAAATGCCCTAACGGATGGGCACCATCTTCTGTATTCTGCCCATATTCAAACCAGTGACGTGCAGTCAGGGGAGGCAGGGGAGGCAGGGCCTCACCACTGTCATCATGAAAAGAAAAAAATTGTAAAATGAAAAAGGCTGAGGTAGTTGCTGCCAGAGTCACAGTGGACGACTCTGCTTAGTGCTTAACTGTTTTAAAAAGCCTCTTAAGAAGTGCACTCTACAGGAGGAGCCAGGAGAACCACGTGCCTCAGTCTATCTTTATGATCACTCGAGCAGAGTTAAGCAAGGGTTAAAAGCCGAAAAATTCCTTATGTAGATGAGGCACTTGGTTCTCTTGCCTCCTCCTGTAGAGGGCGTTTTTTTAAGAGGCTTTTTTAAACAGTTAAGCAGAGTCATCCATTGGGGACTCTGGCAGCAGCTAGCCCAGCCTGACCTCAGCAGCTCTTGCCTTTTTCCTTTTACATTTTTACATTTTCATCATGGCAGGCAAGAGCAGAGTTGAAATCCTCTGTGAAACAGCTGGAAAAGGTATGTGGTCAGAGGGAGGGGGAGGAATTCAAAATTAATGTAATTTGTAAGTAATTGTATTATTGTAAGTAATTTGTGTTTGTGTGTGTGTGTTTTACCCGCCACTGCTGGTGCATGGGCTGGCACTTTTTTTATGTCAGACATAGCGGCAGGGCTTTTGGACATAGCGGCAGGGCTTTTGGACGCCCCAGCGCTGTGTCCGCCATAGAGGCAGGACCCCTCTATGTCGGACATAGCGACAGGGCGGCTTTTGCCTCTAGGTGTCCCGCCTCTATGGCGGACACAGCGCCGGGGCGTCCGAAAGCCCTGCCGTTCTGTTCGACATAGGGCGGCTTCTGCCCGCTTGCCTCACCAGCCATAAACCTCACCGCACGTTACTGATTCAAACAAATATGGGCAGAAACAGCCCAACAAGGGAAGAGTTCCAGGTCTTCTCTTGACCTTGAGAGAGTCATAAGTGAAACCTCAAAAGGATGAAGGATCTCTTATGAGCTGGCAAGTTCCTGAGATGTTTTAGTGTTGAAAAGGCCTCTAAACTCGGCCTCATTCCAATTTCATGCATCGGGATTCAGGAAAACAAGTGGTTCAACTCTGTAACAGAAATCTTTCCAGCAGGCTCAAGTCCAGACATAACTAAGACTCGTAGAACAGGACAATGCTGAAGATTTCCCCACTTTTTAATAGGAGTTCTCTAAGAGCCGAGGTGGCGCAGTGGTTAAATGCAGCACTGCAGGCTACTTCAACTGACTGCAGTTCTGCAGTTCGGCTGTTCAAATCTCACCGGCTCAGGGTTGACTCAGCCTTCCATCCTTCCGAGGTGGGTAAAATGAGGACCCGGATTATTGTTGGGGGCAATATGCTGACTCTGTAAACCGCTTAGAGAGGGCTGAAAGCCCTATGAAGCGGTATATAAGTCTAACTGCTATTGCTATTGCTATTCTGCCATAAACTGAAGCTCGTCTGAACTTCATCATCCCTTCAAGAATGATGTCCATGTCTAGGCCTAATAAGTGACTGGGCCAAGAGAGACACATTTTGCCCCAATCAGGGATGACTCTGCTGCCTCCTTTTGGGTTAGAACACAACCTCACTGTACAATATCCCCTCTTCTTCCCGTGGTGTAAGACGGTTCTTCTTTGTTGGTCCAGAAGCAGACCGAATGAAGGCGTCTCGGGTGCAGCTGTAGGTGGCCTCCGAGTTTTGGGGAAATTTAATGAAGGAATAGGCACTATTCACATCTCCAACCTCCTGCAGCCGAGGCACCTATTGAGAACAAGGGGTTTCTCCATCAGTTTTCAGCTCTTCAGAAATAAATGCCACATTGTCACATGACCACCGAGCTATGCCTACCCAGCTGGTCATTATGGCAGAGAACCGGTGGTTAAAATATTTGAATCCCACCACTGTGCACCACCCTTGTCTCTACACAAAGACAGTTGAGTGGCTCCAGAGGAGGCCCTCAGTGGGGATCCCATAAACCCGGCTTCACTTGTCAAGACCCTTCCCCGTGGACCCTGATTAAAGTCACCTATGACTCCCACCACCTACCTTGCCAAGCGAGGGCTTGGCTGCTCTTGCTGCTTGAGGCTCCATCACTCCATCATTTCTTTCCTCTTTCTGAGCTCGTCCCTGGGATGGAGATTCTTCCAAGAGAATAATAAAAATAAGATTGAAACGACTACTTTCTACCATCCTCACGGGTTCTCTTCCCAGACCTCCCATGTTCAGGCTTGGTTCTCCTTTCTTGCTTCCCTGGAGGGCTATCTAGGACTCCAGATAAGGAAACCCTTGAACCCAAACCCTTCACTTACTGCTCTTCTTCTTCCAGCAATAAAAGGCAAGTGGAACCACCAGGATTATAAGAGGAGTCGCTGCCCAGGAATATCTCCATGTAGGGTCTGGATCTTGGCTCCAAATTGGTTTGACTAATAAAGAAGAAGGATGAGATAGTATTTCTAATCGGAACGTCTTAGCTGTGTCTTGTTCTTCAAGGTTTGGATCATATGAAATCTATAACTGAAATAACCATCTCTTACAGCAAACTCTGGATTTTTCATGGTCCTCGCCAGGGAATATTCTTAGCAATCCCACAGAAGCCATTTCTTTCCAGAGCCAAGGTGGCGCAGTGGTTAAAGTGCTGTACTGCAGCCACTTCAGCTGACTGTTATCTGCAGTTCGGCAGTTCAAATCTCACCGGCTCAGGGTTGACTCAGCCTTCCATCCTTCCGAGGTAGGTAAAATGAGGACCCAGACTGTGGGGGCGATATGCTGACTCTGTAAACCGCTTAGAGAGGGCTGAAAGCCCTATGAAGCGGTATATAAGTCTAACTGCTATTGCTATTGCTATTTGCCTTTCTCCAGGCCCTTCTTTGTCCTTCCTAATCTAGCCTATGGTGGTGGGACTTCCTGATGGTCTCTGTTATGTATTGAATATATATAGTTGTGTTAACTGTGCTAAAGTGAAACCAACCTTTAGATAACCCTAACTGTTAACTGTGCTAAAGTGAAACTAACCTTTAGATGACCCTAACTGTTAACTGTGCTAAAGTGAAACTAACCTTTAGATTACCTTAACTGTTAACTGTGCTAAAGTGAAATTAACCTTTAGATGACCCTAACTGTTAACTGTGCTAAAGTGAAACTAACCTTTAGATTACCTTAACTGTTAACTGTGCTAAAGTGAAACTAACCTTTAGATGACCCCAACGGTTTTGGAGGTAAATGTAGAACATTAATATTTGGGCGGGCTTTTTCTAGTTCTATGATTGGTTAAGGCACTGTGGGCCTAGAGCAACGATGGTAAACCTTTTTTTGGCTCGCGTGCCAAAAGTGGGGGGAGCGCAGGGGTGGTCGTGTGCGGGCATGCCACACCCATAATGCAATGTGTGACCCCCCCCAACGCACATGACAGGTGCAACCCCCCATTTTTTGCATGCTTTTTTCACCCTCCCCAGGCTCCAGAGGCTTTATAGGAGCTTGGGCAGGACGAAAACAGACTCACCCCCCCCCCCCCCCCCGGAGGTCCTCTGGAGGCTTCAGGAGTTTCCCTGAAGCCTCCGGAGTGCAAAAACCGGCTCTATGGGCAAACTGGAAATTAAGGAACAGACTTCCGGTTTGCTCATAGGGCCGGTTTAAGCCTCCCGGAGCCTTCAGGGGCCTTCAAGAGGCTTCCCTGGAGGCTCTGAAGGACAAAAAATGACCCTTCCAATTTGCCTGTAGGGCCAGTTTTTTGCACTCCGGAGGCTTCAGGGAAGCTCCTGAAGACTCCGGAGGGCCTCCGGGGGGGGGGAGAGGCAGTTTTCGCCCTCCCCAAACTCCTATAAAGCCTCTGGAGCCTAGGGAGGGTGAAAAATGGCCTCAAAAAAAGGCTATAGTCAACTATAGCTTAGAGGGCAATGCCTTGTGTGCCCTGACAAATGGTTCTGCGTGCCACCTGTGGCATGCGTGTCACAGGTTCTCCATCCCGGGCCTAGAGTATAAATCGCCTGTAGCTCCTCAGTTCCATTTGTGAGTCAATAAAAGCTGTTGCAGCTATGCTGGTCTGGTTCTTGCCTACTGAAGCCCACAACACAAGAGTCTCATATCCAAGAATTCATCCCATCCATCCTTCCCCCGACGGGCTCACCTGTGACCTTCACTCCCTGACTCCAAGAAGACAGGATCCAGCGCCCATTTATATTTTCCTCATAACTGCAAGCAAATTCCCCACTGTGGTTGAAGGTGGCATGCGGGATTCTCAGAGAGCCATTTTGAAGAGGATCTGAGGGATCACTGGAATCCTTCCTAAGACCTTCATAGTTGCTGGTGATCTCCATCCCATCCTTGTAGAAATGGAACTTCTTCTCTGCGTTTTCTCCTTCCGTTGAGCAGAGGAAGACCAAGGGGTCACCTTCCTTCACCCTCTGGGACAAAGGATCCACTCTCAGCACGGGGGAAGGGAGGCCGTCTGCATAAAACGTTCACAAGGGACATAAATTAATGTCTACTTTGAAGCAGAGAAGTTTCCTCAAATCATCCACAGAGCCTCCTTGGACCTAAGGTACCATTTGTATGAAGCAAAGCAGCGATATTCTATTAAATGAGATTTAAAGTGGAAAATGAGAGAGGAAAATTAATTTTACTTTCACTTTTGAGGGGAAATTAAAAGAAACCTTTTGTTGTTTAAAAAAAATCCTGCCTAAGGTCTCTCTCTTGCTATACTGCAGTGACTATAAAAACCACAGGTGTCAGCTTTGTTTATAGTTTCATTTTTGGTAAAATGTTTGTGGTGAATTTTCTTTGTTTTAACTCTCCAGGATCTAATGACAGAGTGCTAAATTAGAGCCTAGAATGGAGATTTTGTTCCTGGCTGTGGCAAACAAAACAAAATATTATAACTGTAATCTATATATATATAGATTATATTTTATATATATATATATATATATATATATATATATATATATATATATATATATATATATATATATATATATATATATATATATATATATATATATATATACCAAGTACCACTCACTCATCACGAAATCTCCAGAACTGTAAAGCTTACAAACTTGAAATTTGTCATATATGTTCCTCTTGTCTTCTAAGTGCTTGCTAAGAAAGGATTTTTCAAAATTACCATCTGATCATTAGTATTTCCTAGACAATAATTAACACGCTCTGATGCTAAGGAGTTCTACTCCCCCTCCCCATCTGAAAAGAACTCTGTTCCAACTGCCACTTGCCTCACATTCCGTTGCCTCAGTTCAAACTGGCAGACGTTCCACACCTTCTCTCATGAGTGGTCTGGGCCCCTTATAGGTACCTCACCAAAATGTCTACACCTTCCATCTATGGAACTGCTATATTTTCCTAGGTTGAGTATTGGGGTTACCTTTGATTTAAGTGTTTCTCTGCAATAAATATTAATCTTACCAATGATTGAGAAGAACAGCTGGCTATTGTTGGGAGAAAATTGGCTTCCTCCAGATGGTCCCCAGAACATGCATGTACATGCTATCTTTGTTTGGTTTGAATCCAGATTCGCAGTCTTCAGAATGAAGGTATTTTTATGGATAGCTTCATGTTTGATTGGTACGGCCGATTGATCCCTGCAGTAGAATAAGAACGATTCTGCAGAAGATCCCTCGGGGAGGGAGCATTCCAAAGGAATCTCTTCTCCTTTGATAATGACGGTGTGTGGAAGAGACGAGGACAGGTTGGCCGGCAGAAGAGATGAATCTGTCCGTGGACCAAAGAAAAAAAAAGAGAAGCCATCGAGTCCTTCCTTCTGATCTCTTCCTGGAACCAAATCTCTACACTAGAACATCCACCCCGATTCCCAGAATGGCTCCCATCTCTAAACAGCTCTGGAGATCCTTGACCGACAGATTCTCTCTTCTCCAGTGGGAACAATTCTGTTGTTCAGCTCCCCTTCTTCTTCCTCTAAGCAAGAGGTCTTCCTGACGGATTCACTGAGGACCACCTCCAACCTTTCAACCAGGAAAAGCTTGGAAACCACAGGAGGGTTGGAGTTTGGTTTTCTTGCATTGCAAAATCAGATCAGAGCTGTCACTGCAAGCTAGTTTGCCTCATGAACCAGCGCTGAGATCTTCTTCCTAGTCTTTCATATACCTTAATATGTTAATACATCTGTGCTATTATTCCCCTCTTATTTCTATCTCTGTCTTAACCTTTTACACACAAACACACATATGCTGCTGTAATATTCTAAGATGTTTCTTTTCTACTTCCCATCTTCAGCTGTTTAATTATTTATATTCCCCATTCGTATCTTCACATCTATTTATGTTAAAGTTTCAACCTTCCTTCTTTCATTATTCAATGTACAGTTCTAATTCCAATCGCAATCATTTAAAGGACATTTATTCATATTTTTTCCAATCTTATAATTTGTGTAGTTCTACTATTAATACACACGTTTACATTAAACTATATTCTTTCATTTCCTAATCGTTCATTGTCTGATTTTATCATTTCACCGGTAATCATATTTTATATATGTTTGACAATACCATCATTCAAGCTCTCATTTTCCAATTGATACATGATTCTTATTCATCATTTTTTTCATATTTCCCTTATTTCAATCTTCGTATCTATTTATGTTAAAATATTTACCCTGATGTTTATTACAGTACATACAAAATAATTATCTAATCTATATAATTCTAATATTAGTACACATTATTAAGGTATAATCCTGGAAAATCTTTTACTCTTTTTCTCCCTTTATCCATCATCTCTTGTTCACATCCAAGCTTTTAATCTTATCTCTCTTTTTTGTCTTGTCTCCCATATTCTTCTCTTAAGTCTTTTACTCCATCTCCTTCTAAATCTATATTCCGATTCCGTGATCTAAGAAAACCATCCAGATGCAACAACCACAGCCTACATTTTTGTGAACACAAATAAAGTCTGCAAGAGGGTCTCTTACCTGCTCCCAGGAGGATCCATGAAAGGACTGAAAGAGAGAAAGAGGGAAGGTGGAGTTAAGAGAAGGAGAGATGATCCCAGGCTGTGCAAGGCTTTCATCCCCACCATCTTCAACTGAATCTCCTTCTCTGAATGGATGCATCAGATGAGATGAAGGGAAAAGGGTCTTCTCCCACCCATGTTCTGGCCTTTGGGGGTCATAAGAGTTCCCAAACCATCCTTATCTTGTCTGGGATTAGCTAGAAGAACAAAAAAGGAGACTATCAGGAGTATTTTCACTCCAAAATTCAGCTATTCTAATGTCTTCCGTTCTCAGTCATTTGAAAGGAGCAGGAAGGAGAAAAGGAAGGCTCCTTATACTCAACACCCCTCAATGTGTCCCACAGAACGACCCCTTTCTTTGCTCATCCATTGCCCCAACTTCCTAATCTCTTTAATTGACTTTGAAGCTGCAGTTTTGGGTTTTCTTCTGGGTGTTTCTGGTGGGAGGAAGAGAGACTGCTCTGCATCCCCCCAAACTCCCTTAAGCTCAGATGGTCGTAAATCAAGAGACACAACTGTGGGGAGGCAGGTAAGTGCCCTCCGTTGTTCAAATTACACCAAACTAAGAAACAAGAAAGTTCTTGTTTGCTGAGAAAGATCTAGAATAAGAGAAGAACGTGGGAGTAAAGCCATCGTCTCTTCAGTGAGGAGGAGAGTCAGATTGAGATGGCAAGTAGAAGAAAGAGGTCCCAAACCTATCATCCAAGGAATGGTCTCCATCTTCTCTTCAGGGTTCCTGGGAATCTCTTCTTGGCCTCTCTGTCCCTCTCTTATTCTTTCCCCAGAGATTCAGAGATGCGACTTCTCTTGAGTCCTTCCTGCAACGCAACGGCCGAGGGAGAAACTGCGTCATTCATCCGGCCCAGGTTGCAGCTCAGCTCCTAGGCCTTCTTCACCTCACTAAAGCTTTTTCTCTGCGAAGCAGCTCACTGCCCCCCTCCTCTCTTGCACCCAGAGAGAATGAAAAATAAAAATAGCCATCCGGTGAGGTAAGAGGTGTGAATGGCAAGAAGCCACGATGTTCTTGCTTTCTGCAAGACCTAAATGCCAGCCTTGTGTACCTGGCCTGATTCGTTCCACTTTTTCTCCTATAAGCCAGGCATTCCCAAAGTGGAGCCATACATCCCCGTGCCATGAAAAGAATAATAGAGCCTTAATAAAGAAGCCCTTCAACTTGGCAATATCGTCAAAGAGCTGAGTTACTTTTCATCTGGTGGTGTTTTCTTTTCTTTTTATCATCCAGTTGGAATTGCCAATAAGGATTCAAAAGAACGCCGGAGGGAAAAGCTAATTTTGTCCACTGTCAAATTTTATTGACTTTGTTAGTAGTGCAGGATTGCTCGGCTGCAGGAGTTTTCAGCTGCTTAGAGTTGTCTGATTGAGGCAGCCTAGAAATAGCGGAGATAAAATTAAATAAATAGGGTTCTGACTCTTTCTTCTTCTCCTGAATTCATCCTCTCCTTTGTCTTTTTAGGTGAGAAGAACATTTGGAAGAGAGGATGGGCTTTCCTGCGATGACCGTCTTTTCCACTGTTAAACTACTTCTGATGACCTTCTACAACCGTTTAATAGTGGTTAAGTTTCTGAGCAACGCTGTGGATCCTGGTAACTAATTTTGAAGATGCGGCAGAGATGCTACGCTATGGATTGGTGGAGCTGGATGGGAAGGAGATCCTGGATTGGAGGTCAAGGAGGGCTTGTGGGATCTCAGGGAGAAGCTCTGAAGCTGAGAGCAAAAGCATCACATAAAGGAAATTTGGCCTTTTGCTCTACGTTTTGTCAGTTCCAGACCACTTATGTTATTTCTGGCTCTTCTTAAACTCCGGGGTTGCTCAGAGGACTTGAGAATGGCATCTCTAGGGCAGGAGGCAGTGAGATGCTCTTGTGAAATTGCAGAAAACATTTGTTGTGGTCTAGAAGGCCTCGGAGCTGAGCGGTGAGCTGGGTTCACCTCGCTGGGCCTTCTAGGTGAAGAGGAATGTGGTGGAAAGTTATTGATGACGTGCTTCCTCTCTTGCTCTTTGCTGACGAGAGAAATGTTTGCAGGACAGGTTGTCACCCCCAGTTCAGAAGCAGAGCAGTGGCGGTGCTGAGAAGATCCCAGCTCCACAAATGGACCGTTTCCTGGAGAACGGAGGCCACCACTGGGAGGATCGGTTGAAAGTTTATCGCTTCTCTTCACCTTCTTCACCTTCTCCTCTTCCCACCATAAATTGGGTGGCTCTCTTCTTGTTTCTTCTGGTTTCTTGCCAAATCCTTCTGGGTGAATCAACCAGCAAAGGTAAAATTAATCTCTTTGCTTCCACATTTTCCATTTTCTGAGGTAAAATGGGAGGAGGGATCTCCCTCTGTTGGTGCAACCTAGGAGCGTATTGGCTTTTTTGGCATCTGCCACGCACTGCCGGCTCACATTTAAATGAGTGTCCACGAGGACTCCAAGATTCAACCAGTGCTGGGTTCGTACCGGTTCGTACCGGTTTGTCTGAACTGGTAGTGGTTTGGTGGCCTGGGTCGCTGGTACCGGCAGCAACCCAGGCCTGCCACACCCCCGAACTGGTCCTCCAGGTGGCGCCATAGGTACCGCCATATTGTTTTTTGCTTCTGCGCATGGGCAGAACAATTTTCATTGCACTGCGCATGCGTGTGCGGCACGCACCAATGAGCAAAGTGGCAGTAGTGATTCTATCATATGTGATGGACACATGTGAAAGCTAAGAAATATTGGACAAAAATGCATACATGGTTAGAAAAAATGTTAAAGCTGCATATATAAGCCAGAAATATTTTTGTTAGCTATAATACCAGAAAAATATGATCAGGGGAATTTGTATTTGTATGACCAGAGGAATGCCGTCAATATAGTTTACTTGGACTTCAGGAAGGCATTTGATAAGGTAGACCATAACCTACCACTAGATAAAGTAGAAGAATGTGGGTTGGACAGCATCACCACCAGATGGATTCGTAACTGGCTGACCAACCCCACTCAACTTGTAGTCCTCAGTGGAACTGGATCTTCATGGAGGGAGGGATGCAGTGGAGGACCCCAAGCCTCTGTTTTAGGCCCAGTAGGACTCTTCAACATCTTCCTCAATGATTTGGATGAGGGAATAAATGGGGAACTCATCAAATTTGCAGATGACACCAAGCTGGCAGGAATAGCCAACACTCCAGAAGACAGGCTTAAGATACAGAAGGATCTTGACAAACTTGAACATTGGGCACTATTTAATAAAATGGAATTCAATAGTCAAAAGAGTCAGGTTCTACATTTAGGCGAGAAAAACCGAAATGCACAGCTACAGTATAGGTGACACTTGCTCAACGGTAGTAACTGGGAGAGGGATCTTGGAGTCCTAGTGGACAACCATTTAAATAGGAGCCAGTCATGTGCAGCAGCTGCAAAAAAAGCCAACACAGTTCTAGGCTGCATCAACAGAGGGATAGAATCACGTGAAGGGTTAATACCACTTTATAAGGCCTTGGTAAGGCCACACTTGGAATATGGCATTCAGTTTTGGTCGCCATGATGGAGAAAAGATGTGGAGACTCTAGAAAGAGTGCAGAGAAGAGCAACCAAGAGGATTATGAAACTGGAGGCTAAAACATAGGAAGAACGGTTGCAGGAACTGGGTATGTCTAGTTGAATGAAAAGAAGGACCAGGGGAGACATGATAGCAGTCTTCCAATATCTCAGGGGTTGCCACAAAGAAGAGGGAGTCAAACTATTCTCCAAAGAGGGTAGAACAAGAAGCAATGGGTGGAAACTAATCAAGGAGAGAAGCCACTTAGAACTGAGGAGGAATTTCCTGACGGTTAGAACAATTAACCAGCAGAACAGAAGCTGCTCCAGAAGTTCTGAATGCCCCAATACTGGGAGTCTTTAAGAAGATGGTAGATAGCCATTTGTCTGAAATGGTATAGTGTTTCCTGCCTAGGCAGGGGGTTGGACTAGAAGACCTCCAAGGTCCCTTCCAACTCTGCTATTGTATTGTATTGTATTGTATTGTATTGTATTGTATTGTATTGTATTGTATTGTATTGTATTGAATACTACATGTTTTGACAGCAGCAAGGATCATATTGACAAAGTGCTGGAAACACTGAGACAAGTAGATGTAATTAAAAAATATTAGATGGTGCAGAAATGGACATTAAAGATAAAAGAAATGCAGAGTATTTTTGAACATGGGACTTATTTTATAAATGGTTGGATAATAGAGTTAGAATTTAGGAGCGGGGAAAGTATTATTATGGGAGCAATTTGACCCAGAGAATACGCTGTTCACAAAGCATTTGTACGTAAATGAAAATGTATAAATAAACTGTTAAAAAAAAGATTCCTCTCACAGTTGCTCTATACCTGTGCAATTGTTGTTGTTCTCTTTGCCTGAGTGTAAAACTTTACTTTTCTCATCGCTGAACATTTTACCTCTGGATTTTCACCTGGGAATTCTTGACCGTAGATTTAGCAAACTGCACGTCTTCTTTCCTTGGCCCAGGACAATAGGCCCCTTTTGCAAAATTCTTTAGCGCGCGCACAAACCCACAATCGCCAACTTACACTAGCATTTCCTGTGAGTTTGACATTTGTGGCCAGCCTCTTTAGGGCCATGTGGCAAGTGTCAAAGTAGAAGTTAAAGAAGTTCTGATTTTAACAACGGCTCCATCTAGCAAAAGCATCAACGAAAACGATTCAGGTCGACCAAGAAGCTCCGGTTGAGGCTAATTCGTGGCTCTCTTGCAACATCCCTTCAATAAATAAATTAACAGGCCAGGCCAGAGAAGTGAATCTGCAGACAGAAGAAAGGATCTCTCTTATGCTGAATTTAGGTAGAGGGCCCCCGTTTGTCAGCAAAATATGATCAAGGTCTCCCTGAGATCTTCCTGAGGTTACAGAATCCCAGCTATCATGAGCCCCGTCCAATATGGCTGCTGCTAAGGGTGATGGGAATTGTAGTCCAGGAATACATGCAGGAAGACACCTGTGCCCCATCCTTAGCTCTTAAAAGGCCTGGATCTCCCTTGAAAAATTATTAATTGTGGTTCATAGGGATGTTATAGTAATGGTCTACTTTCTAGTCATCGGAGGTATACTTAAGGCTCGAGTTAATGTCCCTGATGGAGCCTCCTTTTGAGACTTTGTATCTGGGTTGTAAGTTGCTTTTTTGAGGTCTGTCGTAACTTCGAAGATTTACTAAGCAGCCGGTCATAAGTCAAGGACTACCCGTAAAGACAAAAGAGGGACAAATGGGGAGTGGGCTTTTGCAGGAAACAATTCATTCCTTCGGTCATTTCAAGAATGGGAAGTTCTGTTTGTGACCGTGAGAGACTCTGTGCCAGGTTTTGCCCTGCCCTGCGTTTGGAAACTTGTTATCTGGCAGCTCTCCAAGCGAGATAATGTTCGTGTGGATAAACATTCCTCTGAAAGACTGTTTGCTAAGCCTTGCTGACTGTGAATGAATGGAGTTCACAGTCATATAAATAAAGGGGTTTCTGCTGGGACCAAGACTCTGCTTCTTGCTTGTTAAGGAAGCCTGGGTCAGAACAACATGTAGGAAGACTCCTGTGCCCCATCCTTAGCTCTCAACGGGCCTGGATCTCCCTTGAAGAATTGCTAATTGCAGTTAGTAGAGAGGTTGAGCGTAATGGTCTACTTCCTAGTCATCAGATGTATACTTAAGGCTCGACTTAATGACCATAATGGAGCCTACTGGGTTGTAAGGTGTCATAGCTTTGAAGATTTACTAAGCAGCTGGTCGTAAGTCAAGGACTACCTGTAAAGACTTTTTATTTGAGAAGAGATCATTTGGTTCTTTCGGTCAACTTCTGTGGGTTTCTCTTGGATTCTTGCAACACTTCGAATTCTGTTTATAAGCATACAAGAATTTTCATGGGATTCTTTTCCATTTCCCTTTGTTTCTCAGATTTTCCAGCAGCTCCGACCCTGTCCTGGTCACCCTCTCACCGAATTCTCGTCAAAGGAGAACAGATCGAGTTAAAATGTTCTCCTCCAAAAGGAGAGAAGGGAGAGAATTACTTCTTCAATCACACGAATGAAAAGGGCGAATGGAAGAAATATGAAGAACAGGACGGAAATACTCTGCGCATTTCTGCATTGCGAATGGCTCCAAAAGCAACATTTTCTTGTTCTTACATTGGGCGTAGCAGGGAAGGCAGAAGAGGTCGGTCTCCAATGAGTAATTGGGTTAAATTCTCTGTCATTGGTAAGGAACTTTCTTCTAATTTATAAAGTCTTTACATCACAGTTTCTCCATCTTGACAACTTTAAACTGTGTGGACTTCAACTCTCACAATTCCACATGCTGGCTGAGGAATTGTATGGTTTAAGGTTCACAAATTTTGTTTGTCAAGGTTGCGAAACACTGTTCATATTGTTAGAAAGATGCCTACAACACAAATGTTTCAAGGAGACTCAATACTTGTCTGTATTAATTCATTAAATTTTGAAACATTAATTGTCCAGGAAACAAAAAAAGAGAGAGTGCAAGCTGTTCAAACAGACCAATTTGTTTTACTCCAGAAAGCTGAAGGAAATGTGATACAGATAGTCCTCGACTCACGAGCACAATTGAGCCCCCAATTTTTGTTGTTAAATGAGAATGTTTCACCAGGGAGATTTTGGTTTTCCTTCACTGAGATTCTGTCTCCTCAGACGCTCCCTGGAGAGGGAAAGAATATCGGTGGGATTTCAGGGATATTTCTGCCCCACGATTCAGGCGGTGAAGCTGCCCAGCCTAGATTTCTTCAACCTCCCGATTCCAAGGAATATTTTCTGAGGAAAGAGAGCGTGTTATGTTCTATATGAAGGAAAGTCCAACCGAGAACTCAGGTGCAGTTAGATGAGTTATAGGTGCCAATCAAGGTAATCCTGGGACTGCCTGAAGGACATTCAATATTCACTTCTTTTTCCCCTGTGGATCTATCTAGAGCCTCTGCCAACTCCCAGCCTTTCTCCAGATCTTCCACAACCCCTGTACCTGATTGGGGAGAAGATTGTCCTCTGGTGCTCAATTCCCAACATCACTCTTCAAGGCAGGAGACGCTATCGGTTTTCCCACATAAGGCAAAACAAGGATGAACCCTCTATAAAGGATCTCGATGGGCATGAAGGCAACATCTCCCTGGTCCTCACAGCCACAAGGGAAGATTCCGGAGTTTATAAATGCCGCTACCTAGAATGGAAACATGAGAGAGACATCCCTTCCGAGTGGAGTCGTCCAGTCTCAATTGTGGTGAGAGGTGTGGATTTCTTTCCTTCATTTTGAAAATGTGGTTTTCTAGAACTGGGGCTTTATTTATTTAGAGGGTGATTATGAAAGCCTTTCCCTGATGTATTCACAAAAAGTCTCCACCCTGAAGGAAGGCTTTGCACTTAGGTAGGAGAAATCAAAGTTATAAGTAGAGATTGGCTCAAAATTGTTAACGGTGAGAGGGACCTTGGAGTCCTAGTAGATGATCACTTAAATATGAGCCAGCCATGTGCCACAGCAGCCCCAAAAGCTAATACAATCAGAGGTGGTATTCAGCCAGTTTTGACCGGTTCTGGCGCACTGGTAGTGGAAATTTTGAATAGTTCGGAGAACCGGTAAATACCACCTCTGACTGGCCCCGCCTGCACGGATGTTCTGCCTTCCGAGTCGCAGTTGATCAGAGTCCCAGCACATCATCTGGGTCTCCTTCTGTTGCCCTGCACAGAATGGAACTGGAAATCAGGTTAACGGGGTAGGGAGGGAATAGGGATTTTACAGTATGCTTCCCCCAGGACTAGGGTGGAAATGGGGATTTTGCAGTATTGTTCCACAGCCACACCCACCAAGCCACGCCCACCAAGTCACACCACACCACATCCACCAAGCCACGCCCACAGAAGCAGTAGCAAAAATGTTTTTGAATTCCACCACTGAATACAATCCTTGGTTGTGTAAACAGAAGCACAGAATCAAAATCATGTGAAGTAACAGTACCACTCCATATAAAGACATAGTAAGGCCACACCTGGAATCCTGCATCCAGTTTTGATCACTATGTTACAAACAGTGACGTATGGTGAGGTTTATGGCTGGTAAGGCAAAAAGAAAGAAAGCGGCTTTTGCCCGCCCCACCGCTATGTCCGACATAGGAGAAATTTGATTCACCCCGATTTAATCTGTTGGCTCAGTGGTGATCAGTGATTGAAATACATAAAGGAATATCACTCCCGCCACCTTGAGTCAGGAAGCAATTCCATAGGTGGAACATGTAAACATTTTAGTGAGGTATCAGCGTTTAGTACTGTAAGGAGCCCCAGACTGCTCCTGAGTGAAGGAGTGGAACGTCTGCCACTTTGAACTGAGGTAACGGAATGTGAGGCAAGTGGCAGTTGGAACAGAGTTCTTTTCAGGTGGGAAGGGGGAGTAGAGTGTCTAACTCCTTAGCATCAGAGCGTGTTAATATAAGGCAACTGGCAGTTGGAACAGAAATCTTTTCAAGTGAGATGGGGGAGTAGAATGCCTTAACATCAGAGTGTGTTAATTACTGTATAAGAAATGCTAATGATCCTTTCTTAGCGAGCAGCTAGAAGCCAAGAGGAACATACATGTCAAATTTAAAGTTTGTAGGTTTTACAATTCTCAAGATCTCGTGATGAGTGAGTAGTATTTGGCTTTGAATGCTTCATATCCACCTACTTATACATTTTGTGTACTGTACTGCCTATTACAGAAATTTGCTTTTCTTCAATTGGAAGATTCAGTTGATGGGAAGATAGAGGTCATGATTTCTTGGTCCAGTCTCTCTTGTGTGAAAATAGGTAGACTTTGTGTTACTTTCACTCTAAGCTAAACTCATATTCATTCTCCATTCTTATTTTCCTTTTTAACATCCATTATTTGAAATATCATTGCTTTGCCTCACTGAAATGGTACCTTAGATTCAAGGAGGTGGCCTGGATGATTTGAGGAAACTTTTCTGCTTCAAGGTAGACATTAATGTCTATATTTTCCTTGTGAACATTTTGTGCAGATGGCCTCCCTTCCCCAGTGCTGAAAGTGGAACCGTTGTCCCAGAGGGTGAAGGAAAATGACCCCTTGCTCTTCCTCTGCTCAACGGAAGGAGACAATGCAGAGAAGAAGTTCCATTTCTACAAGGATGGGGTGGAGATCACCTCCAGGGAAGAAGGTCCTCTGGATCCCTCCACTGAACCCACAAATCCTCTTCAAAATGCCTCTCTGAGAATCCCTCATGCCTCCTTCAACTACAATGGAGAATTTGCTTGCAGTTATGAAGAAAAGAGAAGCAACCGATGGGTCAAGTCTTCTTTGAGCCAGGCAGTAAACATCACAGTTGAACCAGGTAGGAGATTTGGATTTGGTTCAATCTTGAGGCCACCATGAAAGGCACGAAGGACAAAGAAAATCTTGGAGAAAAACAAATAGCTTTTCCAGGATTGTTTACTAGTTCTACAGAGAGGTCCATGAAAAATCCAGAACTGAGCTTGATAAAAAAAAAAAAAAGTGGGGGAGATCTGTTTCATTTGTAGATGTAATGGAGTTTAAACCTTCCATAACAGGCAGAGTAAAAATGTTCTGACAAGAAATACTAAAACATCTTTTTTGTTTGTTACTCAAACCAGTTGGTACCCAAGATTCAAATCCTATTTGGAGATATTACTGGATGGCGATTCCTCTTATAATCCTTATAATCCTGCTGGTTCCACTTGCCTTTTATTGCTGGAAGAAGAAGAGCAGTAAGTGAAGGGTTTGGGTTCAAGGGTTCCCTCACCCGGAGTCCTAGATGTGGCTCCTGATGGGCTTGGAGATGTTGACGGAGAGATTCTCTGGGGAGGCAGGAAAGGAGAGCCAGGCCTGAGAGAGAAGGGCAAACAATATGTGAGATTGATGGAAATAAGTCATTTTCTCTTTCTTTTTTATCATTATTATTATTATGATTTCTCCCTCGGAAGCATCAGCATCCCAGGAACCATTTCAGCTCATGGAAAAGAAAGAGGAAAGAAATGATCTTGCAGTGATGGAGCCTCCAGCAGCAACGGCAGCTACTTCCTCACCTGTCAAGGTAACTGGTGGGATTCATAGGTGACTAATCAGGGTCTTCAGGGAAGTATATCTTTATAGGTCTCTTTACATTGGAGAGTGAAACCAAGTTTTATCCCCACTATTGATGATTTCCTCTGGAGTCTCCCAACCGCCATGAAGAAACAGGAATGATGTGGATAGGATTTAGAGCTTCTAAGCTTTAACCCTTTAATGCAAACATGATTTTTCCTTCCATAAAGACCATTTGTCTTGAGCTCTCTAAACATCTGCTCTAATTTTCTTGACTTGCTTAGGTTCCAACAAAGAATTTAGGGATTTTGGAAGTACTAGATTTTTCTTTAAAAGTGAGGAAGCCGAATAATTCTCTTTATGGCTTCCCGTCTACACAATCATGTGTTGGCCAAGAAATTGAAAAGCCTTGAAGCCCAAACTAACAGAAATGATTTTTTTTTCAAAAGCCAAGTTTCTTAGAAGGCATTAAAGATTCCTATAATTAAGTGTCGGGGAAAAGTTTTAGGGGATTGGCCCTGTGGGTTTCTCAGGAGCATCTCAAAACCCTCCAGAATATGAGACATATTCAATCCTTCTCCTTCTTTGATGGGCTGGCAATCTTTCTAGGCCACAGCAGATGTGTCAATCTTATTTATTCTAAAAATGCAATAAAATGATGGAGAAATCCCATGTTCTCAGTGGATTCCTCACCTGCAGGCAGAATGAGCAATGGCTCCTCAGAAGGAGAGTCTAGAGACAGTCAGTTCTCTGAAATAGTATAAGATCTCCTGCTTGCGCAGACGGCGGGAATAGAAGACCTCCAAGGTCCCTTCCAGCTCATTTCTCCTATTCTACTTTCCCTAGGACTCTGAGGTCACTTA
Organism: Thamnophis elegans; assembly: GCF_009769535.1. Lineage (NCBI taxonomy): Eukaryota > Metazoa > Chordata > Lepidosauria > Squamata > Natricidae > Thamnophis > Thamnophis elegans. Next base: position 142,280,576 of record NC_045558.1, read on the forward strand.
CAGATGCATCCGGGACTCCTTCACTCCGCCTGTTCCTGGATCAACAAGAAAGAACCGTCTTACGCAACGGGAAGAAGTGGGGATGTTGTACAGTGACATTGCGTTCTAACCAAAAAGGAGGCAGCAAAATCATCCCAGATTGCAGCAAAATGTGCCTCCATCGGTCCAGTTCCTTATTAGGCCTAGACATGGACGTCACCCTTGAAGAAATGATGAGGGGCAGCTGAACTTCAGTTTACGGCAGAAAACTCATCAAACAGGGCAAAATCCTCGGCATAATCTTATTCTAGGAGTCTGTCAGGGAATTGCACAGCTGGTGTCCAAATGGAATCAGAGACACTGACACAACCTTGTAGTTTTACACAAATAAATACATTTTATCACTACAGCTAGTCCTTGTCTTACATCAGGTTATTTTGTGACCGTTTGAAATTACAATGCCAGTGAAAAAAGTGACTTATGACCGTTTTCCACACTTATGACTGTTGGTCATTCCTATGATCGAAATTGAGAGGCTTGGCCATTGACTCATACTTACGACGGTTGCAGTGTACCGGGGTCACGTGATCCCCTTTTGCGACCTTCTGACAAGCAAAGTGAGTGGAAAAGTCACTTTGTCACTAAATGGATAACTGAAGCCATTCACTTCAGAATGGTAAGAAAGGTCTTAAAATGGGGCAAAATTCCCTTAACACATGCCTCACTTAGCAATGGAAATTTCGGTCTCTATTGTGGTCGAAAGTTGAGGACTCCCTGAATATACAGAGCAAAAAAGTTAGTCAGGCTCAACAGGAGCATCGTGAGGTAAATCCCAGAGCTCACAGAAGAAAAAGGCGGGAAAAAGGGAACCTCCCCCTCCACATCCCAGGAACCAATCACAGCACAGATTGCCTCACACAGGCACCAGCACTCTTCAATCAATCAGGTACAATGGCATGTTCTCTCTGCACAAACTTCACTGCTTCAGCCACTAAATTGAAATATTTTAACCAAATCTCAGCTCTATCTCAATATAGACTTGAGCCCGCTGGGGAGAAGATTTCCATTATAATGTCTTCTCTTCATAACATACTTTTTAATCTTCTTTATAATTGGCATTCTAATCTATAGGGGAAATCTAATCTTTCTCCTATAACTCCGATGGCGAGCCTATGGCACCCGTGCCACAGGGGGCCCACGGAGCCATCTCTGCAGGCACGCGAGCCATCGTGGAGGTCAGCTCCCCTGCGCATGTGCGCACGCTTTTATCCAACCAGCTGATTTTTGGGTCTCTGCTGGGGGATGTGCACACATGCGTGAGGATGGTGGTGGGGGGTCACGCATGCATGTGCAGGGGGTGGAGTGTTTCTGGGTGTCCTAAGTGATGACCCCCTTCTCACTGTCACATTTCTGAGAGATACACTATATTGCCAAAAGTATTTGCTCACCTGCCTTTCCTCGCATACGAACTTGGTGTAAGTGACCTCCCATTCCTAATCCATAGGGTTCAATATGACGTCGGTCCACCCTTTGCAGCTATAACAGCTTCAACTCTTCTGGGAAGGCTGTCCACAAGGTTCAGGAGTGTGTTGATGGGGATTTTTGACCATTCTTCCAGAAGGGCATTTGTGAGCTCAAACACTGATGTTGGACGAGTTTACGTGGCCTACCACTTCGTAGCCGAGTTGCTGTTGTTCCCAAACACTTCCACGTTATTATAATACAGCTGACAGTTGACTGTGGGATATTGAGGAGGGAGGAAAGTTCACGACTGGATTTGTTGCACAGGTGGCATCCTATCACAGTTCCACGCTGGAATTCACTGAGCTCCAGAGAGCGACTCATCCTTTCACAAATGTTTGTAAAAGCAGTCTGCATGCCTAGGTACTTGATTTTATAACCCTGTAGCCATGGAAGTGATTGGAACACCTGATTCTGATTATTTGGATGGGTGAGCGAATACTTTTGGCAAAGTAGTGTATGTTTCATTAAGTCCACATTTTTTTTCTCCTTCGGTGTTTTTGATGACTGAGCGGTGCCTGGAGTTGGGATCTCCAGTGGAGCTAAATGTCAGAGAAAAAGCAAAATAAAAACGAAAGTAGAGATGCACTGTGGGGAAGCCTCCATTTCTGAGTTTCTGAGTCCACTTTCTGGTCTGGCTGTGGATGAGTCCATGATGGAGAAGGAGGGTCTCCGGCGCAGATGAATGGTGGGGGGGGGGGTCCCTTCTTCCCATCATTGTAAAATCCAGAATCTAATTCAAGAGCAGATACAGAATTTTTTTTTTTAATCAAGGCTAGTTTCTGGATCCCCACATTCAGGGGTGGGTTCCTGACGGCATTACTACCAAAGAATTTTGAATGCGCAAACATTCTGGGGCTGGGGTGGGCATGACCATCTTTTTCCACTGTGTGTTAAACTACTTCTGATGACCTTCTACAACCGTTTAATAGTAGTTAAGTTTCTGAGCAACGCTGTGGATCCTGGTAACTAATTTTGAAGATGCGGCAGAGATGCTACGCTATGGATTGGTGGAGCTGGATGGGAAGGAGATCCTGGATTGGAGGTCAAGGAGGGCTTTTGGGACCTCAGGGAGAAGCTCTGAAGCTGAGAGTAAAAGCATCACGTAAAGGAAATTTGGCCTTTTGCTCTACATTTTGTCAGTTCCAGACCACTTATGTTATTTCTGGCTCTTCTTAAGCTCCGGAGTTGCACAGAGGACTTGAGAATGTCATTTCTAGGACAGGAGGCAGTGAGATGCTCTTGTGAAATTGCAGAAAATGTTTGTTGTGGTCAAGAAGGCCTCAGAGCTGAGCGGTGAGCTGGGTTCACCTCGCTGGGCCTTCTAGGTGAAGAGGAGTGTGGTGGAGAGTTGTTAATGACGTGCTTCCTCTCTTGCTCTTTGCTGCCCAGAGAAATGTTTGCAGGACAGGTTGTTACCCCCAGGTCAGAGGCAGAGCAGCGGCGGTGCTGAGAAGATCCCAGCTCCACAAATGGACCGTTTCCTGGAGAACGGAGGCCACCAATGGGAGGATCGGTTGAAAGTTTATCGCTTATCTTCACCATCTTCACCTTCTCCTGTTTCCACCATAAATTGGGTGGCTCTCTTCTTGTTTCTTCCAGTTTTCCTCCTGTGTGAATCGAGCCCCCAAGGTAAGCTTCATTTCTCCGCTTCTACTTGTTCCATTTTCTGAGATAAAATGGGAGGAAGGATCTGAAACTGATGATTTCTCTCCCAAGAGGTAGAGGGGAAGAAATCCTCCTTATTGTGCTTGCGAATGTGTGATTAATATCAGAAGAATAGAGAAAAGAGCTATCACAGTGGTATACACTGAAAAAAATCTCCTTTTTTCTTATTTCTGAGTAGGATTTTTTTTTTGTCCTCTTTCTGAAAAAGAAAATCTGTATGCAGGAATAATTTTTTTTAAGTGATTAAAGAAGCGAAAAGACTCGAAGAGATTTTTCTTTGTATTTTTTCTCATTTCCTTTCCTGAAATTTTAGACATTTTCAATGTTCTTTCCCATGTCAGTCCTTCAAGTTTTGGAAGCTGCTATCGTCTCTGCCCTAATCCTCCTCTTTGTTAGATTAGACAAATTCCCCAAATCTTTCATCTTCCAGTCCCCTAAATGATCTTTGTTGCTCTTCTCTGCTCTCTTTTTAGAGCCTCAATATTTTTTAATATCGTGGCAACCAAAATTGGACTCAGTATGCCAGGCGTGGCTTCACCAGGGCAGAATAAAGCAGTACTACCACTTCTCGTGATAGTATACAATAACAGAGTTTGAAGGGACCTTGGAGGACTTCTAGTCCCACCTCATGCTTAGGCAGGAAACCCTAGACCAGGGGTGTCAAACTGGATTACTTTGAGGGTGATTGTAGTTCTCCTCTGCAGGCCTGCGGGGTGGGTGGGTGGGGTGGGATGAATGCCTCCTGCAGGACCCTACCAGCTGTTTTCGGGCTGTTTTTTGGCCCATTTTCTGGTCCCTTTTTTGGCCACCAGAGTGCTGCAGGTGGCCGTGGAGAGTGAAAATGCATGCAGCTCATTTTAGCCACCAGAAGCCCTGCGGGCCAGTCCTTTGATATTTCCAGATCAGCTACATGGGGCGGATTTAAACACCCCAAAGGCTGGATTTGAGTTTGACACTCCTGCCTTACGTGACCCAACAAATGCGCGCACGACAAAAGTGCGCCGACGAAAACACAGCACGAAAATCGCGATGTCATCAACGCACCCACAACAATGTGCCGACAAAACCGCGCCCACAAAAGCGCAATTTAAGTTAAGGTAAGGGTTAGTTTCCGGGTTAGATTTAGGGTTAGGTTTAGGTTTAGGGTTAGGATTAGGGTTATTAGGTTGTTATTACTTGAACGTTTTACCTCTGGATTTTCACCTGGGGATTCTTGACTGTAGATTTAGCAAACTGCACGTCTCCTTTCCTTGGCCCAGGACAATAGGCCTCTTTTGCAAAATTCTTTAGCACGGGCACAAACCCACAATCACCAACTTACACTAGCATTTCCAGTGAGTTTGACATTTGTGGCCAGCCTCTTTAGGGCCATGTGGCAAGTGTCAAAGTAGAAGTTAAAGAAGTTCTGATTTTAACAACGGCTCCATCTAGCAAAAGCATCAACGAAAACGATTCAGGTTGACCAAGCAGCTCCGGTTGAGGTTAATTCATGGCTCTCTTGCAACAGCCCTTCTTCAATAAATAAGAAGGCCAGGCCAGAGAAGTGAATCTGCAGATAGAAGAAAGGATCTCTCTTATGCTGAGTTTAGGTTTCTCAGAAATATGACCAAGATCTTCCTTGGTTGGTCTTTTATGTTGTTTTTTTTAAAAAAAGATCTCCCTGAGACCCTCCAGATGTTAGACACACCTTGTGTGTCCAATCACACTTGGCCAATAAAGAATTCTCTATTCTCTCTATTCTCTGTTATGAGCCCTGTTCAATACGGCCACTGCTAAGGGGTGATGGGAATTGTAGCCCAGGGATACATGTGTTGTGGCCCCCCAGCAGCCAGCAGAACTGGCAGCAGAGTCGGACAGTGAGGAGGTGGGGGAGGAAGATGGGCCAGTCCTGGAGGCTGAGGAAAGCTCAGACGAGGGCTCTGCATTGGAGGCAGAGAGGGAGCTAGACAGCAGTGAGGCAGAGGAACAGCAGGAGCCTGTTTCCAGTGTGCGCATACACAGAGCTGCCAGAAGACAAGAACAACTAAGAAAGCAGGGTTGACTTGGGAGTAAAGCCACACCTTGGAAGTGATTGCTTCTTCCCGCAGGAAACGAAAGAGGGACAAATGGGGAGTGGGCTTTTGCAGGAAACAATTCATTCCTTCGGTCATTTCAAGAATGGGAAGTTCTGTTTGTGACTGTGAGAGACTCTGTGCCAGGTATTGCCTTTGTCCTGCATTTGGAAACTTGTTATCTGGCAGCTCTCCAAGCGAGATAAGATTCGTATTGATAAACATTCCTCTGAAAGACTGTTTGCTAAGCCTTGCTGACTGTGAATGAAAGGAATTCACAGTCAGGTAAATAAAGGGTTTTTTGCTGGGACCAAGACTCTGCTTCTTGCTTGTTAAGGAAGCCTGGGTCAGAACAACCTGCAGGAAGACTCCTGTGCCCCATCCTTAGCTCTCAACGGGCCTGGATCTCCCTTGAAGAATTGCTAATTGCAGTTAGTAGAGAGGTTGAGCGTAAATGGTCTACTTCCTAGTCATCAGATGTATGTTTAAGGGTCGACTTAATGACCATAATGGAGCCTACTGGGTTGTAAGGTGTCATAACTTTGAAGATAAGCAGCTGGTCGTAAGTCAAGGACTACCTGTAAAGACTTTTGTTTGAGAAGAGATCATTTGGTTGTTTCGGTCAACTTCTGTGGGTTTCTCTTGGATTCTTGCAACAGTTCTAATTCTGTTTATAAGCATACAAGAATTTTCATGGGATTCTTTTCCATTTCCCTTTGTTTCTCAGATTTTCCAGCGGCTCCCACCCTGTCCTGGTCACCCTCTCACCAAATTCTCGTCAAAGGAGAATGGATCGAGTTAAAATGTTCTCCTCCAAAAGGAGAGAAGGGAGAGAATTACTTCTTCAATCACACGAATGAAAAGGGCGAATGGAAGAAATATGAAGAACAGGACGGAAATATTCTGCGCATTTCTGCATTGCGAATGGCTCCAAAAGCAACATTTTCTTGTTCTTACATTGGGCATAGCAAGGATGGCAGAAGAGTTCAGTCTCCAAGGAGTAATCAGGGTGAATTCTCTGTCATTGGTAAGGAACCTTCTTCTAATTTATAAAGTCTTTACATCACAGTTTCTCCATCTTGACAACTTTAAACTGTGTGGACTTCAACTCTCACAATTCCACATGCTGGCTGAGGAATTGTGTGGTTTAAGGTTCACAAATTTTGTTTGTCAAGGTTGCGAAACACTGTTCATATTGTTAGAAAGATGCCTACAACACGAAATGTTTCAAGGAGACTCAATACTTGTGTGCATTAATTCATTAAATTTTGAAACATTAATTGTCCAGGAAACAAAAAAGAGAGAGTACAAGCTTTTCAAACAGACCAATTTGTTTTATTCCAGAAAGCTGAAGAAAATGTGATACAGATAGTCCTCAACTTACAAGCACAATTGAGCCCCAAAGTTTTGTTGTTAAATGAGAATGTTTCACCAGGGAGATTTTGGTTTTCCTTCACTGAGATTCTCTCTCCTTAGAGGTTCCCTGGAGAGGGAAAGAATATCGGTGGGATTTCAGGGATATTTCTGCCCCACGATTCAGGCGGTGAAGCTGCCAAGCCTAGATTTCTTCAACCTCCCAATTCCAAGGAGTATTTTCTGAGGAAAGAGAACGTGTTATGTTCTATATGAAGGAAAGTCCAACCGAGAACTCAGGTGCAGTTAGTTGAGTTATAGGTGCCAATCAAGGTAATCCTGGGACTGCCTGAAGGACATTTGATATTCACTTCTTTTTCCCCTGTGGATCTATCTAGAGCCTCCGCCAACCCCCAGGCTTTCTCCAGATCCTCCACAACCCCTGTACCTGGTTGGGGAGAAGGTTGACCTCTGGTGCTCAATTCCCAACATCACTCTTCAAGGCAGAAGACGCTACCAGTTTTCCCACATAAGGCAAAACAAGGATGAACCCCCTATAAAGGATCTGGATGGGCAAGAAGGCAACATCTCCCTGGTCCTCACAGCCACTTGGGAAGATTCTGGAGAATATAAATGCCGCTACCTAGAATGGAAACATCCGAGATACATCCCTTCCAAGTGGAGTCGTCCAGTCTCAATTGTGGTGAGAGGTGTGGATTTCTTTTCTTCATTTTGAAAATGTGGTTTTCTAGAACTGGGGCTTTATTTATTTAGAAGCTGATTATGAAAGCCTTTCCCTCATGTATTCACAAAAAGTCTCCACCCTGAAGCAACGTTTTACACTTAGGCAGGAGAAATCAAAGGTATAATTAGAGATTAGGTGAAACTTGGCTCAGAAATAGGAACGGTGAGAGGGACCTTGGAGTCCTTGTGGACGATCACTTAAACATGGGCCAGCTGTGTGCCGCAGCAGCCCCAAAAGCTAATACAATTAGAGGTGGTATTCAGCCAGTTTTGACCGAAACTGGTGCACCGGTAGTGGAAATTTTGAATAGTTCGGAGAACCGGCAAATACCACCTCTGGCTGGCCCCACCCCCATGGATTTGCTGCCTTCCGAGTCACAGCTGATCGGAGTCCCAGCTGACCATCTGGGTCTCCTTCTGTTGCCCTGCACAGAATGTAACTGGAAAGCAGGTTAATGGGATAGGGAGGGAATAGGGATTTTACAGTATCGTTCCCCAGCCACACCCACCAAGCCACGCCCACAGAAGCAGTAGCAAAAAGAATGTTTGAATTCCATCACTGAATCCAATCCTAGGTTGTGTAAACAGAGGCACAGAATCAAAATCACCTGAAGTAACAGTACCACTCTATATAAAGACTGCATCCAGTTTTGATCAATACGTTACAATAAAAAATTGCGGAGACTCTGGAAAAAGTGCAGAAAAGAGCTAACTAAGATGATTAAGGGCCTGGAGACAAAAACATGTGAAGAACAATTGCAGGAATTGGGTATGGCCAGTCTAGAGGTAATAAGGACTAGCGGAGACATGATAGCAGTCTTCCAGTATTTGAGGGGCTGCCACAAAGAGGAGGGGGAGTCAACTGATTTAACAAAGCACCTGAAGGCAAAACAAGAGACAATGGATGGAAAATTATCAAGGAGAGAAGCAACATGGAATTAAGGAGAAACTTCCTAACAGGGAGGAATAAAATTAACCAGAGGAACATCTTGCCTTCATCACTGGAGGTTTTTTTTAGAAGAGACTGGAGAGCCACCTATGGGGTCTCCTGCTTGAGCAGGGAGCTGGACTAGAAGACCTCCAAGGTCCCTCCCAGCTCTGTTCTGGTTGATTGACAGTGGAGTCAAAGCATCTCCAAGCTCATTTCCTTTTCTTCTCTTCTCCAGATCCTCTGCCTCCCCCAGTGCTGAAGCTGCACCCTTCCTCTGGATCCCCGGGGGAAGGAAAAGTCCTGTCCATCCTGTGTGTGTCATGCGAGAGCAACAACTCCAAAAGGTTCCATTTCTCCAAGGATGGTGTGGAGATGACCTCCAGCCGTGAAGAGCCTGTGAAGAGCAGCAGAAACTCCGGGCTCCTCACCCTAAATATGTCGGTAGCTTTCTTAAATACCAAAGATAACGAAAGTCTGCAATTTGCTTGCAGATATGAGGAGAACATCAATGGGCGCTGGATCATCTCTCCTTGGAGCCAGATGCTGAATATCACAGGTGGGTCTTTTCAGAAAGTGGAATTATCTGCTAGCTAAATGCAGAAGGAACATTTTGCAACACCTGATTTAACTATTTATTATACTCTTTATGTAACTGGCCTTGTGCTGGAGCACAGAGGTTAGGAAGGACAAAGACAGACCTAGAGAGACGGCTTCTATCCCACAGAACGTCTAGAAGTGAGACTAAGGCAAGATGAATCCATTTCAATTGTAGATGAAAAAGCACCTGAACCTTCAATTACAGGGCACGGTAAAAATATTCCACCATGAAATACATTTTAAAATCCTTCTTCTTTTTTTTCAGTAGTTCAACCAGTTTGGAACCGAGATTTCAATTTGATTTGGAGTTATGCCCGGATGGCGCTTCCTCTTATAATCCTTCTGGTTCCTTTGGCCTTTCATTGCTGGAAGAAGAGCAGTAAGTGAAGCAATTTTGGTTCAAGGGTTCCCTTACTTGGAGTCCTAGGTGGCTCCTGAAGTGGTTGGAGATGTTGACTGAGAGATCCTCCAGGGAGAGTCAGGTCAGGAGTTGAGAGAAAAGGACAGATATGACATGAGGAACAAACTTAGTTTTTTAGTTTAGTTTACTTTATTGTCATTGCACCTCGTACAACGAAATTAAATGCCTTCTTCAGTGTACATCATACATAAGAAAACTATAAAAAAATTGCAAAACACATCCTTCGCATTCTACACAATATATAGTATATTGTATATGCAGTGTACAAAAATGTATATTGTATATGGTAAACATTCTATACTATTTCTTGGTATAAGGTTAGGAATTCAATTCAACGATTTCCCTTCCATAAGTCCTTTTGCCTTGATCTCTCTGAACACCTTCTTCTACATTTCTTCATTTGTTTGGTTTCAACGAAAGAATTTAAGCCTTGGAGTATCCCTATATATTTCTTTTAAAAATGGAGAAGAATAATTCTCTTTATGGCCTTCAGTTTCACAAATCATACGTTGGTGAAGAAATTAAATTGACTTTAAGCCTGAACAAATATAAAGAAATAGTTAAAACGCAGTATCTTAGAAACCATGAAAGATTTTTTTAATCAGGTGTTGGAGGCAAAGTTTTAGGGGAAGGTCCCAATGGGTTTCTCAGGAGCATCTCAACACCATCAAGAATATGAGGCAAGAAACTACTTAGACTGGGTCAGATCTGATGCCAAAGGTCAATTCTTCTTTTCCTTGGTGGGCTAGCAATCTTTCTGGGCTACAGCAGATGGGTCGACCTTATTTATTTCTAAAAATGATGGAAAATGATGGAGAAATCCCATGTTCTCAAGAGGTTCCTCAGCTGCAGGTAGATTGAATGAGTGAACAATGTCCCTCTTTCACCAGAACCTGAAGTCACCTACAGCGACACCCAGAACGTCTTCACTTCGTCTCCTCCTGGTCCAACAATGAAGAGCCAACTTAGACAAGAGGAAGAGGAGGAGATGATCTACCATAACTCTGCCTTTTAATCCTAACAGAAGAAGGAAAACCTTCCTTGATTGCAGCAAAATGTATCTCTCGTGGCCCAACCTCTTATTATTAGGTGTAGATATGGACATCAGCCTTCCAGAAATGAAGAGTTCTTGGCTCCTTCCTCCTTTAACCAGAGGCTACTTCAAGGCTCAGTCTCTGGAGAGTGAAGATGGATTGACTATATTCAAAATTAATACGGGACTAAGAAATTCCAGATAGTTTATGACTGAAGAAACAAGGAATGATATAATCTGTTTAGAGTTGGCCTAACAAAAGAGGAGTTAAAGCTCAAATGAAAGATGATACTAACTTTCCTTAAGTTTATTTTAGAACATCTTTGTTAAAGATTTATACCCTGGATTTGTTCTGGGAAGTCGGAGGGAGGGGGAGATTGTTGGGGGATTGGGCTCAGGTGGGGAGGGTGGGGGAGGGGAGGTAAATATTTGTAAAGCCGTTTTTTTAAAAAAAAGTTAATTAAAAAAAAGGAAACACGTCCATTGACTTTCAACAAAAAAGGCTGGCTGAAGTCATATGATTTTAACAGTGGGTTGAGTCCCTTCTTCATAAAATTGTAAATTTAGGGGTGCAAATCAAGACCAAAGTCATAGATTTAAGCAAGAGTGGTTTTGGGGAAGACCACATTCATTCTACCATGAAAATCAAACCAAAATAAACTCTATAGTAGTTTTTTTTTAAAAAAATAAAACTTTTGGCTGTTAGTTTTCAAGTCTAGGATATTTTTTGTGCCAATTTGAAAATACTGGAAAACATATAACATATAACCTAATTTTACCTCTGTATTGAAATAAGATGATGGTTTGGGATGGCCTTCAAACACATCACAATGAGGATCATGGTTCTGCTGTTTTAAAGGCCCAACCTGCCATCTTCAGAACTGTTTCAGCAGAACCTGCTGCTCTTTTGCAATCTAAATTCCTCATAATGAATGAGTCAGCGTTCCAAATATTGTGCAGAATTAAATCAGAGTCCAAGGCAGAGCTATCCTTAAAGTTCCAATTTAATAAGACAGACATGTTGGCACAAACTGTGGAATCCCAAATCTAAAAGCTTCCTGGGATTCCACTCAGTTGAAAGTTCATGATCTTATCTCCAAACCCATAAATCCATCACATGGTCCAATCTTCTTCGGCCACGCTGGCATCTCCACCCAGCTGGTTCCAGTCAGGTGCAGAGATGCAGAGACAAAAGATCACCTTGGGCTTCTAGAAAAGAATGACAACAACACGTCCCACAATTCTACTCCTTCCTATTCCTCCTCCCAATTACTACACTAATGAAACAGCATAATGAAATAAGAGAGAGTGTGGCAGGCCAAAGATCCTAAAAAGGAATATAACTGCAGGCCTGACAGAATGCTTTATCAATTTCTCTGTGGCTCCAATACCTCTGTTGCTTAGGATAAGACCTGGAGCCAGAAACACAGGTAGGAGTTTAGGCCAAAAGAGCTGAACTATTTGGGTTGGTTTTTTTTTTCCTCTTTCATCTTGCACCGCACCAGATGGTTGTCTTTATTTTATTTTCCATTCTCTTGGGTCACAAGAGAGGCCGGGAGGATGCGGGTAGTTCTCTGCTGCAGAGAGAAAGGCTTTGGTGTGGTGAAGAAGGCCGGGGAGCTGAGCTCTGTCCTGGGTTGGGTGAATGACGCAGTTCCTCTCTTGGCTGTTGAGTTGGAGGACTGTCTCAAGATAAGTTGCATCTCTCAACCTCTCTGGGGAAGGAAGAAGAGAGCAACGGAGGCCAAGAAGAGCTACGCCAGAATCCTGAAGAGAAGATGGAGACCATCCCTTGGATGATAGGTTTGAGACCTCCTCGTTCTTCTACCTCCCATCTCAATCTGACTCTTCTCCCCAAAGAGATGGTTGCTTTCCTCTCAGCTCCTTTTCTTCTTCTAATGCTTCTTAGGACATCTGAGTTTCCTTCTTCCCTGGCAAGGAATCTTTTGAGCAATGGGGCACTTCACTGCCTCTCCTCCCCATTCTGTCTGCCCCCCCAGGTCTCATGATTCAGAGGCATCTCAACTACAGGGAGCTTAAAGCAATGCAGAGCACTCTCTCTCTTCCTCCCATCAGAAACACCCAGAAGGAGACCCAATAAGAGAGATAGGAAGTTGGGGCAATGGATGAGCAAAGAAAGGGGTCATTTTGTGGGTCACGGTGAAGGGCATTGAGTATAAGGAGGCTCCCTTTTCTCCCTCCTGCTCTTCTCAAATAACTGAGAACTGAGGATATCAGAACAGCTGAACTTTGGAGAAGAAACATATCTGGGGCCCTGAAGGTCTCCATAGCTGCTCTTCATTCCAGCCATAATAAGGTTTGGGGACTCTTATAATCCAACCCACCAATAGCCAGAACAGGGGTGGGAGAAGACCCCTTTCTCCTCCTCCTCCTTCAGGGCAGCATCCCATCTGCTGCATCCAATCAGGGAAGAAGAAGAAGATGATGATGGTAGGGATGAAAGTCTTACCCAGCCTGGGATCATCTCTCCTTCCCTTAACTCCACCCTCCTCCCTTCTCTCTTTCAGTTCTTCATTGGATCCTCCTGGGAGCAGGTAAGACACCCTCATGCAGACATTGCTTCTCTTCACAAACACTTAAACTGTGATTGTTGCGGCCTCTGAAAGTGGGAGAAGGTCAAATGAAACCGAAAGCCCAAAGAGTGATTCAGAAGGAGACAAGTCCATCTCTGTGGGTGCAGCTGCTCTGCTGTTCTTTTCCGCTTGGGTTGGTGCAATGGGCGAATCCAGTCCTTGTTGCTTCTTCAGGAGGCACCTGCAGATGGCCATGATCCACCCTGTTGAGTCTCCCTGAAGAGTCAATGCAAGGTCATCTAATCTTTGGTTTGGTGAACTTTGCCAACCTGAAGAATTAATAGCTGTTTTTACCAGATAACCCTGAAAATCCTTCTGTTCATGTCCCTGGTGAGTCTAAGATGGACCCTTCTAAAATATGTCCACCTCAACAACGTCTTCTCCCGATATATAAATTGAAGAAGGGTCTGCAAAGTAAGGAGAGCAGAAAGGAAGTGGATCCTAAAAGATCAGGGAGGGTTGAAATCTTGGGTGCAAGCTACGGTATCAAGGATGGGAGAATCTTTCATTTGCAGTGTTGGTCCTTTTGCTCCAACTTCTGTCCTGGCAAGAGGAAGCAATGGTTCAAGGCTCCTCAGAAAAGATGATGGATGGGAGCCATCCTGGGAATCGGGGTGGATGTTCTGGTGTAGAGATTTGGTTCCTGGAGGAGATCAGAAGGAAGGACTCAATGGCTTCTCTTTCTTTCCTCAGGTTCACAGGCAGATTCATCTCTATCAGCCCCTAGGCTGTCCTCATCTCTCCCAAACAACTTTGTTATTAAAGGAGAAGAGATTCCCTTGAATTGCTCCCTCCCCAAGGGAGTCAAGACAGGAAGTCATAGAGGAAGGTTCTTTTTCTTCTGTAAGGATCAATCCCACGAACCAATCAACGATCAACATCTCCCTAACAATAACCTCAACGTCCGGACTGAAAATCTGAGCTCTGGCCAAATAAAGATAATATGTATATGTAAGATTGTGGAAACATCTGGAAGATGGACTTATTCTCCTGAAAGTAACCAGCTGGTCTTCTCAGTGGTCGGTAAGATGAATATTTATTATCCCCAAATATTCATACCAGAGGGTAACCCAAAGCTCAAGCTATGAAAGTGAACAATAGATCTTTCAAAAATAAATCTGGTAAACGAAATACAAAACAAGCAAACCCATCGCTAAATAAATAACGCCTCCTGTAAGAAAATGGTTGGCAGGACGTTCTTTCCACGGGAAAAATATCTCCACAATGGGATAATATGGTTATGACATCACTAGCTGAATACCCGTGCTTTGTGACGAAACTATGTGATCGGGCAATTTAGGAGAAATGCGATTCACCCCGATTTAATCTGTTGGCTCAGTGGTGATCAGTGACTGAAATAGATAAAGGAATATCACTCCCGCCATCTTGAGTCAGGAAGCAATTCCATAGGTGGAACACGTAGACATTTTAGTGAGGTACCAACTTTTAGTACTGTAAAGAGCCCCAGACTGCTCCTGAGTGAAGGAGTGGAACGTCTGCCAGTTTGAACCGAGGTAACGGAATGTGAGGCAAGTGGCAGTTGGAACAGAGTTCTTTTCAGGTGGGGAGGGGGAGTAGAATGTCTAATTCCTTAGCATCAGAGCGTGTTAATATAAGGCAACTGGCAGTTGGAACAGAATTCTTTTCAAGTGAGATGGGGGAGTAGAATGCCTTAACATCAGAACATGTTAATTACTGTATAAGAAATGATCCTTTCTTAGTAAGCACCCAGAAGCCAAGAGGAACATACATGCCAAATTTCAAGTTTGTAGGCTTTACAGTTCTCAAGATCTCGTGATGAGTGAGTAGTATTTGGCTTTGAATGCTTCATATCCACCTACTTATACATTTTGTGTACTGTACTGCCTATTAGAGAAATTTGCATTTCTTCAATTGGAAGATTCACTTGATGGGAAGATAGAGGTCATGATTTCGTGGTCCAGTCTCTCTTGTGTGAAAAGGGGTAGACTTTGTGTTGTTTTCACTCTAAGCTAAAGTCAAATTCATTCTCCTTTCTTATTTTCCTTTTTAACCTCCATTATCTGAAATATCACTGCTTTGCCTCATTGAAATGGTACCTTAGATTCAAGGAGGTGGCCTGGATGATTTGAGGAAACTCCTCTGCTTCAAGGTAGACATTAATGTCTATATTTTCCTTGTGAACATTTTGTACAGATGGCCTCCCTTCCCCAGTGCTGAGAGTGGAACCGTTGTCCCAGAGGGTGAAGAAAGGTGACCCCTTCGTCTTCCTCTGCTCAACGGAAGGAGACAATGCAGAGAAGAAGTTCCATTTCTACAAGGATGGGGTGGAGATCACCTCCATGGAAGAAGGTCTTCTGGATCCCTCCACTGAACCCACAAATCCTCTTCAAAATGCCTCTCTGAGAATCCCTCATGCCTCGTTCAACCACAATGGAGAATTTGTTTGCAGTTATGAAGAAAAGAGAAGCAACCGATGGTTCATGTCTTCTTTGAGCCAGGCAGTAAACATCACAGTTGAACCAGGTAGGAGATTTGGATTTGGCTCAATCTTGAGACCACCATGAAAGGCACGAAGGAACAAGAGAGTCCTGGAGAAAAACAAATAGCTTTTCCAGGATTGTTAACTAGTTCTACAGAGAGCTCCATGAAAAATCCAGAACTGAGCTTGATAAAGAAGGGGGGGGGGGTCTGTTTCATTTGTAGATTTAATAGACTTTAAGCCTTCAAGAAAAGAGCAGGCTAAGATGTTCTGTCAAGAAATACCTAATCATCCTTTTTCTTCATTTGTTGAACCAGCTTGGACCAAAGATTCAGATCTTGTGGGACGTCTCCTGCTTGAGCAGGGAGTTGAAGCAGAAGACCTCCAAGGTCCCTTCCAGCTCTGTTCTGGTTGATTGACAGTGTCAAGAACGTCCAAGCTCATTTTCTTTTCTTCTCTGCTCCAGATCCTCTGCCTCCCCCAGTGCTGAAGCTGCACCTTTCCTCTGAATCCCCAGGGAAAGGAAAAGTCCTGTCCATCCTGTGTGTGTCCAGCGAGAGCAACAACTCCAAAAGGTTCCATTTCTCCAAGGATGGTGTGGAGATGACCTGTAGCCATGAAGAGCCTGTGAAGAGCAGCAGAAACTCCGGGCTCCTCACCCTAAATATGTTGGTAGCTTTCCTATATGCCAAAGATAACGAAAGTCTGCGATTTGCTTGCAGATATGAGGAGAACATCAATGGGCGCTGGGTCATCTCTCCTTGGAGTGAGACTATCACAGGTGGGTCTTTTCAGGGGGTGGAGGCTTCTGGTGCTTTGCAACACCTGATTTAACTATTATGCTCTTTATGTAACTGGCCTTGTGCTGGAGCAAAGGTTAGGCAGAACAAAGAAAGATCTAGACAAACGGCTTCTATGAGGTCCCACAGAACGTCTAGAAGTGAGACTAATTTCATCTACAATTGAAAAGCCCTTTCAATTGTAGATGAAAAAGCATCTGAACTTTCAATTGCAGGGCACAGTAAAAATGTTCCCCCAAGAAATACATTTTAAATTCTGATTCTTCTTTTCCCTGGATCAGAATTCTACCAGATATGGGATAAATGGTATAGGTGGATGGAGGAAAGAAACAAGCATCAATGAAGGAATGTAACAAAACTCAAAAAATAATACTTATGAGTAAAATAAGGGGGTTAAGAATGGTGAAATCCAAATGAAATACAATAGAAAGGGAAATAATATAAGGTGAGCGCTATTGATTGGGAATTGCTCTTAGAAAGAACAGGAAGCTCCTGTTCGTATTGTATTGTGTAAATGTGGTGTAGGTCTAAGTTTTGTGAGTGTGTATTTTACATGTTTGTTAATTTAAAAAAAAGAAATACATTTTAAAAGCCTTCTTTTTTTTGTAGTTGAACCAGTTTGGAACCGAGATTTCAATTTGATTTGGAGTTATGCCCGGATGGCGCTTCCTCTTATAATTCTTCTGGTTCCTTTGGCCTTTCATTGCTGGAAGAAGAAGAGCAGTAAGTGAAGGGATCTGGGTTCAAGGGTTCCCTTACTTGGAGTCCTAGGTGTGGCTCCTGAAGTGGTTGGGGATGTTGACTGAGAGATCCTCCAGGGAGAGTCAGGTCAGGAGTTGAGAG
This sequence comes from Thamnophis elegans, assembly GCF_009769535.1. Taxonomy (NCBI): domain Eukaryota; kingdom Metazoa; phylum Chordata; class Lepidosauria; order Squamata; family Natricidae; genus Thamnophis; species Thamnophis elegans. The sequence goes on from NC_045558.1 coordinate 142,297,572, forward strand.
GAATGGACAGATATGACATGAGGAACAATGTTAGTTTTTTTGAGTTTAGTTTACTTTATTGTCATTGTACCTCGTACAACAAAATTAAATGCCATCTTCAGTGTACATCATACATATTAAACTATAAAAAAATCAAACAACACATCCTTCACATTCTACACAATATATAGTATATTGTATACGCAGTATACAAAAATTTATATTGTATATGGTAAACATTCTACACTATATCTTGGTGTAATGTTAGGAGTTCAATTCAAGGATTTCCCTTCCATAAGTCCTTTTGCCTTGATCTCTCTGAACACCTTCTTCTACATTTCTTCATTTGTTTGGTTTCAACCAAAGAATTGAAGCCTTGTAGTATCCCTATATATTTCTTTTAAAAATGGAGAAGAATAATTCTCTTTATGGCCTTCAGTTTCACAAATCATACGTTGGTGAAGAAATTAAATTGACTTTAAGCCCGAACGAATATAAAGAAATAGTTAAAACTAAGTATCTTAGAAACCACGAAAGATTTCTCTAATCAGGTGTTGGAGGCAAAGTTTTAGGGGAAGGTCCCAATGGGTTTCTCAGGAGCATCTCATCACCATCAAGGAATCTGAGGCAGGAAACTATGTAGACTGGGTCAAATCTGATGCCAAAGGTCAATTCTTCTTTTCCTTGATGGGCTAGAAATCTTCCTGGGCTACAGCAGATGGGTCGACCTTATTTATTTTGAAAAATGATGTAAAATGATGTAGAAATCCCATGTTCTCAAGAAGTTCCTCAGCTGCAGGTAGATTGAATGAGTGAACAATGTCCCTCTTTCCCCAGAACCTGAAGTCACCTACAGCGACACCCAGAATGTCTTCACTGCGTCTCCTCCTGGTCCAACAATGAAGAGCCATCTTAGACAAGAGGAAGAGGAGGAGATCATCTACTATAACTCTGCCTTTTAATCCTAATAGAAGTAGCAAAATCATCTCTGATTGCAGCAAAATGTACCTCTCGTGGCCCAACCTCTTCTTATTAGGTGTAGATATGGACATCAGCCTTCCAGAAATGAAGAGTTCTTGGTTCCTTCCTCCTTTAACCAGAGGTTAATTCATGGCTCAGTCTCTGGAGAGGGAATTTGGCAGGAATTGGAAAGCAAGCTAGAACTAAGGAGAAATTTCCTGACATTTAGAACAATTAATCACTGGACACAAATTGTCCCCAAAAGTTGTGAATGTTCCACAACTAGAAGTTTTTAAGAAGAGATTGTACAACATTTGTCTGAAATGGTATACTTTTGATGCCTGAGCAGGGGGTTGGACTGGAAGACCTTCAAGGTCCCCTCCACCTCTGCTCTTCTGTATTCTGAAATGATGAGATGCAGCTCAGCTCCAATAAATAAATAAAGTCATAAAGGGCAGAAGAGAAAGCCCATAAAAAATGGGGAAATCTTCAACACCATGCTATTCTGTGGATCTTAGTTATCTCTCGACTTAAGCCTGCTGGGAAGAGTTGACTTGTTGTGTTTGCAATTTCCTTTTTTGATTATTATTTCTTCTTCTTCTTCTTCTTCTTCTTCTTCTTCTTCTTCTTCTTCTTCTTCTTCTTCTTCTTCTTCTTCTTCTTCTTCTTCTTCTTCTTCTCCTTCTTCTCCTTCTCCTTCCTTCTCCAGAATTGGTACTTTAATATATTGGAGAAAGCAAATCTTTAAGGGAGAATTTGTGCTCCAGTGGATCTAGGTTGATTGATTGGCCAGGATTTTGATTTCTGAGGTCTTTCAGCTCCAACCTTGGATGTGTTTTGGCCTTTATAAAAGGTTTAAGAAAGAGGCCTTGATTTGGATAGAGAGATGTAGGCCTGAAGCCTCAAACAGCCACCGTGAAGCCTAGTTGAGGGAACTTTTGCCACACTAACTATCCCTTGGATCTACCTGGTCATAGGTGAATCTTCATGCTTTGGGGGGTTTCACATCTGACTCTGAAGTGCGAGAGGGAAGACCATGGGGTTTTTGCCCCCTTCTTGGAAGTTCCTGTCCATGTTTGTCTGAAGCCACAGGAAAAGCTGCATGTTCTTCGGGGTGCTTCATGTAAGAGAAAAAAAAAAGCAAAATAAAAGCTTAAAAAGAAATGCATCTTGTGGATTTTCTTTTCCAGTATTTCTTAGCCAGCAGACTCACAAAAGGCTTTGTGACACGCGCAAGAAGAAACACATATGTCCATTGACTTTCAACAAAAAAGGCTGGCTGAAGTCATGATTTTAACAGTGGGTTGAGCCCCTTCTTCATAAAATTGTAAATTTAGGGTGCAAATCAAGACCAGTGTCATAGATTTAAGCAAGAGTGCTTTTGGAGAATACCACATTCATTCTACCATGAAAATCAAACCAAAATAAACTCTGTAGCAGATTTTTTTTTTTTTTAAAAGAAAACTTTTGGCTGTTAGTTTTCAAGTCCAGGATATTATTTGTGCCAATTCCAAAATACTGGAAAACGTATAACATATAATCTAATTTGAACTCTGTATTGAAATAAGATGATGGTTTGGGATGTCCTTCAAACACATCACAATGAGGATCATCGTTCTGCTGTTTTAAAGGCCCAGCCTGCCATCTTCAGAACTGTTTCAGCAGAACCTGCTGCTCTTTTGCAATCTAAATTCCTCATAATGAATGTGTCAGAGTTCCAAATTTCGTGCAGAATTAAATCAGAGTCCAAGGCAGAGCTATCCTTAAAGTTCCAATTTAATAAGACAGACATGTTGGCCCAAACTGTGGAATCCCAAATCTAAAAGCTTCCTGGGATTCCACCCCGGTTGAAAGTTCATGATCTTATCCCCACACCCGATAAATCCATCACATGGTCCAATCTTCTTCGGCCATGCTGACATCTCCACCCAGCTGGTTCTGGTCAGGTGCAGAGATGTGGAGACAAAAGATCACCTTGGGCTTCTAGAAAAGAATGACAACAACACGTCCCACAATTCTACTCCTTACCATTCCCCCTCCCAACTACTACACTAATGAAACAGCATAATGAAATAATAGAGTGTGTGGCAGGCCAAAGATCCTAAAAAGGAATATAACTGCAGGAATATAACTATGTGGCTCCAATTCGTCTGTCGCTTAGGATAAGACCTGGAGCCAGAAACACAGCAAGCAATTTAGGCCTTCCAAAAGAGCTGAACAATTTGGTTTGGGTTTTTTTTTCTTTTCTTTTTTCTTTTTTTTTTGCTTTTTCACCTTTGACCACACCGGATAGTTGTCTTTATTTTATTTTCCATTCTCTTGGGGCACAAGAGAGGCCGGGAGGATGCGGGCACTTCTCTGCTGAAGAGAGAAAGGCTTTGGTGTGGTGAAGAAGGCCGGGGAGATGAGCTCTGTCCTGGTCTAGGGGGGCGTGGGTGTGATGTCCTAGGTGGGGATGACGCAGTTCCTCCCTTGGGCGTTGAGTTGGAGGACTGTCTCGAGAGAAGTTGCAGCTCTTTGTCTCTCTGGGGAAGGAAGAAGAGGGTGACGGAGGTTGAGAGCAGCTTCCAAGGAATCCTGAAGAGGAGATGGAGACCATCCCTTTGGTGACAGGTTTGGAATGTTCTTCTTCAACTTTCCATCTCAATCTGATTCTTCCCCTCCCCGAAGAGATGATTGCTTTCCTCACACATACTTTCCTTCTTCTAGATCTTTCTCAGGAAATCTGAGTTTTCTCCTTCCTCGGTGAGGAATCTTTTGAGCAATGGGGCACTATTCACGCCCCTCCTCCCCCATTTCGTCTGCCCCCAGGGCTCATGATTCAGAGCCATCTCAACTGAAGGGGGTTTGGGGAGGATGCAGACCACTCTCTCTCTTCCTCCCATCAGAAATACCCAGAAGGAGACCCAACACTACAGCTTCACAGTCCAAAAAAAAGATAGGATGCTGGGGCAATGTATGAGCAAAGAAAGGGGACATTTTGTGGGTCACACTGAAGGGCGTTGAGTATAAGGAGGCTCCCTTTTCTCCTTCCCGCTACTCTCAATTGACTGAGAACTGAGGACATCAGAACAGCTGAACTTTGGAGAAAAAATTGTGTCTCGGCCCCTGAAGGTCTCAGTGTTGGCTCTTAATTCCACCATAAATAAGGTTTGGGGACTCTTATGATCCAACACACAACATGGGTGGGAAAAGACCCTTTCTTCCTTGTCCTTCAGGGCAGCATCTCATCTGCTGCATCCAATCAGGGAAGAAGAAGAAGAAGATGGTAGGGATGAAAGTCTTACCCAGCCTGGGATCATCTCTCTTTCTCTTAACTCCACCCTCCTTCCTTCTCTCTTTCAGTTCTTCATTGGATCCTTCTGGGAGCAGGTAAGAGACCCTCATGCAGACTTTGCTTCTCTTCACAAACACTTAAACTGTGATTGTTGCAGCCTCTGAAAGTGGGAGAAGGTCAAATGAAACTGAAAGCCCAAAGAGTGATTCAGAAGGAGACATGTCCATCTCTGCGGGTGCAGCTGCTCTACTGTTCTTTTCCACTTGGGTTGGTGCAATGGGCAAATCCAGTCCTTGTTGCTTCTTCAGGAGGCATCTCCAGATGGCCACGATCCACCCTGTTGAGTCTCCCTGAAGAGTCAATGCAAGGTCATCTAATCTTTGGTTTGGTGAACTTTGCCAACCTGAAGAATTAATAGCTGTTTTTACCAGATAACCCTGAAAATCCTTCTGTTCATGTCCCTGGTGAGTCTAAGATGGACCCTTCTAAAATATGTCCACTCAACAACGTCTTCTTCCGATATATAAATTGAAGAAGGATCTGCAAAGTAAGGAGAGCAGAAAGGAAGAGGATCCTAAAAGATCGGGATGGACTGAAATTTTGCATAGGAAGGAAAATCCATCTGGTTTAGTTCCAAACTGGGAGAATGGTGCTTGGAAATAAAAGGGAGGCTGATGGGAAAGAAGGATTCCATTATGGATAAGCAGAAACAGCATGTGGTTCTGGGAGAGCTGAAAAATTAGCTTGATGAGTGCATGGATTTTTATAGTTTCTGAGATGCTGCTGGGGATTGTGCAATGTTTGAAATATCACTAGGGGTTTTTGCTATGTAGTGAGCTCTGCGTCTTTTGCTATTCTAATGGTGGTGGGTTTCATCATATTATGTCCTAAAAGAAATGTCCTGTCCTTCTTAATCCCATCACCCTGGAGCTGAAGATGTTTGGTTTATGAATAGATTGGCCAGGATTTCTTAATGGGCACAAAATCTCCATCTCTAAAGACTTCAGGCATATTCTGGAGGCTGTATTACTATGCAGGAAAAGTGGGGTTGCCTTTAAGAACGTGTTTTCTCCATTTCCCCTTTGGGGAAATATAATAGTCCACCTCTTTTAATATTCCCCAAAATATTTCATTCTCTATAAGGTGGGAGGGCTTCCCACACTTGGATGGACCCTCATGCAAGCCGTCAAGGGGAGGAGAACTTTTCATTTGCAGCTTTCTGTCCTGGCAAGAGGAAGCAATGGGTCAAGGATCCTCAGAGCAGATGATGGATGGGAGCCATCCTGGGAATCGGGGTGGATGTTCTGGTGTAGAGATTTGGTTCCAGGAGGCGATCAGAAGGAAGGACTCAATGGTTTCTCTTTCTTTCTTCAGGTTCACAGAAATATTCATCTCTACCAGCTCCCAGGCTGTCCTCGTCTATTCAACACGACTTTATTATTAAAGGAGAAGAGATTTCCTTGAATTGCTCCCTCCCCAAGGGAGTCGAATCAGGGAGTCCAGAGGGACTTACTAGAATCAAGTTCTTTTTCTACTGTAGGGATCAATCCTACTTACCTATTGGAGATCAATTTCTCACTAACAATACCTTCAACTTCAGGACTGGACATCTGAACTCTAGCCAAATAAAGATAACATGCACCTGCGAGATCAGGGAAACATCTGAAGGATGGACTTTTTCTCCTGAAAGTAACCAACTGGTCTTCTCAGTGATTGGTAAGATGAATATTTATTACCCCCAAATATTCATACCAGAAGGTAACACAATGCTCAAGCTACGAAAGTGCACAATAGGCCTTTCAAAAATAAACCGAGTAAACAGAATATGAAAAATCAAATAAATCGCTAAATAAGTAACACCTGGTTAGCAGGACATTCTTTCCATGGGAAAAATATTCCCCCAATGGGATTTTATGGTTTATTTTATTTTATTTATTAGTTTGACAAAAATGTATACATTGACCACTCTGTTCTTGAAGTCGCACTTTCTGCAATCGAGTTTGAGTTTGTATCAATGATTTGTGCATGTATTATTGTGGTTGAAGCTGAAGCAGTCATTGACAGGTAGGGCGTTGTAGCAGACAATTTTGTGTACGATGCTTAGGTCAGACCGCAGGGGAGAACAATTACAGAAACAACGAATCCTTTTCTACTCTTGTATGCTTCATACCTACCTACGGTAGCGATATAATTTATGTTCTTTACTGCCAAATACAGAAGTTTGCTTTTCTTCAATTGGAAGATTCAGTTGATGGGAAGACAGAGGTCATGATTTCTTGGTCCAGTCTCTCTTGTATGAAAAGGGACAGTGTTTGATTGGGTAAAAGAGGCACAAAAGGCTTCAATAAACAATAGTTCTTTATTGCAAGTCAAGGAAACATCCGGCTGAGGAATGGTCGGACAGCTTCCCCTTTTAAAGGGATCTGTCAGATCTCTCAGCCAAGGCGATTCAACCTCTGTTCCCGCCGTAACAGAACACCTTGGTGGAAACCTCTAGCAGTCTGTCAGCGGGGGGGGGGGGGGAGGGGGATATCTAACAGATAGACTGTGTTACTTTCAATCTAAGCTAGAGTCAAATTCATTCTCCTTTCTTATTTTCCTTTTTAACCTCCATTATCTGAAATATCACTGCTTTGCCTCAAATGGTACCTTAGATTCAAGGAGGTGGCCTGGATGATTTGGGGAAACTCCTCTGCTTCAAAGTAGACATTAATGTCTATATTTTCCTTGTGAACATTTTGTGCAGATGGCCTCCGTTCCCCAGTGCTGAAAGTGGAACCGTTGTCCCAGAGGGTGAAGGAAGGTGACCCCTTGCTCTTCCTCTGCTCAACGGAAGGAGACAATGCAGAGAAGAAGATCCATTTCTACAAGGATGGGGTGGAGATCACCTCCAGGGAAGAAGGTCTTCTGGATCCCTCCACTGAACCCACAAATCCTCTTCAAAATGCCTCTCTGAGAATCCCTCATGCCTCCTTCAACCACAATGGAGAATTTGCTTGCAGTTATGAAGAAAAGAGAAGCAACCGATGGGTCAAGTCTTCTTTGAGCCAGGCAGTAAACATCACAGTTGAACCAGGTAGGAGATTTGGATTTGGTTCAATCTTGAGGCCACCATGAAAGGCATGAAGGAACAAGTGTGTCTTGGAGAAAAGTCAATGAGTTTTGTGGGGTTGTTAACTAGTTCCACAGAGAGGTCCATGAAAAATCCAGAACTGAGCTTGATAAAAAAAAGTGGGGGAGGTCTCTTTCATTTGTAGATGTAATGGATTTTAAACCTTCCATAACAGGAAGAGTAAAAATGTTCTGCATAAAATACTAAATCATTTTTCTTTTTCGTTACTCAAACCAGTTTTGACCCAAGATTCAGATCCTATATGGAGATATTCCTGGATGGCGATTCCACTTATAGTCCTGATAATCCTGCTGGTTCCACTTGCCTTTTATTGCTGGAAGAAGAAGAGCAGTAAGTGAAGGGTTTGGGTTCAAGAGTTCCCTCACCCGGAGTCCTAGATGTGGCTCCTGATGGATTTGGAGATGTGGACTGAGAGATTCTCTGGGGAGGCAGGAAAGGAGAGCCAGGCCTGAGAGAGAAGGGCAAACAATATGGAACAATTGATGGAAAGAACTCATTTTATCTTTCTTTTTTTATGATGATGATGATTATTATTATTATTATTATTTCTCCCTCGGAAGCATCAGCATCCCAGGAACAATTTCAACTCATGGAAAAGAAAGAGGAAAGAAATGACCTTGCAGTGATGGAGCCTCCAGCAGCAACAGCAGCTACTTCCTCACCTGTCAAGGTAGCTGGTGGGACTCATGGATGACCTTTTTTTATTAAAAACATTTTTTTATTTTTAAACAGAAAAGTACAAACACACATAAATCATAAAAACATCTTCCAATTCCATTCAGTGTGTCGATTGGTTACAAAACTTTTTTGTACATTCTCACCATAGTCTTCACTTACACTTTATATAGAATCTCATATTATCAATCTGGTATATATGTATATAACTGTTATCAGTATTATACATTTATTTGACTATAATTGTCATTACTTCATTTTATATAAGATATTCTACATTTTAGGTAAATTTATAACATTTCATTATATCATCCTAAATCCGATAAAATAAGTCCCATGTTTTGTAAAATGATTTATCTTTGGTTACCAAACTTTTATACATCCTCTCCATAGTCCTCACTTATACATTATATAAAATCTCATATTATCTCTCTCTCTCTCTCTCTCTCTCTCTCTCTCCCTCTCTCTCTCTCTCTCTCTATCATCTATCTACCTACCTACCTACCTACCTACCTACCTACATACATACATACATACAGTATTATCATTATTAATCATTTATTTGACTATAACTATTATTACTTCATTTTATACAAAATATGGTAACTTTAAATAAATTCAAATTAATTTTTATTACAACATTTCATTACATCATCTTTTATCCATCCAATAGTAGTGAAATATTTTTTCCCTTGCCATTTGAAGTATTTGTATTCTAATTGCTTTTTTAGTAGATCTTGTATGGACATCTCTTGGCAACTTATATTTCACTGCGTATCTTGTGAAGGCTCGAAACCCCTGGGATTCACGGGTGACTTTAATCAGGGCCTGCAGGAGGTCTATTTACCAAGTCTATGAAAAGAAGTTTTATCCCCACTATTGATGGTGTCCTCTGGAGTCTCCCAACTGCCATGAAGAAACAGGAATGATGTGGATAGGATTCAGAGCGTCTGAACTTTAACCTTTAAATGCGAACATGATTTTTCCTTCCATAAAGACCATTTGTCTGGAGCTCTCTAAACATCTGCTCTAATTTTCTTGACTTGCTTAGTTTCCAACAAAGAATTTTGGAATTACCAGATCTTTCTTTAGAAAATGGGAAAGCCAAATAATTCTCTTTATGGCCTCCCGTCTAACAAATCATGTGTTGGCCAAGAAATTGAATGGCCTTGAAGCCCACACAAACAGAAAGAAATATTTTTAAAGTATCTTAGAAGGCATTAAAGATTCCTATTATTAAGTGTCGGGGAAAAGTTTTAGGGGATTGCCCCTCTGGGTTTCTCAGAAGCGTCTCATCACCATCGGGAATCCGAGACAGGAGACTAGACTGGGTTAGATCTGATGCCAAAAGTCAACCCTTCTTTTCCTTGATAGGCTGGGAATCTTTGTAGTCCGTGTTAAGTTTATTTATTTCTAAAAAATGCTGCAAAATGATGGAGGAATCCCATGTTCTCAATGGGTTCCTTAGCTGCAGGCAGATTGAACGATGTCTTCTCATTCCCTCACTTTCCCCAGGACTCTGAGGTCACCTACAGCTGCATCCAGGTCTCCTTCAGCCCATCTCCTCCTGGACCAACAAGGAGGAATCTTCTTACACAGCGGGGAGAAGAAGGAATATTGTACAGTGATATTGTGTTTCCCGCCAAAAGGAGGAATCAAAACCATCCCTGATTGCAGGAACGTGTGTCCCTCTTGGTCCAATCCCTTATTTTTCCTAGACATGGATGTCACCCTTGAAGAGATGACGATGCAGCTCAGTTTTGATTTATGGCAGAAGAGAAAACCCAACAAACAGGGGAAAAACCCTGGGCATAATCTCATTCTATGAATCTATCAAGGAATTGCACAGCTGGTGTCCAAATGGAGCCAGAGATGCTGATACAAACTTGCCAATAAATGCATTTTATAACTAGAGGTAGTCCTTGTTTTACATCAGGCTATTTAGTGACCGTTTGATATTATAACGCCACTGGAAAAAGTGACTTATGACCGTTTCCCAAACTTATGACCATTGCACCACTCTAATCAAAATTCAGATGCTTGGCAACTGACTCATACTTATGACGGTTGCAGTGTCGTGGGGGGGTCACCTGATCCCCTTTTGCTCATTGACTGTCTGACAAGGAAAGTCAATGGGGAGGCCAGATTCAGTTAACAACCGTGTCACTAAATGGACAACTGAAGCCATTCACTTAAGAACTGTGGGCAGAAAGGTCACAAAATAGGGCAAAATTCCCTTTTACAGGTGTCTTGCTTAGCAACAGAAATTCTGGGCTGCATTGTGCTCAAAAGTTGAGGACTCCATGAATATATTGATAGGAAACAAAAGGCTGAATTGTTTTTAGCCTACTTACTTCCCCAATATGCAAAAGATCATTTGGAGTTAAGTAAGATCTTTAAATGATATTTGCTTCAAAACGCTTAAGAAACTTGGTTTCCCTATCTTTCAAGGAAGGATTGGCGTTTCACTAGTTCTAATCCATCTCAGTAACAGATGATATTTCTTCAGGCAACCGGCAAACTATGATTTAGGTTTAAGGATTGGATTCTGAAACGTTTTGCTCAGATGGCATATCTGCCAAATCAAGGAACAAAATCATGCCCCCTAATCCCAAGAGGTTATCTTTTAGACTCAAGGTGCTTTTCTCCTCTTGAAAATGCTTGTTTAATTGCTTTTTGCGCTTATCTATAGATAGGTATAATAAGTTAATGAGTATTATTTATTTATTAAATTTATATGCCACTCATCTTACTATCCAAAGTGATACTGAGAAGCTTACAATACAATAAAACAGCAATATAAAACCATTAAAATTAACAGGAACTTAGATAAAATTAGGAACCCAGTATATGAGTGACAATAGGTGGAAATTTCACTTTTACAATGCTATATGTATATGGTATACTGAGTACACACACACACACACAAGCAATTGTAAGTCAATTTGAATTCAATATCGAATTGTATCCACCTAATTTCTTTATATTAACATGAAATAGGGTTGTGGGGAGTCAGAATAGTCAAGATGCTAGTTCCAGCCTACAATTAAAAATCTTTTTTGATCTTCTATTGCAATAGCAATAGCAATAGCAGCTGTTTATAACCAAATATTGTTTACCTATATTGTGCTTTATATTCTTACTGTCATTTATTCTCTTACATACAACTATAGGTATATATTCACAGATATTCTTTTTCTTTGCCATTCTTATACTATTGTTATTCCATTTAAAAGGTTATAAGGTATAGTTTGGATTGCTTTGTTTACCATCCCTAGGACCTGTTGTAACACCACCTTATTTTCTCTTTCTTTTCTTTTCTCCCTCCCTTCCTTCTCTACTTCCTTCCTCCTCTCCTTCCCCTTGTTCCTTCCCTTACCTCTCCCCCACTCCTACCCTCTTTCTTCTCCTTCCTAACCTCTCTCCTTCTCTTTCTCTCTCTTCTTCCCTCCTCTCCTTCTCTTTCTCTTGTCTTCTCCAAGGCCTTTTGCCTACTAACCTTCATCCTTTTCAGCCGCTCTGGATGGTCTTGTGCTAGCCAGTGGCTTAGTTGCAGTAGACCGGGACCTGGGTTGGTCTAGCGCAGTAGACCGGGGCGTATGTTGGTGTGGGAGGCTCTCAATGCCCACAGAGGTTGGGGTGGCCTCCGCTAGCAGAGAGTCGGCCCTCGCAGCCATTTTGTGGCACTCACCCGTCCTGAAGAGCTGCTCCAACATCCACAGTCTCCGGACGGTTCTTCTTTAGGACCGTCTGATACAGTAAACCGGGACCTTCAAATCCTCAGTAGACCGGGGCCTCTCTGCGAGGCTTGATTGTGCGTTTAGGGGGCCGCTTGGGCGCAGTAGACCGGGACCTACGAGGCGCCTTTGGCCTAGGCCACGTGTTTCAAAATGGCCGACGGACCTCCGTTTTTTTAAATGCTCCGTTTCGCTGCCGCTGGTGGCTCAATAAAGCCTCCACGAGTTTCTGAGACTCGGAGGGAGCCTGCAACGAAGGAGTGCCTGGAAATTCTCTCTTAGGCTCGGCTGGGTTGCTGGTAAGCCCCACGAGGTCGCCTCAGCGTGCGCCATGCGCTCGGCGCCCCCTCGCCTCTTTCGCGCCAAAAAGCCTCCAAATCCAGCCGCCCGTGCTGTGGCCTCTTCCGCGGCTGCAAACGGCCCGGGGATCAGCACAGGGAGCCTGGCCCACGGAGGGAAAGAGGAGCTGCCCTACGGGCCTTCCCCGCCGTTTTAGGCCAGCAAAGACTGGCCTATCTGGGCGCAGCCGAATTGGCTCTATTTAGACAATTTAGAATAGCCAATAACACGAATTAAAGCAAGGAATTGTGGAAATCTCGCTAGTAAAAACGTTTCCTGCCTAGAGAGCCAAATCAACAGTCCTAGGACCGGAAAGACTGAGAGAAAACTGGGACAAAATGGGATAGCTGAAGGCGAAGAAGTTTTCGCTCAGTGTAACGGACCAATCAGGCTGTGATAAGACCCCTCTCGTGACCCTTTTACGGGTGCCTCGCTTAGCAACAGAAATTCCGGGCTCCATTGTGCTCAAAACTTGGGGACTCCCTGAATATACAGAGCAAAAAAGTTAGTCAGGCTCAACAGGAGCATCGTGAGGTAAATCACAGAGCACACAGAAGAAAAAGGCGGGGGGAAAAAGGGAACCTCCCCCTCCACACCCCAAGAACCAATCACAGTGCAGGCTGCCTCACGCAAGTGCCAGCCATCTCCACTCAAAGCCACAACAGCACATTCTCTCTGCATAACCCCACAGCTCCAGCTATGAAATTTTAATATCTGAACAAAGTCCTTTCTATCTCAGGATAGAATTGAGCCTGCTGGGAAGATTTCAATTATCATTTCTTCTCTTCATAACATACTTTTTTTTGATCTTCCTCATAATGGCTATTTTAATCTATAAAGGGAAATCTAATTCACCATACGGTCCAACGGATCTTGATTGATTGGTTTGTCTGGATCTTGGCTGTTGAGGTCTTTCAGTGCCATCCTGGTACATGTTTCAGTCAGAAAACCCCTAATAGAAACAGCCAAAGAAAGAGACTTTAATGTGGACACAGAGAGAGAGAGGGAGAGAGAGAGAGAGAGAGATCTGATGCATCAGACAAATGCAGGGAGGATTAGACCAAGGACCATATTCTACCCTGAAGCATCTCTTACTCATAGGAAAGACTTCGTCCTGTGGAGGTTTCACATCGGACTCTCTGAATAGGGAGGGAAGATCCAGGCTCTTTGCTTCTGGGATGTTTCTCCTAACTGATGACGCCACCAACACATTTCCTTCCACGAAGTCCACAATCCCTTTTTTCTCCCTATAAATTTTTTTTTATAAAACTTTTTTAATTTTTGTTACATAGACAACATATACACAAAACAATAGAAAAAGAAAAACAAAAAAAAGAAAAGGAAAAAAACACACAAAAGAAAAAAAAAACAAAGCCCATCATCACATACAGCATGTCGTTTGGTTACAGGTGTTTTAACATTTATCATTCTTATACATTTATTATTTCATTTAATAGGTTATAATTTAATATCATTTCTTATTCCCCTACCTGTGGCAATCCATCCCAACTACATTTCCCCCCCCACACACACCCCGTATCTCTCTGTTATATATTTAATACACACAACAATTAAAAAAAAACACACACACACAAAAGGAAAAAAAGAACCATCATCACATACAGTATGTCGTTTGGTTACAAGTGTTTTAACATCCACATCTTCGAATAATATTTACCATCTCAGACTTTTCATCTAGTATAACTAAAAACCTCATTTTCATTCTACAATATATATTCAGTTACCATTATTATTAATTATTTTTTTCCAGAAAATATACTTATGTTCATTATTATCCTTGTACTTCATACCTTCAAACAGAGATCTTATTCCTTCATTTTTCAACAAAACGTCACTACATATATATACCAATTTTCAATTATTCCCTTATTAAAATTGTTTATCAGCAGCGAAATATCATTATAATGCGTTCTTAACATACATTATATCACCAGACCTCTATTAAATATACATAAAATCATTATTATCCTTATCCTTTTTAAAGGAAAAAATTCTAAAATATTCAATTCATTGATATATTAATTTTTCATTGTATCATTGTTAGATTATTTCACAGCATAGTTGTATCATCATTTAACTTCTTCAATTAAAGCATAAGTATATCGTTTTTCATTTCCAAGGTGTTTTTTTTCCCCCCTAGCCACCGATAAAACAAATCCCATATCTTATAAAATTGCTCATCCTCTTGTTCTCTAATTTCAAGTGTCAATTTACTCATTTCAGCAGAGTCCATTATTTTTCGGATAACTTCTTCCTGTTTTGGTATTGTTTCGTTTTTCCAGTTTTTTGCAAATACAATTCTGGCTGCTGTTAACACATTTACAATCAAATATTTTAAGTCTTTGTTGTAGATTTCTGGTATGATCCCCAATAAAAAGACCTCTGGTTTAAAGTCTATTTGTTTGTGTGCCCTATAAATACTTTTGATGACTGCACGTTGCATGGAGTTGGGATCTCCAGTGGAGCTAAATGTCAGAGAAAAAGCAAAATAAAAACGAAAGTAGAGATGCACTGGGGGAAAGCCTCCATTTCTGAGTTTCTGAGTCCACTTTCTAGTCTGGTTGTGGATGAGTCCATGATGGAGAAGGAGGATCTCCAGTGCAGATGAAAGGTGGGTGGGAGGTCCCTTCTTCATATCATTGTAAAATCCAGAATCTAATTCAAGAGCAGATTCAGAGGTTGTTTTTTTTTTTAAATCCAGCATAGTTTCTGGATCCCCACATTCTCTCTACTCTGGGTAAAACCATTTTTAAAAACTATAATCCTTTTGATTTACTAGTCTATGATATTTTGTGCCTCAACTCCAAAGCTCTTGGAGATATATATAATAAACCTCCTGGGAACAAATTTGATGAAATGAGATGGTAGTTTGGGTGCCCTTCAGACTCATCACAAAGAGGATAATAATTCTGGTGTTTTCGACACAAACCACAGTCTTAATGTTTTTTCAGGGCATACTGCTCTTTGCAAATCTGTTTTTTCCCTGTAATTAATGCTTCTGCCTTTTATTTTATTCTATCTGCCGGTGGATCCACTATGCGTGGCTTAGGACGAGAAGTGGAGCTGATCAAGCCAGAAACAAAGAGATGACGTTTAGGCCTCCAAAAATAGCAGAACATTTTTTATTTTATTTTAAATTCTCTTTGGGTACAAGAGAGGCCAGGAGGATGGGCACTGTGAGCAACTGCAGAGAGGAAGGCTTTGGTGTGGTAAAGAAGGCCTGGGAGGTGAGATGGGCTGGGAGAATGACGCAGTTCCTGCCTTGGTCATTGTGTTAAGGGGACAGACTCAAAAGACGTTGCAGCTTTTAATCTCTCTTGGGGAAGGAAGAAGAGAGTGACGGAGAGGCCAAGACCAGCTTTCCAAGAATCCTGAAGATGGAAACCATAGCTTGGATGATAGGTTTGGGACCTCCTTCCCCTTCTACTTCCCATCTCAATCTGACTCTTCTCCTCCCCAAAGACATTTTTGCTTTCCTCTTTTCTTATTCTAGATCTTTCTCAGGAAATGTGAGTTTTCTTCTTCCTCGGTGAGGACTCATTTGTGCAATGGGGCACTATTCCTGCCCCTCTTCCTCATTTCATCTGCCCCCAGGGCTCATGATTCAAAGTCATCTCAACTAAAGGAGGTTTGGGGGGGACGCAGAGCAGTTTCTCTTCCTCCCATTAGAAACACCCAGAAGGAGACCCAAAACTGCAGTTTCACTGTGAATGAAATAGATAGATGAATGGATAAGCAAGGAAAGGGGTCATTCTGTGAGTTGCAGTGAAGGGTGTTGAGTATAAGGAGCCTCCCTTTTCTCCATCCTGATGCTCTGAAATGGCTGAGAACTGAGGACATCAGAACAGCTGAACTTTGGAGAAAAAATCATGTCTCGGCCTCGAAGGTCTCCCTATCAGCTCTTCATTCCAGTCTTAATAAGGTTTGGGAACTCTTATGATCCAACCCACCAATAGCTAGAACAGGGGTGGGAAAAGACCCCTTCCTCCTCCTCCTCCTCCTTCAGGGCAGCATCCCACCTGCTTCATCCAATCAGGAAAGAAGAGTCCATTGAGATGGTGGGGATGAAAGTCTTGCAGAGCCTGGGATGATCTCTCCTTCTCTTAACTCCACCTTCCCTCCTTCTCTCTTTCAGTACTTTCATGGATGCTCCTGGGAACAGGTAAGAGACCCTCATGCAGACTTTGCTTTGTGTTCATAAAAAGATAGACTGTATTATGGTATCGGGAGGAGAGAGAAGGTCAAATGAAACTGAAAGCCCATGGAGAGATGCTGAAGGAGAAAAACCCATCTCTGTTCATGTAACTGATTGGCCGTTCTTTCCCACTTGGGTTGGTGCAAAGGGTGAATCCAATTCTCATTGCTTCTTCAGAAGGGATCTGCGGATGGCCATGATCCTTGTGAATCTAAGAAGTTGCCTTGTGAAAAATGTCCACCTCCATTTCTTCTCCCTGGTATAACATGAAGCATGGTCCACCAATCCCAGAGAACAAACAGAAAAGTAGTCCTGAAGGACCAGGGAGGGATGAATACTTGGATGGACCTTCATCCAAGCCAACAGCTGGAAGCCCAAGACAACAAGGTCAACCCAAGATGCTTCTAAGAGAGGACTGACAAACTAGGGGTTTAATTTTTTTTAATGGTTGAGAGGAGGCTGAAGGTTTGATGGAAAGAGGAATGTAATCGCTCTTAGGAATAGCAAAATGTATCTTGAGGAGAAGCTGTAGAGATTGCAGCCCTTATAGAAGTTCAAAGCATCATATTGCTAATTAAAGCTCATAGAACCTATGCTAGACCAATCTTAGAGTATTGCTCCACTGTTTGGAATCTCACCATATATCTGACATCAGTACAATCGAGCGGGCTCAGAAGTACTTCGCGGGAAAAGTTTTGCCCTCTTTTGTACACAATAGAATTCCCTAGGCTACTACTAGGCTCAAAATCCTCGGTTTGGAGAACGTAGAACTGTGGCACTGCATACAAAATTATATGTAATAATGCTTTACCGGTGAACAACATGTTTTCTTTTAATCGCAATAATACATGTGCAAACAACCACTTTAAACTCAATATATATCATTCGAAACTTGACTGTCAAAAATATGATTTCTGCAATAGAGTTTTCAATGTCTGGAATGCTCTACCTGATCCAATTGTCTCAGCTACAAATTTTCACAATTTCAGTTGCAAATTGACTTCCGTGGACCTTACTTCATACTTAAGTGGTCAGTAGAGGGGGTTGTGCATAAGTGCACAATCGTGACTATCGTCCCTGTCATTGTATTTTTTTTCTTTTATTCTTGTTTTCGTTTTTGTTTGACAAATTCTAATAAATGGATAAATAAGTAAATAAGCAAACCAATAAATATTAAAGCGCAGGAGAGGATCGGTTCAGATATTGAGAACAGCATTCATTTTTCCAGGCAGATGAGGAAAAAAAATCTGAATTAAGGAGCAGAGGAATGATATAAATTGGGAGGTAAAAGGGGAAATGACACCAGAGAAGCATTGGTGTGTCTTGGTGTGCTTAATAACATGATTGCAGAGAAAGTGTGTAGCTCAGTTGGAGCTGGAGTGTCGGGTGGCTGGTATTCTCCAAAATGAATGGTTTTCTTGCATTACTTGGTCCCATCGTCAGTGCTGGTTCTTGAAGCGCAGCAGCTTGCCATGCCGGCTCTGAACGGATCTTGCAATGCAAGGAAAAAACCATCCAACACTAAGGACATTGAGCAGCCAATCATCAAGTGGATGTCAACGCTGAAGAGGGCCCAGCTGTAGCCATTTTCTTTTCTATAGCATTCCTCAAAGCAGCTTTCTTTTCACATTGCTTCAGTGCTGATACAGCCTGCAGCTAAGGGGCAGGGATGGGGCTGTGAGATAACTGGGGTGTCGTAGCCAAAATAAAATTTGGGGAATCAAGGACGTTTGTGCAGGTGTTCAAAAGGTGGAGACTGAAGTCACTTAGCAACTGGACTTTATGCTGATTGGACCACGTGACTGGTGACTCTGGGGGGAAGTGACAAAGTTTTATTTTCAATGGGGTGTCACACCGGTGAGAACTTAGAGCCAGTTTTCCACCAAGTTTGTGCCAACTTGATATGTCCCAATAAAATGTTCTTTGAGAAATATGCTCGGAGTTCTCAATGTTGCGGATGTATTATTTGTGACCTTGACAGTGGATATTGGAGAAAAGAGTCACGTCCTGCCGGAGTGAAACGTGTGTATATCCAGGTTGAAGATCAAACAGGGCTCCTTCTTCTGGCTGTTCAATCAAATGTTGGAGACGGTTTCATTTATAGCGTTGGTTCCTTTTTCTCCATGTTCTCTCCTTGCAAGGATTCCCAAAGCAGTTTATGGATCATGGGAGCCACTCTGGGGATCGGTGGTGGATGTTCTGGTGCAGAGATCTGGTTCCAGGAGTTGATCAGAAGGAAGAACTCAGTGACTTCTCTTTCTTTCCTTAGGTTCACAGGCAGATTCAAGGCGATCGGTCCCCAGGCTGTCCTCAGACCTTCAACATCGTGCCATTTTTAAAGGGGAGGAGATCCCCTTGAAATGCTCTCCCCCAGAAGAATCTCAGGCAGAATCCTTCGTTTTCTATTGCAAAGATCAATCCAATTTAACAATCACGAATGAAAATCTCGATAAAAATACCCTCAATCTCAGAACTGCAGATCTCAACTCAAAGCTCATAAAATGTACATGCAGGTTCATTGAAAGAGTTGGAGGAGGGGCCACTTCACCTCAAAGTAACCAACTGGTCTTCACCATTATTGGTAAGATGAACATTTGAGATTGAGATGAGCTAGAAAGCAGGAAATAAAGGACAGGCTGGGGCAGGGGCAGGTGGGCAGGGGCCAGCTGATTGTGGGAGGTACCGCTTCTCCTGAACCGGTCCAAACCGGCTGAATACCACCTCTGGTTGTGGTTTCTGGTGTAAAGATTTGGTACCAGGAGTTGATCAGAAGGAAGAGCTGAATGCCTTCTCTTTCTTTCTTTGGGTTCATGGACAGATTCATGGATTCCAGCTCCCACACTCTCTTCGTCACTTTCACACACCGTCATTATTAAAGGAGAAGAGATCGCCTTGAAATGCTCCCTCCCGAAAAAATTTTGGGCAGATTCTTTCATTTTCTACTGCAAGGATCAATCCAATTTAACAGTCACGTATGAACAACTCAATAACAATACTTTCGAATTCAGGACTGCAGATCTGGACTCAGATCAAACAGAGATAAAATGTATCTGCTGGTTCCGCGAATTACCTGGAGGATTCACTCTTTCTCTTAAAAGTAACCAGCTGGTCTTCTCCGTCAATGGTAAGATGAATATTCATTACCTGGAAGGATTCACGTCAAAAGCAGCGCTAATGCTTAAAATATGAAAATGCACAATACACCTTTCAAAAATTAATTCAGCCAAGAAAACCCAAAACAAGCAAATCCATTGATGAACAGATAATTCAAGAACCTTCTTTTAATGGGAAATATATCTTCCAAATAGGATACTGTTCTTGGGATAGAGGTGGGTTTCTGCTGGTTTACCTCAGATTGGGCGAACCGGTAGTCGCAGCATTGGGAGGCTCCGCCAACCCACCTGGACGCTTCTGCGCATGCGCAGAAATGTTGCACGAGCGCGTATGCACACACGTGCCCATGAGTGAACCAGTAGTAAAATACTGTGCTTGGGACAACATTGTGAGAGCACTTATAAAAGCAACATTATCTTCATCTCTCATATACTTACCTAAATACTTACCTATTTCATTTTCTTGGCTCCCTGTTAGAGATATTTGCTTTTCTTTAATTTTGAAGATTTGAATACTGAAAAACATCAGTTGAGGGTAGATAGAGGTAATGATTGTTCAGTCCAGTCTCTCTTGCATGAAAAGGGGCAGGGAGATTTTGGAACTATTTTCACCTTACACTAAAGTAAAAGTCATTCTCTTGTTTTCCATTTTAAATTCCATTTTTTAAAAAAACTATCACTGCTTTGTCTCATAAAAATGGTGTCATATTTTATAACATAACATTATATTTTATAATATTAAAAGGTGCAGAAATGAATAGATTAACACTTGCAATTAAAGGAAAGGAAGAATTTGATTATTATAATATATGGGAGCTATTTTACCAATGGTTAGAGAATAAAGTTGAAAATAATGTATTATAACGTTTAATAAATTAAGAAATGTTATACTAATAGATATGTGAAGATTTAAGTACTTGTATTAAAATAAGTATGTATGTATGTATGTATGTATGTATGTAGTGTTTGTGCTGATAAATATGTATGTATGTATGTATGTATATATTTTCAGAGGTTTCCGCGGGCGTTAGTATGTAGGTCTTTGGTTATTCGGGTTTTCTCCCACTTCCAATTTTACGCGGGAGGAAACCCGAATAACCAAAGACCTACATATACATAGACATACACATACACATAAATACATACATACATACATACATATCGCTGTCTTTAGGCTGGTGTTTTTGGCTTTTTGTACGAGGACGGGTGAGAATATATATATATATATATATATATATATATATATATATGTATATGTATATGTATATGTATATGTATATGTATATGTATATGTATATGTATATGTATATGTATATGTATATGTATATGTATATGTATATGTATATGTATATGTATATATGTGTGTGTGTGTGTGTGTGTATGTGTATATATATATATATACATATACATACATACATACATACATACATACATACATACATATATATATATGTATATATATGTAGGTCTCTCCGCCCAGCTGCCCTGTTCAGGATAACCCGCTCCCTCCTAAATAGGAGGGAGACGGGGAACCCCCTGCAGGGTAAGGCTGAGGAGTATGGTCAGTTCTTGGCGGACAAAGTTGCTCGGTTTCGATCGGAACTGGACTCCACCCCCGCAGATCCAGCCGAGACACAAGGGAATGACTTGGTAGACCATCTCTGGGTTGAGTTTCAGGATGTTGCCTCTGGGGATGTGGACAAGGCTATGCGAGCTGTGAGTTCCTCCACCTGCATACTGGACCCGTGTCCCTCTTGGCTGACTGCCAACAGCAGAGAGGTGACACGAGGCTGGATCCAGGCGGTTGTTACCGCCTCTCTTCGGGAGGGACACCTCCCCACCGCGCTTAAGGCGGCGGTGGTGAGGCCCCTCCTGAAGAAACCGTCTTTGGATCCAGCAGTTCTTAATAACTATCGTCCAGTCTCCAACCTCCCCTTTGTGGGGAAGGTTGTTGAGAAGGTGGTGGCCTTACAGCTTCAGCGTACCTTGGAGGAAGCTAACTATCTTGACCCCTTCCAGTCTGGCTTCAGGCCCGGTTACAGCACTGAAACCGCTTTGGTCGCATTGACCGATGATCTCTGGAGAGCCAGAGATGGAGGCTATGCGTCCATCCTGGTTCTCCTTGACCTCTCAGCGGCTTTCGATACCATCGACCATGGTATCCTTCTGCGACGACTGCGGGAGGTGGGGGTGGGCGGCACTGTTTTACAGTGGTTCTCCTCCTACCTCTCGGACAGGTCGCAGTCGGTGTTGGTGGGGAGGGAGAGATCGTCCCCGAGGCCCCTAACCTGTGGGGTGCCGCAGGGCTCGGTCCTGTCCCCCCTGCTATTTAACATATACATGAAACCGCTGGGTGAGATCATTCGGAGGCACGGGATTAAGTACCACCAATATGCGGACGATACACAGCTGTATCTGTCCGCCCCGTGCCAACTCAATGAAGCGGTGGACGTGATGAACCGGGGCCTTGAGGCTGTTAAAGACTGGATGAGAGCTAACAAACTAGTGCTCAACCCAGAAAAGACCGAGTGGCTGTTGTGTTTTCCTCCCAAAAATTCGGCTAACGTTCCATCAATCAGGCTGGGGGGGCAAAATTTATACCCCTCAGACAGGGTCCGCAACTTGGGAGTCCTCCTGGATCCACAGCTGAATTTTGACAACCATTTGTCGGCTGTGACCAGGAGGGCATTTGCCCAGGTTCACCTGGTGCGCCAGTTGTGGCCCTACCTGAACCGGGAGGCTCTCACAACAGTCACTCGAGCCCTTGTGATCTCTAGGCTGGAATACTGCAATGTGCTCTACATGGGGCTGCCCTTGAAGAGCATCCGGCGACTTCAGCTAGTTCAGAACGCGGCCGCGCGAGTGATCATGGGCGCACCACGGTTCGCCCATATAACACCGATCCTCCGTGAGCTGCGCTGGCTACCTGTTGATCGTCGGGTGCACTTCAAGGTCTTACTTACCACCTATAAAGCGCTCCATGGTAGTGGATCTGGCTATTTGAGAGACCGCCTCCTGCCAACTACCTCCCTGCGTCCCATCAGATCGCACAGGGTAGGCCTCCTCCGAATTCCATCCGCCAGTCAGTGCCGACTGGCGACTACGCGGAGGAGAGCCTTCTCAGTTGCAGCTCCGACGCTATGGAACACCCTCCCCGTGGAGATCCGCACCCTCACCACAGTCCAGGCCTTCCGCACAGCCCTCAAGATCTGGCTATCCCGTCAGGCCTGGGGACAGGATTTATTCTCACCCCGCCCGAATGTTGAGTGAATGTTGTGTTTTTATGGTTAATTTCTTTATTCACATTTTTTTTCTTTTAAGTCTTGTCTTGCACTCCCTTCCCCCCATTGTTGTAAGCCGCCCTGAGTCCCCTCAGGGAAAAGGGCGGCATATAAATGCTCATTAAAATCTAAAAAATCTAAATCTAGTTGTTCGGGTTTTCTCCCGCGTAGAATTGGAGATGTCTTGGCGACGTTCGACGAAGTCTCATTCGTCATCTTCAGGTTGCTTCAGACTACTTCAGGTTTGGTGTTTCCAGGAGTAGTGTGAGATCTCGGCTGTTTGTTCCTTTTAACTGCCAGTGTAACTGGCAGTTTAACTGGCAGTTAAAAGGAACAAACAGCCAAGATCTCACACTACTCCTGGAAACACCAAACCTGAAGTAGTCTGAAGCAACCTGAAGATGACGAATGAGACTTCGTCGAAACGTCGCCATCTCCAATTCTACGCGGGAGAAAACCCGAACAACTAGAGACCTACATACTAACACCCGCGAAAACCTCAGAAAACACACACACACACACACACACACACACATATATATATGTGTGTGTGTGTGTGTGTACATGTACATGTATAGATAGATATATATTGGGGGAAATGTTGTCATAGTTTCAAGGATGTGGATGATTGCAGGAAATTTATCTGCTTCACAGTAGACATTAATTTATCTCCCTTGTGAACATTTTGCACAGGTAGCCTCCCTTCCCCTGTGCTGAGAGTGGATCCATTGTCCCAGAGGGTGAAGGAAGGTGACCCCTTGATCTTCCTCTGCTCAACGGAAGGAGAAAACGCAGAGAAGAAGTTCCATTTCTACAAGGATGGGGTGGAGATCACCAGCAGCTATGAAGGTCTTAGGAAGGATTCCAGTGATCTCTCAGATCCTCTTCAAAATGGCTCTCTGAGAATCCCGCATGCCACCTTCAACCACAGTGGGGAATTTGCTTGCAGTTATGAGGAAAATATACATGGGCGCTGGATCATCTCTCCTTGGAGCCAGATGCTGAATATCACAGGTGGGACTTTTCAGCAGGCAGAATTATCTGCTAGCTAAATGCAGAAGGAACGTTTTGCAACACCTGATTTAACTATTTATTATACTCTGTATGTAACTGGCCTTGTGCTGGAGCACAGAGAACTGGGCAGAACAAAGAAAGACCTAGAGAAACGGCTTCTATCCCACAGAACGTCTAGAAGTGAGACTAAGGCAAGAGGAATCCATTTCAATTGTAGATGAAAAAGCACCTGAACCTTCAATTACAGGGCACGGTAAAAATATTCCACCATGAAATACATTTTAAAATCCTTCTTCTTTTTTTTCAGTAGTTGAACCAGTTTGGAACCGAGATTTCAATTTGATTTGGAGTTATGCCCGGATGGCGCTTCCTCTTATAATCCTTCTGGTTCCTTTGGCCTTTCATTGCTGGAAGAAGAAGAGCAGTAAGTGAAGCGATTTGGGTTCAAGGGTTCCCTTACTTGGAGTCCTAGGTGGTTGGCTATGGTTGGTTTATGGTTTATTAAACTTGTATGCCGCCCTATTCCCGGGGGGACTCAGGGCGGCTAACAAACTCATAGGGGAGGGGGTAATACAAAAAACAAACAAGACAAAACAATTACAAAAAACAGATTAAAACTCCTCAACAGGCACAACAATTCGAGTGGGGCTGGGAACTCATCAGCCCCAGGCCTGCCGGAACAGCCAAGTCTTAACGGCTTTGCAGAAAGCCTGAAGGGTGGTGAGGGTCCGAATCTCCAAGGGGAGATCGTTCCAGAGGGCCGGAGCAGCCACAGAGAAGGCCCTCCCCCGGGGGGTCGCCAGTTGACACTGGCTAGCTGATGGAATCCAGAGGAGGCCTAATCTGTGGGATCTAATTGGTCGTAGGGAGGTAATTGGCAGGAGGCGGTCTCTCAAGTACCCAGGTCCGATAGGTGGCTCCTGAAGTGGTTGGAGATGTTGACTGAGAGATCCTCCAGGGAGAGTCAGGTCACCTCGTACAACGAAATTAAATGCCATCTTCAGTGTACATCATACATAAGAAAACTATAAAAAAAATTAAAAAACACATCCTTCGCATTCTACACAATATATAGTATATTGTATATACAGTATACAAAAATGTATATTGTATATGGTACACATTCTATACTATATCTTGGTATAATGTTAAGAGTTCAATTCAAGGATTTCCCTTCCATAAGTCCTTTTGCCTGGATCTCTCTGAACCCCTTCTTCTATATTTCTTCACTTGTTCGATTTCAATCAAGGAATTGAAGCCTTGTACTACCCCTATATATTTCTTTTAAAAATGGAGAAGAATAATTCTCTTTATGGCTTTCAGTTTCACAAATCATATGTTGGAGAAGAAATTAAATTGACTTTAAGCCCGAATGATTATAAAGAAATAGTTAAAACTAAGTATCTTAGAAACCATGAAAGTTTTTTCTAATCAGGTGTTGGAGGCAAAGTTTTAGGGGAAGGTCCCAATGGGGTTCTCAGGAGCATCTCATCACCATCAAGGAATCTGAGGCAGGAAACTACGTAGACTGGGTCAAATCTGATGCCAAAGGTCAATTCTTCTTTTCCTTGATGGGCCAGCAATCTTTCTGGGCTACAGCAGATGGGTCGACCTTATTTATTTCGAAAAATGATGTAAAATGATGGAGAAATCCCATGTTCTCAAGAGGTTCCTCAGCTGCAGGTAGATTGAATGAGTGAACAATGTCCCTCTTTCCCCAGAACCTGAAGTCACCTACAGCGACACCCAGAACGTCTTCACTGCGTCTCCTCCTGGTCCAACAATGAAGAGCCATCTTAGACAAGAGGAAGAGGAGGAGATCATCTACTATAACTCTGCCTTTTAATCCTAATAGAAGTAGCAAAATCATCCCTGATTGCAGCAAAATGTATCTCTCGTGGCCCAACCTCTTATTATTAGGTGTAGATATGGACATCAGCCTTCCAGAAATGAAGAGTTCTTGGTTCCTTCCTCCTTTAACCAGAGGCTAATTCAAGGCTCAGTCTCTGGAGAGTGAAGATGGATTGACTATATTCAAAATTAATACGGGACTAAGAAATTCCAGATAGTTTATGACTGAAGAAACAAGGAATGATATAATTTGTTTAGAGTTAGCCTAACAAAAGAGGAGTTAAAGCTCAAATGAAAGATGATACTAACTTTCTTTAAGTTTATTTTAGAATATCTTTGTTAAAGATTTATACCCTGTATTTGTTCTGGGAAGTCGGAAGGGGGGGGAGATTGGTGGGGGATTGGGCTCAGGTAGGGAGGGTGGGGGAGGGGAGGTAAATATTTGTAAAGCCTTTTAAAAAAATAATAATAAAAAAGAAATGCATATGTCAATTGACTTTCAACAAAAAAGCCTGGCTGAAGTCATATGATTTTAATAGTGGGTTGAGTCACTTCTTCATAAAATTGTAAATTTAGGGGTGCAAATCAAGACCAAAGTCATAGATGTAAGCAAGAGTGGTTTTGGGGAACACCACATTCATTCTACCATGAAAATCAAACCAAAATAAACTCTATAGTAGATTTTTTAAAAAAAAAGAAAACTTTTCGCTGTTAGTTTTCAAGTCCAGGATATTATTTGTGCCAATTGCAAAATACTGGAAAACATATAACATATAACCTAATTTTAACTCTTTATTGAAATAAGATGATGGTTTGGGATGGCCTTCAAACACATCACAATGAGGATCATTGTTCTGCTGCTTTAAAGGCCTAACCTGCCATCTTCAGAACTGTTTCAGCAGAACCTGCTGCTCTTTTGCAATCTAAATTCCTCATAATGAATGTATCAGCGTTCCAAATATCGTACAGAATTAAATCAGAGTCCAAGGCAGAGCTATCCTTAAAGTTCCAATTTAATAAGACAGACATGTTGGCACAAACTGTGGAATCCCAAATCTAAAAGCTTCCTGGGATTCCACCCCAGTTGAAAGTTCATGATCTTATCCCCACACCCATAAATCCATCACATGGTCCAATCTTCTTTGGCCACCCTGGCATCTCCACCCAGCTGGTTCCGGCCAGGTGCAGAGATGCAGAGACAAAAAATCACCTTGGGCTTCTAGAAAACAATGACAACGCATTCCACAATTCTTACTATTCCCCCTCCCAATTACTACACTAATGAAACAGCATAATGAAATAATAGGCCAAAGATCCTAAAAAAGAATATAACTGCAGGAATTATAACCCTGTGGCTCCAGTACCTCTGTCGCTTAGGATAAGACCTGGAGCCAGAAACAGGTAGGAGTTTAGGCCTTCCAAAAGAGCTGAACAATTTGGGTTGGTTGTTTTTTTTGCTCTTTCACCTTTTACCGCACCGGATGGTTGTCTTATTTTCCATTCTCTTGAGGCACAAGAGAGGCCAGGAGGATGCGGGCAGTTCTCTGCTGCAGAGAGAAAGGCTTTGGTGTGGTGAAGAAGGCCGGGGAGATGAGCTCTGTCTTGGGTTGGGTAAATGACGCAGTTCCTCTCTTGGCTGTTGAGTTAGAGGGTTCTCTCAAGATAAGTTGCATCTCTCAATCTCTCTGGGGAAGGAAGAAGAGAGCAACAGAGGCCAAGAAGACCTACGCCAGAATCCTAAAGAGAAGATGGAGACCATCCCTTGGATGATAGGTTTGAGACCTCCTCCTTCTTCTACCTCCCATCTCAATCTGACTCTTCTCCCCGAAGAGATGATTGCTTTCCTCCCAGCTCCTTTTCTTCTTCTAATGCTTCTTAGGACAAGTTTCCTTCTTCCCTGGCAAGGAATCTTTTGAGCAATGGGACACTTCACTGCCTCTCCCCATTCTGTCTGCCCCCCAGGTCTCATGATTCAGAGGCATCTCAACTACAGGGAGCTTAAAGCAATGCAGAGCATTCTCTCTTCCTCCCATTGGAAACACCCAGGAGGAGACACAAAAGTGAAGTTTCACTGCCATAAGAGAGATAGGAAGTTGGGGCAATGGATGAGCAAAGAAAGGGGTCATTTTGTGGGTCACACTGAAGGGCGTTGAGTATAAGGAGGCTCCCTTTTCTCCTTCCGGCTACTCTCAATTGACTGAGAACTGAGGATATCAGACCAGCTGAACTTTGGAGAAGAAACATATCTGGGGCCCTGAAGGTCTCCACATCTGCTCTTCATTCCAGTCTTAATAAGGTTTGGGGACTCTTATGATCCAACCCACCAATATCCAGAACACGGGTGGGAGAAGACCCCTTCCTCCTCCTCCTTCAGGGCAGCATCCCATCTGCTGCATCCAATCAGGGAAGAAGAAGATGGTAGGGATGAAAGTCTTACCCAGCCTGGGATCATCTCTCCTTCTCTTAACTCCACCCTCCTTCCTTCTCTCTTTCAGTTCTTCATTGGATCCTCCTGGGAGCAGGTAAGAGACCCTCATGCAGACTTTGCTTCTCTTCACAAACACTTAAACTGTGATTGTTGAGGCCTCTGAACGTGGGAGAAGGTCAAATGAAACCGAAAGCCCAAAGAGTGATTCAGAAGGAGACAAGTCCATCTCTGTGGGTGCAGCTGCTCTGCTGTTCTTTTCCACTTGGGTTGGTGCAATGGGCGAATCCAGTCCTTGTTGCTTCTTCAGGAGACACCTGCAGATGGCCATGATCCACCCTGTTGAGTCTCCCTGAAGAGTCAATGCAAGGTAATCTAATCTTTGGTTTGGTAAACTTTACCAAACTGAAGAATAGCTGTTTTTAGCAGATAACCCTGAAAATCCTTCTGTTCATGTCCCTGATGAGTCTAAGATGGACCCTTCTAAAATATGTCCACCTCAACAACGTCTTCTCCCAATATAAAATGAAGAAGGGTCTGCAAAGTAAGGAGAGCAGAAAGGAAGTGGATCCTAAAAGATCAGGGAGGGTTGAAATCTTGGGTGTCAGCTACGGTATCAAGGATGGGAGAATCTTTCATTTGCAGTGTTGGTCCTTTTGCTCCAACTTCTGTCCTGGCAAGAGGAAGCAATGGGTCAAGGATCCTCAGAAAAGATGATGGATGGGAGCCATCCTGGGAATCGGGGTGGATGTTCTGGTGTAAAGATTTGGTTCCTGGATGAGATCAGAAGGAAGGACTCAATGGCTTCTCTTTCTTTCCTCAGGTTCACAGGCAGATTCATCCCTATCAGCCCCCAGGCTGTCCTCATCTCTCCCAAACAACTTTGTTATTAAAGGAGAAGAGATTTCCTTGAAATGCTCCCTCCCCAAGGGAGTCAAGACAGGAAGTCATAGAGGAAGGTTCTTTTTCTTCTGCAAGGATCAATCCCACGTACCAATCAAAGATCAACATCTCCCTAACAATATCTTCAACGTCCGGACTGAAAATCTGAGCTCTGGCCAAATAAAGATAATATGTATATGCAAGATCGTGGAAACATCTGGAAGATGGACTTTTTCTCCCAAAAGTAACCAGCTGGTCTTCTCAGTGGTTGGTAAGATGAATATTTATTATCCCCAAATATTCATACCAAAGAGTAACCCAAAGCTCAAGCTATGAAGGTGAACAATAGATCTTTCAAAAATAAACCTGGTAAACAAAATACAAAACAAGCAAACCCATTGCTAAATAAATAACACCTCCTGTGAGAAAATGGTTGGCAGGACATTCTTCCACGGGAAAAATATCTCCCCAATGGGATAATATGTGTCAATACCTCTTCATTGGGTAATTAGGAAAGAAGACCACGGGACTCCATAGGTAGAAATCAAGTGTACTTTTACTAATTATAAATGATTAAAGGCATAGCGAAGCGAAGACTGATTATTTAGGCGCGAAAGCGATTGATATATAGAATAACCCATTCCCCACCCCTTGGCATCACAGTTACAGTCCAATCATAATTCTCCCAAGTGTCAGGTATGAGATAACTTCAAAAGGCATCACTAAGATGGAATGTCGGTGCCGTTAGTCCTGGCGGGAACCACCTATGCATGCGTAGTCCGACAGGCAGCTGAGCTCCAGAATCTTCCTCCAGCACAATTAGTAACCCCTCCCAAATACCATGCCCTCCCTCCCCATTTCATGGCAGCCGAAGCAGCAGCAAAGCAGAGGCTGACAATATGGTTATGACAACACTAGCTGGATACCCGTGCTTTGCGGCGAAACTATGTAATCGGGCAATTTAGGAGAAATCAGATTCACCCCGATTTAATCTGTTGGCTCAGTGGTGATCAGTGATTGAAATACATAAAGGAATATCACTCCCGCCACCTTGAATCAGGAAGCAATTCCATAAGTGGAACATGTGGACATTTTAGTGAGGTACCAACGTTTAGTACTGTAAGGAGCCCCAGACTGCTCCTGAGGGAAGGACTGGAACGTCTGCCAGTTTGAACCGAGGTAACGGAATGTGAGGCAAGTGGCAGTTGGAACAGAGTTCTTTTCAGGTGGGGAGGGGGAGTAGAATGTCTAATTCCTTAGCATCAGAGCGTGTTAATATAACGCAACTGGCAGTTGGAACAGAATTCTTTTCAAGTGAGATGGGGGAGTAGAATGCCTTAACATCAGAGCGTGTTAATTATACTGCATAAGAAATTCTAACGATCCTTTCTTAGCAAGCACCTAGAAGGCAAGAGGAACATACATGCCAAATTTCAAGTTTGTAGGCTTTACAGTTCTTAAAATATCGTGATGAGTGAGTAGTATTTGGCTTTGAATGCTTCATATCCACCTACTTATACATTTTGTGTACTGTACTGCCTATTACAGAAATTTGCTTTTCTTCAATTGGAAGATTCAGTTGATGGGAAGATAGAGGTAATAATTTCTTGGTCCAGTCTCTCTTGTGTGAAAAGGGGTAGACTTTGTGTTATTTTCACTCTAAGCTAAAGTCAAATTCATTCTCCTTTCTTATTTTCCTTTTTAACCTCCATTATCTGAAATATCACTGCTTTGCCTCATTGAAATGGTACCTTAGATTCAAGGAGGTGGCCTGGATGATTTGAGGAAACTCCTCTGCTTCAAGGTAGACATTAATGTATATATTTTCCTTGTGAACATTTTGTGCAGGTAGCCTCCGTTCCCCAGTGCTGAAAGTGGTTCCGTTTTCCCAGAGGGTGAAGGAAGGTGACCCCTTGCTCTTCCTCTGCTCAACAGAAGGAGACAATGCAGAGAAGAAGTTCCATTTCCACAAGGATGGGGTGGAGATCACCTCCATGGAAGAAGGTCCTCTGGATCCCTCCACTGAACCCACAAATCCTCTTCAAAATGCCTCTCTGAGAATCCCTCATGCCTCGTTCAACCACAATGGAGAATTTGCTTGCAGTTATGAAGAAAAGAGAAGCAACCGATGGTTCATGTCTTCTTTGAGCCAGGGGGTGAAGGTCACAATTGGGCCAGGTAGGAGATTGGATTTGGTTAAATCTTGAAACCTCCATGAAAGGCTAAACTAGGAAAGACAAAGAAATTCCCAGAGAAAACAAATAACTTTTCCAGGATTGTTAACTAGCTCTACAAAGAACTCCATGAAAAATCCAGAACTGAGCTTGATAAAGAAGGGGGGGGGGTCTGTTTCATTTGTAGATTTAATAGACTTTAAGCCTTCAATAAAAGAGCAGGCTAAGATGTTCTGTCAAGAAATACTTAATCATCCTTTTTCTTCATTTGTTGAGCCAGCTTGGAACAAAGATTCAGATCTTGTGGGACGTCTCCTGCTGGAGCAGGGAGTTGAAGCAGAAGACCTCCAAGGTCCCTTCCAGCTCTGTTCTGGTTGATTGACAGTGGAGTCAAAGCACCTCCAAGCTCATTCCCGGTTCTTCTCTTCTCCAGATCTGCCTCCCCCAGTGCTGAAGCTGCACCCTTCCTCTGGATCCCCGGGGGAAGGACAAGTCCTGTCCATCCTGTGTGTGTCCAGCGAGAGCAACAACTCCAAAAGGTTCCATTTCTCCAAGGATGGTGTGGAGATGACCTGCAGCCATGAAGAGCCTGTGAAGAGCAGCAGAAACTCCGGGCTCCTCACCCTAAATATGTTGGTAGCTTTCCTATATGCCAAAGATAACGAAAGTCTGCGATTTGCTTGCAGATATGAGGAGAACATCAATGGGCGCTGGATCATCTCTCCTTGGAGTGAGACTATCACAGGTGGGTTTTTTCAGGGGGTGGAGGCTGCTTTGCAACACCTGATTTAACTATTTATTATACTCTTTATGTAACTGGCCTTGTGCTGGAACACAGACGTTAGGAAGACAAAGAAAGACCTAGAGAAACGGCTTCTATGAGGTCCCACAGAACGTCTAGAAGTGAGACTAATTTCATCTACAATTGAAAAGCCCTTTCAATTGTAGATGAAAAAGCATCAGAACTTTCAATTGCAGGGCACAGTAAAAATGTTCCCCCAAGAAATACATTTTAAATTCTGATTCTTCTTTTCCCTGGATCAGAATTCCACCAGATATGGGATAAATGGTATAGGTGGATGGAGGAAAGAAACAAGAATCAATGAAGGAATGTAACAAAACTCAAAAATAATAGTTATGAGTAAAATAAGAGGGTTAAGAATGGTGACATCCAAATGAAATACAAGAGAAGGGGAAATAATATAAGGTGAGTGATATCGATTGGCAATTGCTATTTAGAAAGAACAGGAAGCTCCTGTTCGAATTGTATTGTGTAAATGTGGTGTAGGTCTAAGTTTTGTGAGTGTGTATTTTACATGTTTGTTAATTTAAAAAAAAGAAAGCCTTTTTTTTGTAGTTGAACCAGTTTGGAACCGAGATTTCAATTTAATTTGGAGTTATGCCCGGATGGTGCTTCCTCTTATAATCCTTCTGGTTCCTTTGGCCTTTTATTGCTGGAAGAAGAAGAGCAGTAAGTGAAGGGATCTGGGTTCAAGGGTTCCCTTACTTGGAGGCCTAGGTGGCTCCTGAAGTGGTTGGGGATATTGACTGAGAGATCCTCCAGGGAGAGTCAGGTCAGGAGTTGAGAGGAATGGACAGATATGACATGAGGAACAATGTTTAGTTTTTGAGTTTAGTTTACTTCATTGTCATTGCACCTCATACAACGAAATTAAATGCCATCTTCAGTGTACATCATACATAAGAAAACTATAAAAAAAATTTAAAAACACATCCTTCGCATTCTACATAATATATAGTATATTGTATATGCAGTATACAAAAATGTATATTGTATATGGTAAACATTCTATACTATATCTTGGTATAATGTTAGGAGTTCAATTCAAGGATTTCCCTTCCATAAGCCCTTTTGCCTTGATCTCTCTGAACAACTTCTTCTACATCTCTTCATTTGTTTGGTTTCAACCAAAGAATTGAAGCGTTGTAGTATCCCTATATATTTCTTTTAAAAATGGAGAAGAATAAATCTCTTTATGGCCTTCAGTTTCACAAATCATACGTTGGTGAAGAAATTAAATTGACTTTAAGCCCGAATGAATATAAAGAAATAGTTAAAACTAAGTATCTTAGAAACCATGAAAGATTTCTCTAATCAAGTGTTGGAGGCAAAGTTTTAGGGGAAGGTCCCAATGAGTTTCTCAGGAGCATCTCATCACCATCAGGAATCTGAGACAGAAACTATGTAGACTGGGTCAAATCTGATGCCAAAGGTCAATTCTTCTTTTCCTTGATGGGCCAGCAATCTTTCTGGGCTACAGCAGATGGGTCGACCTTATTTATTTCTAAAAATGATGTAAAATGATGGAGAAATCCCATGTTCTCAAGAGGTTCTTCAGCTGCAGGTAGATTGAATGAGTGAACAATGTCCCTCTTTCACCCAGAACCTGAAGTCACCTACAGCGACACCCAGAATGTCTTCACTCCGTCTCCTCCTGATCCAACAATGAAGAGCCATCTTAGACAAGAGGAAGAGGAGGAGATCATCTACTATAACTCTGCCTTTTAATCCTAACAGAAGAAGGAAAACCCTCCCTGATTGCAGCAAAATGTATCTCTCTTGGCCCAGCCTCTTATCATTAGGTGTAGATATGGACATCAACCTTCCAGAAATGAAGAGTTCTTGGTTCCTTCCTCCTTTAACCAGAGGCTAATTCATGGCTCAGTCTCTGGAGAGGGAATTTGGCAGGAATTGGAAAGCAAGCTAGAACTAAGGAGAAATTTCCTGACTTTTAGAACAATTAATCACTGGAACAAAGTGTCCCCAAAAGTTGTGAATGCCCCACAAGTAGAAGTTTTTAAGAAGAGATTGTAGAACATTTGTCTGAAATGGTATACTTTTGATGCCTGAGCAGGGGGTTGGACTGGAAGACCTTCAATGTCCCCTCCAACTCTGCTCTTCTGTATTCCGAAATGATGAGATGCAGCTCAGCTCCAATAAATAAATTAAATAAAGTCATAAACGGCAGAAGAGAAAGCCCATAAAAAACGGGGAAATCTTCAACACCATCCTATTCTTTTTTTTATTCTTATTAATTTTTTTATTTTATTTTTGTTACATAATAAAAAGTCTTGTGAACAGAGCATTGTCCAAAGTCCTCCTTTAACATTCCCTTCAAAAGACATCATTCATTTTACATTATATTTCCATTATTTCCAATTTTAGCCGTATTACTTTTCTTCTCCTATTTTCCAATTTCTAGTTTTTAACATGTACAGACAATATGATTTTTCTTTCTCTTTAAAATAAACAATTCATCATTTCTTTTCCATCTATTTTCCATTAAAAACATGAATCTTCAAGTTTCAAATTTCAAGTTTTATATAATCAACATAGCATAATTATTTATCAGCTTTAAGGTTCTTAATATAATTTCCACACATTCTAATTAAAACATATTTTTACCCTGTTAACAATCTCTCTTTTTACTGAATCATATCATTCTACTTTTTATTAAGGAAAAAAATTTTTTTTTTATTTTGTTACTTAAACAACACATGCCCACACCAGTGGGGAAAAAAAATAATCAAAACACAGAGAAGACAAAAAGAACAAAAAATAAGGCAGGGAAAAAAAAGAAAAACAAAAGAAGAAAAAAGAGGAAAAAAAACAGGTATATATTATAAAAAAGTATATCAGGTGGTTACAACATGTTTTGGTGCATCTCTTCCATTAATTCATATTGATTCAAATATCTTAACTCAAATGTTTACCATATTGACATCATTATACCTCCACTTTTAGTTGACTACAGTTATTTAAACATCCTTCATCCTTAACTATGCCAAAGATTTAATCCATAACCACATGCTAGCATTTCATTTACTTGTTTGTAAAATCCTCTATTAACATCAAATCCTCATATCCTGTTTTAGCTGAACATCCATAATATTTAATACCAAAAATTCCATCTTCCATGCATATAGTTTATTAACATTCTCCCTTCTTTATGTAATTATATCGTATATCGTAACATTTTCTCCATATTAGTTAACATTTAACTGTATATAGTTTTATTTTATTTTTTAATAGTGATAATTATTGTGATTAATAACCTTTGTATATGGTCCAAAAATATTTCCAACCTTCCCTTCTCATATCCAATTATTATTTATCATATCAACTCCACATTATATACATTACTATCAATATCAATTATTATTCAGCTATGTCTATTACAAATAAGAGTAATTAGGTTTAGCTAATTTTGAATTGTATTCTTCCATCTATCAGCCTGTATCTCTCCAATAACAAAACCTCCTTAATCCTATTGCCATTCGTGGAACAAGTTCACCAAACGTCTTTATAAGCAAGTCCAAACAGGAATATCTTCGCACCTTTTTGCTTAAGATGCCTCTGATATAATATCGTTGTCCTACGCTTATTGCACTTTTCAGCTTGTCTTTAATTCTCAGTGGTGGTATCGGAAATTCTGCAAATGATGTTTCATAAAGTATAAATTCTTTAATGCTTCTCATTCCTCCTGCGCTCTGTCTTTTGAAATAAATCTTCTGTATGGCTGCCCCCCTTTCAAACATTGCATCTCTTTCTCCCTCCGAAGTAAACCAGATTCCCGGAGTGTCAGCAAATTGAGAAACTTCATTTCTGACATTCTTCATTTGTATATCAGGAACATTCAAACATTCAACGTTCTCACTTTTTTCTTCATATTTTGATGTTAAAAACAACAAACAGTCCAGCTTTTTTTCAAATCTATCATACGTGTCAGACAACTTTTGAAACGCGGAGAAAATCATTTGATTGTAAGGAGCCAAATTATAGTAAATTGATTTACAGCCCACTTAAAGAGAGTCAGAGGAGATGCTGAACTAATCTTTCCTTTATCCATGTAAGTAGCATTTAAAACATTTAAGAAATAGGGTAACCACCGGCTATAAACCCCCCCCCCCAAAAAAACAATTCGCCGCTAGATTCTTCTGTTCTTTGGTTTCAATTAGCTTAAATTTTTATGCGGACTGTATCTCTTTGAGTAATAAAATCAGCTTACCAGTTGAAAACACTCACACCATTCTTAGGGGCAACCTGCAGTTTCGGTTAGCTTACAGCTAATCCAGAAGGAACTGGCAAAGGAGGTTAAATTCCAAGCCCCCAGAGACTTTGCGAACGTCTCTGGGGTCACTGGATCTCCTCCAACCTTTCATTGTCTCTCCGGGACAGCTTGGGTCCGAAACGAACCGTCCAATTTCCTTCGGAATAGGGGAATTTCAGGAATAGCCTGAAACTCCGTCTTCTCACTGCTAAGCCCCGCCTTCTTGAACATTTGTCTGAAATGGTATACTTTAGATGCCTGAGCAGGGGGTTGGACTGGAAGACCTTGAAGGTTCCCTCCATCTCTGCTCTTCTGTATTCCGAAATGATGAGATGCAGCTCAGCTCCAATAAATAAATTAAATAAAGTCATAAAGGGCAGAAGAGAAAGCCCATAAAAAATGGGGAAATCTTCAACACCATCCTATTCTGTGGATCTTAGTTATCTGGAGACTTGAGCCTGCTGGGAAGAGTTGACTTGTTGTGTTTGCAATTTCCTTTTTTGGCTTCTTCTTCTTCTTCTGAATTGGCACGTTAATATAGTGGAGAAAGCAAATCTTTAAGGGAGAATTTGTGCTCCAGTGGATCTGGGTTAATTGGTTGGCCAGGATTTTGTTTCCTGAGGTCTTTCAGCTCCAACCTTGGCTGTGTTTTGGTCTTTATAAAAGGTTTAAAAAGGAGACCTGGATTTGGATAGAGAGATGTAGGCTTGAGGCCTCAAACAGCCACCGTGAAGCCTAGTTGAGGGGACCTTTTCCACACTAAATATCCCTTGCACCTACCTGGTCATGGGTGAATCTTCATGCATTGGGGGGTTTCACATCTGACTCTCAAGTGCGAGAGGGAAGATCATTTTCCCCCCCTTCTTGGAAGTTCCTGTCCATGTTTGTCTGAAGCCACAGGAAAAGCTGCATGTTCTTCGGGGCGCTTAATGTCAGAGGAAAAAAAAAGCAAAATAAAAGCTTAAAAAGAAATGCATCTTGCGGTTTTTCTTTTCCAATATTTCTTAGCCAGCAGACTCACAAAAGGCTCTGTGCCACGCGCAAGAAGAAACACATATGTCAATTGACTTTCAACAAAAAAGCCTGGCTGAAGTCATATGATTTTAACAGTGGTTTGAGCCCCTTCTTCATAAAATTGTAAATTTAGGGGTGTGAATCAAGACCAAAATCATAGATTTAAGCAAGAGTGGTTTTGGGGAACACCACATTCATTCTACCATGAAAATCAAACCAAAATAATCTCTGTAGCAATTTTTTTTAAAAAAAATAAAACTTTTGGCTGTTAGTTTTCAAGTCCAGGATATTATTTGTGCCAATTGCAAAATACTGGAAAACATGTAACATATAACCTAATTTTAACTCTGTATTGAAATAAGATGATGGTTTGGGATGTCCTTCAAACACATCACAATGAGGATCATGGTTCTGCTGTTTAAAGGCACAACCTGCCATTTTCAGAACTGTTTCAGCAGAACCTGCTGCTCTTTTGCAATCTAAATTCCTCATAATGAATCTGTCAGAGTTCCAAATTTCGTACAGAATTAAATCAGAGTCCAAGGCAGAGCTATCCTTAAAGTTCCAATTTAATAAGACAGACATGTTGGCACAAACTGTGGAATCCCAAATCTAAAAGCATCCTGGGATTCCACCACAGTTGAAAGTCCATGATCTTATCCCCACACCCGATAAATCCATCACATGGTCCAATCTTCTTCGACCATGCTGACATCTCCACCCAGCTGGTTCTGGTCAGGTGCAGAGATGTGGAGACAAAAGTTGACCTTGGGCTTCTAGAAAAGAATGACAACAACACGTCCCACAATTCTACTCCTTACCATTCCCCCTCCCAACTACTACACTAAAGAAACAGCATAATGAAATAATAGTGTGTGTGGCAGGCCAAAGATCCTAAAAAGGAATATAACTGCAGGAATATAACTATGTGACTCCAATTCATCTGTCGCTTAGGATAAGACCTGGAGCCAGAAACACAGCAAGCAATTTAGGCCTTCCAAAAGAGCTGAACAATTTGGTTTGGGTTTTTTTTTCTTTTCTTTTTTTTTGCTTTTTCACCTTTGACCACACCGGATAGTTGTCTTTATTTTATTTTCCATTCTCTTGGGGCACAAGAGAGGCCGGGAGGATGCGGGCACTTCTCTGCTGCAGAGAGAAAGGCTTTGGTGTGGTGAAGAAGGCCGGGGAGATGAGCTCTGTCCTGGTCTAGGGGGGCGTGGGTGTGATGTCCTAGGTGGGGATGACGCAGTTCCTCCCTTGGGCGTTGAGTTGGAGGACTGTCTCGAGAGAAGTTGCAGCTCTTTGTCTCTCTGGGGAAGGAAGAAGAGGGTGACGGAGGTTGAGAGCAGCTTCCAAGGAATCCTGAAGAGGAGATGGAGACCATCCCTTTGGTGACAGGTTTGGAATGTCCTTCTTCTTCAACTTTCCATCTCAATCTGATTCTTCCCCTCCCCGAAGAGATGATTGCTTTCCTCACACATACTTTCCTTCTTCTAGATCTTTCTCAGGAAATCTGAGTTTTTTCCTTCCTTGGTGAGGAATCTTTTGAGCAATGGGGCACTATTCTCGCCCCTCCTCCCCCATTTCGTCTGCCCCCAGGGCTCATGATTCAGAGCCATCTCAACTGAAGGGGGTTTGGGGAGGATGCAGACCACTCTCTCTCTTCCTCCCATCTGAAATACCCAGAAGGAGACCCAACACTGCAGCTTCACAGTCCAAAAAAAAGATAGGATGCTGGGGCAATGTATGAGCAAAGAAAGGGGACATTTTGTGGGTCACACTGAAGGGTGTTGAGTATAAGGAGGCTCCCTTTTCTCCTTCCCGCTACTCTCAATTGACTGAGAACTGAGGACATCAGAACAGCTGAACTTTGGAGAAAAAATTGTGTCTCGGCCCCTGAAGGTCTCAGTGTTGGCTCTTAATTCCACCATAAATAAGGTTTGGGGACTCTTATGATCCAACACACAACATGGGTGGGAAAAGACCCTTTCTTCCTTGTCCTTCAGGGCAGCATCTCACCTGCTGCATCCAATCAGGGAAGAAGAAGAAGAAGAAGAAGATGGTAGGGATGAAAGTCTTACCCAGCCTGGGATCATCTCTCTTTCTCTTAATTCCACCCTCCTTCCTTCTCTCTTTCAGTTCTTCATTGGATCCTTCTGGGAGCAGGTAAGAGACCCTCATGCAGACTTTGCTTCTCTTCACAAACACTTAAACTGTGATTGTTGCGGCCTCTGAAAGTGGGAGAAGGTCAAATGAAACCAAAAGCCCAAAGAGTGATTAAGAAGGAGACAAGTCCATCTCTGTGGGTGCAGCTGCTCTGCTGTTCTTTTCCACTTGGGTTGGTGCAATGGGCAAATCCAGTCCTTGTTGCTTCTTCAGGAGGCATCTCCAGATGGCCATGGTCCACCCTGTTGAGTCTCCCTGAAGAGTCAATGCAAGGTCATCTAATCTTTGGTTTGGTAAACTTTGCCAAACTGAAGAATTAATAGCTGTTTTTAGCGGATAACCCTGAAAATCCTTCTGTCCATATCCTTGGTGAGTCTAAGATGGACCCTTCTAAAATATGTCCACCTCAAGAACGTCTTCTCCCGATATATAAATTGTAGAAGGGTCTGCAAAGTAAGGAGAGCAGAAAGGAAGAGGATCCTAAAAGATCGGGATGGACTGAAATTTTGCATAGGAAGGAAAATCCATCTGGTTTAGTTCCAAACTGGGAGAATAGTGCTTGGAAATAAAAGGGAGGCTGATTGGAAAGAAGGATTCCATTCTGGATAAGCAGAACCAGCATGTGGTTCTGGGACAGCTGAAAAATTAGCCTGATGAGCGCATGGGTTTTTATACAGTTTCTGAGATGCTGCTGGGGATTGTGCAGTGTTTGAAATATCACTAGGGGGGTTTTCAATGTAGTGAGCTCTGTGTCTTTTGCTATCCTAATGGTGGTGGGTTTCATCATATTATGTCCTAAAAGTCATGTCCTGTTCCTTCTTAATCCCATCACCCTGGAGTTGAAGATGTTTGGATTATGAATAGATTAGCCAGGATTTCTTAATAGGCACAAAATCTCCATCTCTAAAGACTTCAGGCATTTTCTGGAGGCTGTTTTACTATGCAGGAAGAGTGGGATTGCCTTTAAGAACGTGTTTTCTCCATTTCCCCTTTGGGAAAATATAATATTCTACCTCTTTTAATATTCCCCAAAATATTTCATTCTCTACAAGGTGGGAGGGCTTCCCACACTTGGATGGACCTTCATGCAAGCCACCAAGGGGAGGAGAACTTTTCATTTGCAGCGTATTGTCCTGGCAAGAGGAAGCAATGGGTCAAGGATCCTCAGAGCAGATGATGGATGGGAGTCATCCTGGGAATCGGGGTGGATGTTCTGGTGTAGAGATTTGGTTCCAGGAGGCGATCAGAAGGAAGGACTCAATGGCTTCTCTTTCTTTCCTCAGGTTCACAGAAATATTTATCTCTACCAGCTCCCAGGCTGTCCTCGTCTATTCAACACGACTTTGTTATTAAAGGAGAAGAGATTTCCTTGAATTGCTCCCTCCCCAACGGAGTCGAATCAGGGAGTCCAGAGGGACCTACTAGAATCAAGTTCTTTTTCTACTGTAGGGATCAATCCTACTTATCTATTGGAGATCAATTTCTCACTAACAATACCTTCAACTTCAGGACTGGACATCTGAACTCTAGCCAAATAAAGATAACATGCACCTGCGAGATCAGGGAAACATCTGAAGGATGGACTTTTTCTCCTGAAAGTAACCAACTGGTCTTCTCAGTGATTGGTAAGATGAATATTTATTACCCCCAAATATTCATACCAGAAGGTAACACAATGCTCAAGCTATGGAAGTGCACAATAGACCTTTCAAAAATAAACCAAGTAAACAGAATATGAAAAGTCAAATAAACCGCTAAATAAATAACACCTGGTTAGCAGGACATTCTTTCCATGGGAAAAATATTCCCCCAATGGGATTTTATGGTTTATTTTGTTTTATTTATTAGATTGACAAAAATGTATACATTGACCACTCTGTTACTGAAGTCGCATTTTCTGCAACCGAGTTTGAGTTTGTATCAATTATTTGTGCATGTATTATTGTGGTTGAAGCTGAAGCAGTCATTGACAGGTAGGACATTGTAGCAGACAATTTTGTGTACGATGCTTAGGTCAGACCGCAGGGGAGAACAATTACAGAAACAACGAATCCTTTTCTACTCTTGTATGCTTCATACCTACCTACGGTAGCGATATAATTTATGTTCTTTACTGCCAAATACAGAAGTTTGCTTTTCTTCAATTGGAAGATTCAGTTGATGGGAAGACAGAGGTCATGATTTCTTGGTCCAGTCTCTCTTGTATGAAAAGGGACAGTGTTTGATTGGGTAAAGGAGGCACAAAAGGCTTCAATAAACAATAGTTCTTTATTGCAAGTCAAGTAAACATCCGGCTGAGGAATGGTCGGACAGCTTCCCCTTTTAAAGGGATCTGTCAGATCTCTCAGCCAAGGCGATTCAACCTCTGTTCCCGCCGGAACAGAACACCTTGGTGGAAACCTCTTGCAAACTGTCAGTGTGGGGGTGGGATATCTAACAGATAAGACTTTGTGTTACTTTCAATCTAAGCTAGAGTCAAATTCATTCTCCTTTCTTATTTTCCTTTTTAACCTCCATTATCTGAAATATCACTGCTTTGCCTCAAATGGTACCTTAGATTCAAGGAGGTGGCCTGGATGATTTGAGGAAACTCCTCTGCTTCAAAGTAGACATTAATGTCTATATTTTCCTTGTGAACATTTTGTGCAGATGGCCTCCGTTCCCCAGTGCTGAAAGTGGAACCGTTGTCCCAGAGGGTGAAGGAAGGTGACCCCTTGCTCTTCCTCTGCTCAACGGAAGGAGACAATGCAGAGAAGAAGATCCATTTCTACAAGGATGGGGTGGAGATCACCTCCAGGGAAGAAGGTCTTCTGGATCCCTCCACTGAACCCACAAATCCTCTTCAAAATGCCTCTCTGAGAATCCCTCATGCCTCGTTCAACCACAATGGAGAATTTGCTTGCAGTTATGAAGAAAAGAGAAGCAACCGATGGGTCAAGTCTTCTTTGAGCCAGGCAGTAAACATCACAGTTGAACCAGGTAGGAGATTTGGATTTGGTTCAATCTTGAGGCCACCATGAAAGGCATGAAGGAACAAGTGTGTCTTGGAGAAAAGTCAATGAGTTTTGTGGGGTTGTTAACTAGTTCCACAGAGAGGTCCATGAAAAATCCAGAACTGAGCTTGATAAAAAAAAGTGGGGGAGGTCTCTTTCATTTGTAGATGTAATGGATTTTAAACCTTCCATAACAGGAAGAGTAAAAATGTTCTGCATAAAATACTAAATCATTTTTCTTTTTCGTTACTCAAACCAGTTTTGACCCAAGATTCAGATCCTATATGGAGATATTCCTGGATGGCGATTCCACTTATAATCCTTATAATCCTGCTGGTTCCACTTGCCTTTTATTGCTGGAAGAAGAAGAGCAGTAAGTGAAGGGTTTGGGTTCAAGAGTTCCCTCACCCGGAGTCCTAGATGTGGCTCCTGATGGATTTGGAGATGTGGACTGAGAGATTCTCTGGGGAGGCAGGAAAGGAGAGCCAGGCCTGAGAGAGAAGGGCAAACAATATGGAACAATTGATGGAAAGAACTCATTTTATCTTTCTTTTTTTATGATTATTATTATTATTATTTCTCCCTCGGAAGCATCAGCATCCCAGGAACAATTTCAACTCATGGAAAAGAAAGAGGAAAGAAATGACCTTGCAGTGATGGAGCCTCCAGCAGCAACAGCAGCTACTTCCTCACCTGTCAAGGTAGCTGGTGGGACTCATGGATGACCTTTTTTTATTAAAAACATTTTTTTATTTTTAAACAGAAAAGTACAAACACACATAAATCATAAAAACATCTTCCAATTCCATTCAGTGTGTCGATTGGTTACAAAACTTTTTTGTACATTCTCACCATAGTCTTCACTTACACTTTATATAGAATCTCATATTATCAATCTGGTATATATGTATATAACTGTTATCAGTATTATACATTTATTTGACTATAATTGTCATTACTTCATTTTATATAAGATATTCTACATTTTAGGTAAATTTATAACATTTCATTATATCATCCTAAATCCGATAAAATAAGTCCCATGTTTTGTAAAATGATTTATCTTTGGTTACCAAACTTTTATACATCCTCTCCATAGTCCTCACTTATACATTATATAAAATCTCATATTATCTATCTATCTATCTATCTATCTATCTATCTATCTATCTATCTCTCTCTCTCTCTCTCTCTCTCTCTCTCTATCATCTATCTACCTACCTACCTACCTACCTACATACATACATACATACATACATACATACATACAGTATTATCATTATTAATCATTTATTTGACTATAACTATTATTACTTCATTTTATACAAAATATGGTAACTTTAAATAAATTCAAATTAATTTTTATTACAACATTTCATTACATCATCTTTTATCCATCCAATAGTAGTGAATTTTTTTTCCCCTTGCCATTTGAAGTATTTGTATTCTAATTGCTTTTTTAGTATGGACATCTCTTGGCAACTTATATGTATGGACATCTCTTGGCAACTTATATTTCACTGCGTACCTTGTGAAGGCTTGAAACCCCCGGGATTCACGGGTGACTTTAATCAGGGCCTGCAGGAGGTCTATTTACCAAGTCTATGAAAAAAAGTTTTATCCCCACTATTGATGGTGTCCTCTGGAGTCTCCCAACTGCCATGAAGAAACAGGAATGATGTGGATAGGATTCAGAGCGTCTGAACTTTAACCTTTAAATGCGAACATGATTTTTCCTTCCATAAAGACCATTTGTCTGGAGCTCTCTAAACATCTGCTCTAATTTTCTTGACTTGCTTAGTTTCCAACAAAGAATTTTGGAATTACCAGATCTTTCTTTAGAAAATGGGAAAGCCAAATAATTCTCTTTATGGCCTCCCGTCTAACAAATCATGTGTTGGCCAAGAAATTGAATGGCCTTGAAGCCCACACAAACAGAAAGAAATATTTTTAAAGTATCTAAGAAGGCATTAAAGATTCCTATTAT
Source organism: Thamnophis elegans (assembly GCF_009769535.1). NCBI lineage: Eukaryota > Metazoa > Chordata > Lepidosauria > Squamata > Natricidae > Thamnophis > Thamnophis elegans. The sequence goes on from NC_045558.1 coordinate 142,341,860, forward strand.
TAAGTGTTGGGGCAAAGTTTTAGGGGATTGCCCCTCTGGGTTTCTCAGAAGCGTCTCATCATCATCGGGAATCTGAGACAGGAGACTAGACTGGGTTAGATCTGATGCCAAAAGTCAATCCTTCTTTTCCTTGACAGGCTGAGAATCTTTGTAGTTGTGTTAAGCTTATTTATTTCTAAAAATGCTGCAAAATGATGGAGGAATCCCATGTTCTCAATGGGTTCCTTAGCTGCAGGCAGATTGAACGATGTCTTCTCATTCCCTCACTTTCCCCAGGACTCTGAGGTCACCTACAGCTGCATCCAGGTCTCCTTCAGCCCATCTCCTCCTGGGCCAACAAGGAGGAATCTTCTTACACAGCGGGGAGAAGAAGGAATATTGTACAGTGATATTGTGTTTCCCGCCAAAAGGAGGAATCAAAACCATCCCTGATTGCAGGAACGTGTGTCCCTCTTGGTCCAGTCCCTTATTTTTCCTAGACATGGATGTCACCCTTGAAGAGATGACGATGCAGCTCAGTTTTGATTTATGGCAGAAGAGAAAACCCAACAAACAGGGGAAAAACCCTGGGCATAATCTCATTCTATGAATCTGTCAAGAATTGCACAGCTGGTGTCCAAATGGAGCCAGAGATGCTGATACAAACTTGCCAATAAATGCATTTTATAACTAGAGGTAGTCCTTGTTTTACATCAGGCTATTTAGTCACCGTTTGAAATTATAACGTCACTGGAAAAAGTGACTTATGACCGTTTCCCAAACATATGACCATTGCACCACTCTAATCAAAATTCAGACGCTTGGCAACTGACTCATACTTATGACGGTTGCAGTGTCTTGGGGGGGTCACCTGATCCCCTTTTGCTCATTGACTGTCTGACAAGCAAAGTCAATGGGGAGGCCAGATTCAGTTAACAACCGTGTCATTAAATGGACAACTGAAGCCATTCACTTAAGAACTGTGGGCAGAAAGGTCACAAAAAAGGGCAAAATTCCCTTTTACAGGTGTCTCACTTAGCAACAGAAATTCTGGGCTGCATTGTGCTCAAAGGTTGAGGACTCCATGAATATATTGATAGGAAACAAAAGGCTGAATTGTTTTTAGCCTACTTACCTCCCCAATATGCAAAAGATCATTTGGAGTTAATTAAGATCTTTAAATGATATTTGCTTCAAAATGCTTAAGAAACTTGGTTTCCCTATCTTTCAAGGAAGGATTGGCGTTTAACTAGTTCTAATCCATCTCAGTAACAGATGATATTTCTTCAGGCAACCGGCAAACTATGATTTAGGTTTAAGGATTGGATTCTGAAACGTTTTGCTAAGATGGCATATCTGCCAAATCAAGGATCAAAATCATGCCCCCTAATCCCAAGAGGTTATCTTTTAGACTCAAGGTGCTTTTCTCCTCTTGAAAATGCTTGTTTAATTGCTTTTTGCGCTTATCTATAGATAGGTATGATAAGTTAATGAGTATTATTTATTAAATTTATATGCCACTCATCTTACTATCCAAAGTGATACCGAGAAGCTTACAATACAATAAAGCAGCAATATAGCGCAGTAGACCGGGGCGTATGTTGGTGTGGGAGGCCCTCAATGCCCACAGAGGTTTTGGTGGCCTCCGCTAGCAGAGAGTCGGGCCTGGCAGCCATTTTGTGGCACTCACCCATCCTGAAGAGCTGCTCCAACATCCACAGTCTCCAGACGGTTCTTCTTTAGGACGGTCAGGTACAGTAGACCAGGACCTTCAAATCCTCAGTAGACCGGGGCCTCTCTGCGAGGCTTGATTATGCATTTAGTCAGCGGCTTCGGCGCAGTAGACCGGGACCTAAGTCGGCCTGGTACAGTAGACCAGGACCTGCAAGGCGCCTTTGGCCTAGGCCATGTGTCCGTTTCAAAATGGCCGACGGACCTCCGTTTTTTTAAATGCTCTGCTTCACTGCTGCTTCAAAGAGATAGCCACTGGTGGCTCAATAAAGCCTCCATGAGCTTCTGAGACTCGGAGGGAGCCTGCAATGAACGAGTGCCTGGAAATTCTCTCTTAGGCTCGCCTGGGTTGCTGGTAAGCTCCAGGAGGTCACCTCAGCGTGCGCCATGCGCTCGGCGCCCCCTCACCTCTTTCGCGCCAAAAAGCCTCCAAATCCAGCTGCCCGTGCTGTGGCCTCTTCTGCGGCTGCAAACGGCCCGGGGATCAGCACAGGGAGCCTGGCCCACGGAGGGAAAGAGGAGCTGCCCTACGGGCCTGCCCCACCGTTTTAGGCCAGCAAGGACTGGCCTATCTGGGCGCAGCTGAATTGGCTCAATTTAAGCACTTTAGACAACTTAGAATAGCCAATAACACGAATTAAAGCAAGGAATTGTAGAAATCTCGCTAGTAAAAACGTTTCCTGCCTAGAGAGCCAAATCAACAGTCCTAGGACTGGAAAGACTGAGAGAAAACTGGGACACAATGGGATAGCTGAAGGCTATGAAGTTTTCTCTCAGTCTAATGTACCAATCAGGGTGTGATGAGACCCCTGCCGTGATCCCGGAAAAATTCCCTTTTACAGGTGCCTCGCTTAGCAACAGAAATTCTGGGCTCCATTGTGCTCAAAACTTGAGGCCTCCCTGAATATACACAGCAAAAAAGTTAGTCAGGCTCAACAGGAGCATCCTGAGGTAAATCACAGAGCACACAGGCGGGAAAAGGCGGGAAAAAGGGAACCTCCCCCTCCACGCCCTAAGAACCAATCACAGTGCAGGTTGCCTCACCCAAGTGCCAGCCATCTCCAATCAAAGCCATAACGGCACATTCTCTCTGCATAACCCCACAGCTCCAGCTATGAAATTTTAATATCTGAACAAAGTCTGTTCTATCTCAGGATAATTTCAATTATCATTTCTTCTCTTCATAACATACTTTTTTTTTAATCTTCCTCATAATGAATATTTTAATCTAGAAAGGGAAATCTAATTTATCATACGGTCCAATGGATCTTGATTGATTGGCTTGTCTGGATCTTGGCTGTTGAGGTCTTTCAGTGCCATCCTGGTCCATGTTTCAGTCAGAAAACCCCTAATAGAAACAGCCAAAGAAAGAGACTTTAATGTGGAGAGAGAGAGAGGAAGAGGGAGAGAGAGATCAGATACATCAGACAAATGCAGGGAGGATTAGACCAAGGACCATATTCTACCCTGAAGCATCTCTTACTCATAGGAAAGACTTCGTCCTGTGGAGGTTTCACATCAGACTCTCTGAATAGGGAGGGAAGATCCAGGCTCTTTGCTTCTGGGATGTTTCTCCTAACTGATGACGCCACCAACACATTTCCTTCCACAAAGTCCACAATCCCTTTTTTCTCCCTATAAATATTTTGGGTGACTGCACATTGCATGGATCTCCAGTGGAGCTAAATGTCAGAGAAAGAAGCAAATTAAAAACGAAAGTAGAGATGCACTGGGGGAAAGCCTCAATTTCTGAATTTCTGAGTCCACTTCCTGGTCTGGATGTGGATGAGTCTATGATGGAGGAGGAGGGTCTCCAGGGGGTCCCTTCTTCCCATCATTGTAAAATCTAGAATCTAATTCAAGAGCAGATTCAGAGGTTGTGTTTTTTTTTTAATCCAGCATAGTTTCTGGATCCCCACATTCCCTCTACTCTGGGTAAAACCATTTTTTAAAACTATAATCCTTTTGATTTACTAGTCTAGGATATTTTGTGCCTCAACTCCAAAACTCTTGGAGATATATCATATACCTCCTGGGAACGAATTTGATGAAATGAGATGGTAGTTTGGGTGCCCTTCAGACTCATCACAAAGAAGATAATAATTCTGGTGTTTTCGACACAAACCACAGTCTTAATGTTTTTTCAGGGCATACTGCTCTTTGCAAATCTCTTTTTTCCCTGTAATTAATGCTTCTGCCTTTTATTTTATTCTATCTGCCGGTGGATCCACTATGCGTGGCTTAGGACAAGAAGTGGAGCTGATCAAGCCAGAAACACAGAGATGACGTTTAGGCCTCCGAAAATAGCAGAACATTTTATATTTTATTTTAAATTCTCTTTGGGTGCAAGAGAGGCCAGGAGGATGGGCACTGTGAGCAACTGCAGAGAGGAAGGCTTTGGTGTGGTAAAGAAGGCCTGGGAGGTGAGATGGGCTGGAAGAATGACGCAGTTCCTGCCTTGGTCATTGTGTTAAGGGGACAGACTCAAAAGACGTTGCAGCTTTTAATCTCTTTGGGGGAAGGAAGAAGAGAGTGACGGAGAGGCCAAGACCAGCTTTCCAAGAATCCTGAAGATGGAGACCATACCTTGGATGATAGGTTTGGGACCTCCTTCCCCTTCTCCTTCCCATCTCAATCTGGCTCTTCTCCTCCCCCAAGACATTTTTGCTTTCCTCTTTTCTTATTCTATATCTTTCTCGGGAAATGTGAGTTTTCTTCTTCCTCGGTGAGGACTCATTTGTGCAATGGGGCACTATTCCTGCCCCAGAGCCAAGGTGGCGCAGTGGTTAAATGCAGCACTGCAGGCTACTGCTAGATCAGCAGGTCAGCGGTTCAAATCTCACCGGCTCAGGGTTGACTCAGCCTTCCATCCTTCCGAGGTGGGTAAAATGAGGACCCAGATTGTTGGGGGCAATATGCTGACTCTCTGTAAACCGCTTAGAGAGGCCTGAAAGGCCTATGAAGCGGTATATAAGTCTACTGCTATTGCTATTGCTATTGCTCTTCCTCATTTCATCTGCCCCCAGGGCTCATGATTCAGAGTCATCTCAACTAAAGTAGGTTTGGGGGGACGCAGAGCAGTTTCTCTCCCATTAGAAACACCCAGAAGGAGACCCAAAACTGCAGTTTCACTGTGAATGAAATAGAGAGATGAATGGATAAGCAAGGAAAGGGGTCATTCTGTGAGTTGCAGTGAAGGGTGTTGAGTATAAGGAGCCTCCCTTTTCTCCATCCTGATGCTCTGAAATGGCTGAGAACTGAGGACATCAGAACAGCTGGACTTTGGAGAAAAAATCATGTCTGGGCTTTGAAGGTCTCCCTATCGGCTCTTCATTCCAGTCTTAATAAGGTTTGGGAACTCTTATGATCCAACCCACCAAATAGCTAGAACAGGGGTGGGAAAAGATCCCTTCCTCCTCCTCCTCCTTCAGGGCAGCATCCCACCTGCTGCATCCAATCAGGGAAGAACAGTCCGTTGAGATGGTGGGGATGAAAGTCTTGCAGAGCCTGGGATCCTCTCTCCTTCTCTTAACTCCACCTTCCCTCTTTCTCTCTTTCAGTCCTTTCATGGATGCTCCTGGGAACAGGTAAGAGACCCTCATGCAGACTTTTCTTTGTGTTCATAAAAAGATAGACTGTGTTATCGTATCGGGAGGAGAGAGAAGGTCAAATGAAACTGAAAGCCCATGGAGACATGCTGAAGGAGAAAAACCCATCTCTGTTCATGTAGCTGATTGGCCGTTCTTTCCCACTTGGGTTGGTGCAAAGGGTGAATCCAATTCTCATTGCTTCTTCAGAAGGGATCTGCGGATGGCCATGATCCTAGTGAATCTAAGAAGTTGCCTTGTGAAAAATGTCCACCTCCATTTCTTCTCCTCCCTGGTATAAGATGAAGCATGGTCCACCAACCCCAGAGAGCAAACAGAAAAGTAGTCCTGAAGGACCAGGGAGGGATGAATATTGGATGGACCTTCATCCAAGCCAGCAGCTGGAAGCCCAAGACAACAAGGTCAACCCAAGATGCTTCTAAGAGAGGACTGACAAACTAGGGGCTTAATTTTTTTAAATGGTTGAGAGGAGGCTGAAGGTTTGATGGAAAGAGGAATGTAATCGCTCTTAGGAATAGCAAAATGTATCTTGAGGAGAAGCTGTAGAGATTGCAGCCCTTATAGAAGTTGAAAGCATCATATTGCTAATTAAAGCTCATAAAAACTATGCTAGACCAATCTTAGAGTATTGCTTCACTGTTTGGAATCTCACCATATATCTGACATCAGTACAATCAAACGGGCTCAGAAGTACTTCGAGGGAAAAGTTTTGCCCTCTTTTGTACACAATAGAATTCCCTAGGCTACTACTAGGCTCAAAATCCTCGGTTTGGATAACGTAGAACTGTGGCACTGCATACAAAATTATATGTAATAATGCTTTACCGGTGAACAACATGTTTTCTTTTAATCGCAATAATACATGTGCAAACAACCACTTTAAACTCAATATATATCATGCTAAACTTGACTGTCAAAAATATGATTTCTGCAATAGAGTTCTCAATGTCTGGAATGCTCTACCTGATCCAATTGTCTCAGCTACAAATTTTCACAGTTTCAGTTGCAAATTGAATTCCGTCGACCTTACTTCATACTTAAGTGGTCAGTAGAGGGGGTTGTGCATAAGTGCACAATCGTGACTATCGTCCCTGTCATTGTATTTTTTTTCTTTTATTCTTGTTTTCGTTTTTGTTTGACAAATTCTAATAAATAGATAAATAAGTAAGTAAATAAGCAAACCAATAAATATTACAGCGCAGGAGAGGATCGGTTCAGATATTGAGAAGAACAGCATTCGTTTATCCAGGCAGATGAGGGGAAAAAATCTGAATTAAGGAGCAGAGGAATGATATAAATTGGGAGGTAAAAGGGGAAATGACATTAGAGAAGCATTGGTGAGTCTTGGTGTGCTTAATAACGTGATTGCAGAGAAAGCGTGTAGCTCAGTTGGAGCTGGAGTGTCGGGTGGCTGGTGTTCTCCAAAATGAATGGTTTTCTTGCATTATTTGGTCCGATTGTCAGTGCTGGTTCTTGAAGCGCAGCAGCTTGCTATGCCGGCTCTGATCAGATCTTGCAATGCAAGAAAAAACCATCCAACACTAAGGACATTGAGCACCCAATCATCAAGTGGATGTCAACGCTGAAGAGGGCCCAGCTGTAGCCATTTTCTTTTCTGTAGCTTTCCTCAAAGCAGCTTTCTTTTCACATTGCTTCAGGGCTGACACAGCCTGCAGCTAAGGGGCAGGGATGGGGGTATGGAGATAACCGGGGTGTCATAGCCAAAATAAAATTATTTCCCCGGGGAATCAAGGACGTTTGTGCAGGTGTTCGAAAGGTGGAGACTGAAGTCACTTAGCAACTGGACTCTATGCTGATTGGACCACGTGACTGGTGACTCTGGGGGGAAGTGACAAAGTTTTATTTTCAATGGGGTGTCACACCGGTGAGAACTTAGAGCCAGTTTTCCACCAAGTTTGTGCCAACTTAGTATGTCCCAATAAAATGTTCTTTGAGGAATATGCTCGGAGTTCTCAATGTTGCGGATGTATTATTTGTGACCTTGACGGTGGATTTTGGAGAAAAGAGTCACGTCCTGCCGGAGTGAAACATGGGTATATCCAGGTTGAAGGTCAAACAGGGCTCCTTCTTCTGGCTGTTCAATCAAATGTTGGAGACGGTTTCATTTATAGCGTTGGTTTCTTTTTCTCCATGTTCTCTCCTTGCAAGGATTCCCAAAGCAGTTTATGGATCATAGGAGCCACTCTGGGGATCGGTGGTGTATGTTCTGGTGCAGAGATCTGGTTCCAGGAGTTGATCAGAAGGAAGAACTCAGCGGCTTCTCTTTCTTTCCTTAGGTTCACAGGCAGATTCAAGCCTATCGGCCCCCAGGCTGTCCTCAGATCTTCAACATCGTGCCATTTTTAAAGGGGAGGAGATCCCCTTGAAATGCTCTCCCCCAGAAGAATCTCAGGCAGAATCCTTCGTTTTCTATTGCAAAGATCAATCCGATTTAACAATCACGAATGAAAATCTCGATAAAAATACCCTCAATCTCAGAACTGCAGATCTCAACCCAAACCTCATAAAATGTACATGCAGGTTCATTGAAAGAGTTGGAGGATGGGACACTTCACCTCAAAGTAACCAACTGGTCTTCACCTTTGTTGGTAAGATGAATATTTGAGATTGAGATGAGCTAGAAAGCAGGAAAGAAAGGACAGGCTGGGGCAGGGGCAGGTGGGCAGGGGCCAGCTGATTGTCGGAGGTACCGGTTTTCCGGCTGAGTACCACTTCTGGTTGCGGTTTCTGGTGTAAATATTTGGTTCCAGGAGTTGATCAGAAGGAAGAGCTGAATGCCTTCTCTTTCTTTCTTTGGGTTCATGGACAGATTCATGGGTTCCAGCTCCCACACTCTCTTCGTCACTTTCATACACCGTCATTAATAAAGGAGAAGAGATCGCCTTGAAATGCTCCCTCCCAGAAAAATATTGGGCAGATTCTTTCATTTTCTACTGCAAGGATCAATCCGATTTAACAGTCACGTATGAACAGCTCAATAACAATATTTTCGACTTCAGGACTGCAGATCTGGACTCAGATCAAACAGAGATAAAATGTATCTGCTGGTTCCGGGAATCACCTGGAGGATTGATTCTTTCTCTTAAAAGTAACCAGCTGGTCTTCTCCATCAATGGTAAGATGAATATTCATTACCTGGAAGGATTCACGTCAAAGGCAGCCCTAATGCTTAAAATATTAAAATGCACATTACACCTTTCAAAAATTAATTCAGCCAACAAAACCCCAAACAAGCAAATCCATTGGTGAACAAATAATTCAAGAACCTTCTTTTAATGGGAAATATATCTTCCAAATAGGATATTGTGCTTGGGATAGAGGTGGGTTTCTGCTGGTTTGCCTCAGATTGGGTGTGGCAGTAGTGGCAGCGGTGGGAGGCTCCGCCCACCCATCTGGACACTTCTGCGCATGCACAGAAACGTCACACGAGTGCATATGCGCATGTGCACATGAGTGAACCAGTAGTAAAATACTGTGCTTGGGAAAACATTGTGAGAGCATTTACAAAAGCAACAATACCTTCATCTCTCATATACAGTACTTTCCTAAATACTTGCCTATTTAATCTTCTTGGCTCCCTGTTAGAGATATTTGCTTTTCTTTAATTTGAAGATTTGAATACTGAAAAACATCAGTTGAGGGTAGATAGAGGTAATGATTGTTCAGTCCAGTCTCTCTTGCATGAAAAGGGGCAGGGAGTTTTTGGAACTATTTTCACTTTACACTAAAGTAAAATTCATTCTCTTATTTTCCATTTTAAATTCCATTTTTTTTAAAAAAAAACTATCACTGCTTCGCCTCATAAAAATGGTGTCCTATTTTATAACATAAAATTATATTTTATAATATTAAAATGTGCAGAAATGAATAGATTAACACTTGCAATTAAAGGAAAGGAAGAATCTGATTACTATAATATATGGGAGCTATTTTATCAATTGTTAGAGAATAAAGATGAAAATCATGTATTATAACATTTAATAAATTAAAAAGAGAAATGTGAAGATTTCAGTACTTAAAATAAGTGTATATATAAGTAGTGATCTTCCTCCCATATTTGGGCATACCGGGGGTTGTAACTCTAAAATAGATACCTTTACCCCGGCACAGCTGATAAGGAGTCGAGCTCTGTGGCTTGATGGTTAACACATCTGCCTAGGATGCAATACAGCCCAGGTTCGATTCCCAGTAAGGGTATGGCTAGCTGATGAGAGCTAAATAGCTTGAAACAGATCTATACTAGTCTCCCTTTATTTATTTATCAGCACTAATACACAAATGCAACAAAGGCAACAGTAAAAATATTGGGTTTCTGTCTGGATGGTCTCTAGTGATGAGCCGAAGGACAGAGAATGGAAGTAGTGATCTTCCTCCCATATTTGGGCATACCGGGGGTTATAACTCTAAGTGATATATGATATATATGTCACTTGCCATCTTCAGGCTGGTGTTTTTGGCTTTTTGGACGAGGGCGAGTCCAAACATCCACATCCTTGAATCTATGACATCATTTCCCCCAATTTTTATTTATTTATATATATGTATGCATGTATGTATATATGTGTGTGTGTGTGTGTGTGTGTGTGTATGTATATATGTATGTATGTGTATATATATATATATATATATATATATATATATATATATATATATATTCATACATACATACATACACACACACACACATATATATATATACATACATACACACATATATATATATATACACACATACACACATACATACATATATAAATAAATAAATAAATAAAAATTGGAGGAAATGGTGTCATAGTTTCAAGGATGTGGATGATTGCAGGAAATTTATCTGCTTCACAGTAGACATTAATTTATCTCCCTTGTGAACATTTTGCGCAGGTAGCCTCCCTTCCCCCGTGCTGAGAGTGGATTCGTTGTCCCAGAGGGTGAAGGAAGGTGACCCCTTGATCTTCCTCTGCTCAACGGAAGAAGAAAACGCAGAGAAGAAGTTCCATTTCTACAAGGATGGGGTGGAGATCACCTCCAGGGAAGAAGGTCTTCTGGATCCCTCCACTGAAGCCACAAATCCTCTTCAAAATGCCTCTCTGAGAATCCCTCATGCCTCGTTCAACCACAGTGGAGAATTTGCTTGCAGTTATGAAGAAAAGAGAAGCAACCGATGGGTCAAGTCTTCCTTGAGCCAGGCAGTAAACATCACAGTTGAACCAGGTAGGAGATTTGGATTTGGTTCAATCTTGAGGCCACCATGAAAGGCACGAAGGAACAAGAGAGTCTTGGAGAAAATCAATGAGTTTTGTGGGATTGTTAACTAGTTCCACAGAGAGGTCCATGAAAAATCCAGAACTGAGCTTGATAAAAAAAAAAGTGGGGGAGATCTGTTTCATTTGTAGATGTAATTGTATTCAGCCAGTTTTGACTGGTTCTGGCACACCCTTAGTGGAAATTTTGAGTAGTTCGGAGAACCGGCAAATACCACCTCTGACTGGCCCCGCCCCCACAGATTTGCTGCCTTCCAAGTCGCAGCTGATCGGAGTCCCAGCTGATCATCTGGGTCTCCTTCTGTTGCCCTGCACAGAATGGAACAGGAAAGGTTAATGGGGTAGGGAGGGAATAGGGATTTTACAATGTGCTTCCCCCAGGAGTAGGGTGGAAATGGGGATTTTGCAGTATCGTTCCCCAGCCACACCCACCAAGCCTCACCACGCCCACCAAGCCACGCCCACCAAGCCATGCTCACAGAAGCAGTAGTAAAAAATGTTTTTAAATTCCACCACTGAATCCAATCCTTGGTTGTGTAAACAGAGACACAGAATCAAAATCACCTGAAGTAATAGTATCGTTGTATAAAGCCGTAGTAAGGCCACACCTGGAATAGTGCATCCAGTTTTGATCAATACGTTACAATAAAAAATTGCTAAGACTCTGGAAAAAGTGGAGAAAAGAGCAACTAAGATGATTAAGGGCCTGGAGACAAAAAACATGTGAAGAACAATTGCAGGAATTGGGTATGGCCAGTCTAGAGGTAATAAGGACTAGTGGAGACATGATAGCAGTCTTCCAGTATTTCAGGGGCTGCCACAAAGAGGAGTGGGGGGGTCAACTGATTTAGCAAAGCAACTGAAGGCAAAACAAGAAAAAATGGATGGAGAATTATCAAGGAGAGAAGCAACCTGGAATTAAGGAGAAACTTCCTAACAGGGAGGAAAAAAATTAACCAGAGGAACAGCTTGCCTTCATCACTGGAGTTTTTAGAAGAGACCGGAGAGCCACCTATGGGGTCTCCTGCTTGAGCAGGGAGTTGGACTAGAAGACCTCCAAGGTCCCTTCCAGCTCTGTTCTGGTTGATTGACAGTGGAGTCAAAGCACCTCCAAGCTCATTTCCTTTTCTTCTCCAGATCTGCCTCCCCCAGTGCTGAAGCTGCAGCCTTCCTCTGGATCCCCGGGGGAAGGCAAAGTCCTGTCCATCCTGTGTGTGGCCAGTGAGAGAAACAACTCCAAAAGGTTCCATTTCTCCAAGGATGGTGTGGAGATGACCTGCAGCCATGAAGAGCCTGTGAAGAGCAGCAGAAACTCCGGGCTCCTCACCCTAAATATGTTGGTAGCTTTCCTATATGCCAAAGATAACGAAAGTCTGCGACTTGCTTGCAGATATGAGGAGAACATCAATGGGCGCTGGGTCATCTCTCCTTGGAGTGAAACTATCACAGGTGGGTCTTTTCAGGGGGTGGAGGCTGCTTTGCAACACCTGATTTAACTATTTATTATACTCTTTATGTAACTGGCCTTGTGCTGGACCACAGAGGTTAGGCAGGACAAAGAAAGATCTAGACAAACGGCTTCTATGAGGTCCCACAGAACGTCTAGAAGTGAGACTAAGGGAAGAGGAATCTGGTGTAGATGAAAAAGCATCTGAGCCTTCAAGTACAAGCAGGATAAAAATGTTCCACCAAGAAATACATATTATAATCTTTCTTCTTCTTTTTTGGTAGTTGAACCAGTTTGGAACCGAGATTTCAATTTGATTTGGAGTTATGCCCGGATGGCGCTTCCTCTTATAATCCTTCTGGTTCCTTTGGCCTTTCATTGCTGGAAGAAGAAGAGCAGTAAGTGAAGGGATCTGGGTTGAAGGGTTCCCTTACTTGGAGTCCTAGGTGGCTCCTGAAGTGGTTGGGGATGTTGACTGAGAGATCCTCCAGGGAGAGTCAGGTCAGGAGTTGAGAGGAATGGACAGATATGACATGAGGAACAATGTTAGTTTTTGAGTTTAGTTTACTTTATTGTCATTGCACCTCGTACAACGAAATTAAGTGCCATCTTCAGTGTACATCATACATAAGAAAACTATAAAAAAAATTTAAAAACACATCCTTCGCATTCTACACAATATATAGTATATTGTATATGCAGTATACAAAAATGTATATTGTATATGGTAAACATTCTATACTATATCTTGGCATAATGTTAGGAGTTCAATTCAAGGATTTCCCTTCCATAAGCCCTTTTGCCTTGATCTCTCTGAACACCTTCTTCTACATTTCTTCATTTGTTTGGTTTCAACCAAACAATTGAAGCCTTGTATTACTCGTATATATTTCTTTCAAAAATGGAGAAGAATAATTCTCTTTATGGCCTTCAGTTTCACAAATCATATGTTGGTGAAGAAATTAAATTGACTTTAAGCCCGAACAAATATAAAGAAATAGTTAAAACTAAGTATCTTAGAAACCATGAAAGATTCTCTAATCAGGTGTTGGAGGCAAAGTTTTAGGGGAAGGTCCCAATGGGTTTCTCAGGAGCATCTCAACACCATCAGGAATCTGAGGCAGGAAACTATGTAGACTGGGTCAAATCTGATGCCAAAGGACGATTCTTCTTCTCCTTGATGGGCCAGCAATCTTTCTGGGCTATAGCAGATGGGTCGACCTTATTTATTTCTAAAAATGATGTAAAATGATGGAGAAATCCCATGTTCTCAAGAGGTTCCTCAGCTGCAGGTAGATTGAATGAGTGAACAATGTCCCTCTTTCACCAGAACCTGAAGTCACCTACAGCGACACCCAGAACGTCTTCACTCCGTCTCCTCCTGGTCCAACATTGAAGAGCCATCTTAGACGAGAGGAAGAGGAGGAGATCATCTACTATAACTCTGCCTTTTAATCCTAACAGAAGAAGGAAAACTTTCCCTGATTGCAGCAAAATGTATCTCTCGTGGCCCAGCCTCTTCTTATTAGGTGTAGATATGGACATCAGCCTTCCAGAAATGAAGAGTTCTTGGTTCCATCCTCATTTAACCAGAGGCTAATTCATGGCTCAGTCTCTGGAGAGTGAAGATGGATTGACTATATTCAAAATTAATTCGGGACTAAGAAATTCCAGATAGTTTATGACTGAAGAAACAAGGAATGATATAATCTGTTTAGAGTTAGCCTAACAAAAGAGGAGTTAAAGCTCAAATGAAAGATGATACTAACTTTCTTTAATTTTATTTTAGAACATCTTTGTTAAAGATTTATACCCTGTATTTGTTCTGGGAAGTTGGAGGGAGGGGGAGATTGTTGGGGGATTGGGCTCAGGTGGGGAGGGTGGGGGAGGGGAGGTAAATATTTGTAAAGCCTTTTTTAAAAAAAAGTTAATTACAAAAAAAAAGAAACTCATATGTCAATTGACTTTCAACAAAAAAGCCTGGCTGAAGTCATATAATTTTAACAGTGGGTTGAGTCCCTTCTTCATAAAATTGTAAATTTAGGGGTGCAAATCAAGACCAAAGTCATAGATTTAAGCAAGAGTGGTTTTGGGGAAGACCACATTCATTCTACTATGAAAATCAAACCAAAATAAACTCTGTAGCAGATTTTTTTTTAAAAAAGAAAACTTTTGATTGTTAGTTTTCAAGTCCAGGATATTATTTGTGCCAATTCCTAAATACTGGAAAACGTATAACATATAACCTAATTTTAACTCTTTATTGAAATAAGATGATGGTTTGAGATGTCCGTCAAACACATCACAATGAGGATCATTGTTCTGCTGTTTTAAAGGCCCAACCTGCCATCTTCAGAACTGTTTCAGCAGAACCTGCTGCTCTTTTGCAATCTAAATTCCTCATAATGAATGTGTCAGTGTTCCAAATATTGTGCAGAATTAAATCAGAGTCCAAGGCAGAGCTATCCTTAAAGTTCCAATTTAATAAGACAGACATGTTGGCACAAACTGTGGAATCCCAAATCTAAAAGCTTCCTGGGATTCCACCCAGTTGAAAGTTCATGATCTTATCTCCAAACCCATAAATCCATCACATGGTTCAATCTTCTTCGGCCACGCTGGCATCTCCACCCAGCTGGTTCCAGTCAGGTGCAGAGGTGCGGAGACAAAAGATGACCTTGGGCTTCTAGAAAAGAATGACAACAACACGTCCCACAATTCTACTCCTTACTATTCCCCCTCCCAAATACTACACTAATGAAACAGCATAATGAAATAAGAGTGTGTGGCAGGCCAAAGATCCTAAAAAGGAATATAACTGTAGGCCTGACAGAATGCTTCATCAATTTCTCTGTAGCTCCAATTCATGTATTGCTTAGGATAAGACCTGGAGCCAGAAACACAGGTAGGAGTTTAGGCCTTCCAAAAGAGCTGAACTATTTGGGTTGTTTTTTGTTTTGCTCTTTCATCTTGCACCGCACCGGATGGTTGTCTTTATTTTATTTTCCATTCTCTTGGGGCACAAGAGAGGCCGGAAGGATGCGGGTAGTTCTCTGCTGCAGAGAGAAAGGCTTTGGTGTGGTAAAGGCGGCCAGGGAGATGAGCTCTGTTCTGGTCTGGAGGGGCGTGGGTGTGATGTCCAAGGTGGGGATGACGCAGTTCCTCTCTTGGCTGTTGAGTTGGAGGACTGTCTCAAGATAAGTTGCATCTCTCAACCTCTCTGGGGAAGGAAGAAGAGAGCAACGGAGGCCAAGAAGAGCTACGCCAGAATCCTGAAGAGAAGATGGAGACCATCTCTTGGATGATAGGTTTGAGACCTCCTCCTTCTTCTACCTCCCATCTCAATCTGACTCTTCTCCCCAAAGAGATGATTGCTTTCCTCCCAGCTCCTTTTCTTCTTCTAATGCTTCTTAGGACATCTTTGTTTCCTTCCTCCCTGGCAAGGAATCTTTTGAGCAATGGGGCACTTCACTGCCTCTCCTCCCCATTCTGTCTGCCCCCCCCAGGTCTCATGATTCAGAGCCATCTCAACTACAGGGAGCTTAAAGCAATGCAGAGCATTCTCTCTCTTCCTCCCATCAGAAACACCCAGAAGGAGACCCAAAACTGCAGTTTCGCTGCCATAAGAGAGATAGGAAGTTGGGGCAATGGATGAGCAAAGAAAGGGGTCATTTTGTGGGTCACAGTGAAGGGTGTTGAGTATAAGGAGGCTCCCTTTTCTCCCTCCTGCTCTTCTCAAATAACTGAGAACTGAGGATATCAGAACAGCTGAACTTTGGAGAAGAAACATATCTGGGGCCCTGAAGGTCTCCATATCTGCTCTTCATTCCAGCCATAATAAGGTTTGGGGACTCTTATAATCCAACCCACCAATAGCCAGAACAGGGGTGGGAGAAGACCCCTTCCTCCTCCTCCTCCTTCAGGGCAGCATCCCATCTGCTGCATCCAATCAGGGAAGAAGAAGAAGAAGATGGTAGGGATGAAAGTCTTACCCAGCCTGGGATCATCTCTCCTTCTCTTAACTCCACCCTCCTTCCTTCTCTCTTTCAGTTCTTCATTGGATCCTCCTGGGAGCAGGTAAGAGACCCTCATGCAGACTTGGCTTCTCTTCACAAACACTTAAACTGTGATTGTTGCGGCCTCTGAAAGTGGGAGAAGGTCAAATGAAACCGAAAGCCCAAAGAGTGATTCAGAAGGAGAAAAGTCCATCTCTATGAGTGCAGCTGCTCTGCTGTTCTTTTCCACTTGGGTTGGTGCAATGGGCAAATCCAGTCCTTGTGGCTTCTTCAAGAGGCATCTGCAGATGGCCACGATCCACCCTGTTGAGTCTCCCTGAAGAGTCAATGCAAGGTCATCTAATCTTTGGTTTGGTAAACTTTGCCAAACTGAAGAATTAATAGCTGTTTTTACCAGATAACCCTGAAAATCCTTCTGTTCATGTCCCTGGTGAGTCTAAGATGGACCCTTCTAAAATATGTCCACCTCAACAACGTCTTCTCCCGATATATAAATTGAAGAAGGGTCTGCAAAGTAAGGAGAGCAGAAAGGAAGTGGATCCTAAAAGATCAGGGAGGGTTGAAATCTTGGGTGCAAGCTACGGTATCAAGGATGGGAGAATCTTTCATTTGCAGTGTTGGTCCTTTTGCTCCAACTTCTGTCCTGGCAAGAGGAAGCAATGGTTCAAGGCTCCTCAGAAAAGATGATGGATGGGAGCCATCCTGGGAATCGGGGTGGATGTTCTGGTGTAGAGATTTGGTTCCTGGAGGAGATCAGAAGGAAGGACTCAATGGCTTCTCTTTCTTTCCTCAGGTTCACAGGCAGATTCATCTCTATCAGCCCCCAGGCTGTCCTCATCTCTCCCAAACAACTTTGTTGTTAAAGGAGAAGAGATTCCCTTGAATTGCTCCCTCCCCAAGGGAGTCAAGACAGGAAGTCATAGAGGAAGGTTCCTTTTCTTCTGTAAGGATCAATCCCACTTACCAATCAACGATCAACATCTCCCTAACAATAACCTCAACGTCCGGACTGAAAATCTGAGCTCTGGCCAAATAAAGATAATATGTATATGTAAGATTGTGGAAACATCTGGAAGATGGACTTATTCTCCTGAAAGTAACCAGCTGGTCTTCTCAGTGGTCGGTAAGATGAATATTTATTATCCCCAAATATTCATACCAGAGGGTAACCCAAAGCTCAAGCTATGAAAGTGAACAATAGATCTTTCAAAAATAAATCTGGTAAACGAAATACAAAACAAGCAAACCCATCGCTAAATAAATAACGCCTCCTGTAAGAAAATGGTTGGCAGGACGTTCTTTCCACGGGAAAAATATCTCCACAATGGGATAATATGGTTATGACATCACTAGCTGAATACCCGTGCTTTGTGACGAAACTATGTGATCGGGCAATTTAGGAGAAATGCGATTCACCCCGATTTAATCTGTTGGCTCAGTGGTGATCAGTGACTGAAATAGATAAAGGAATATCACTCCCGCCATCTTGAGTCAGGAAGCAATTCCATAGGTGGAACACGTAGACATTTTAGTGAGGTACCAACTTTAGTACTGTAAGGAGCCCCAGACTGGGCCTGAGTGAAGGAGTGGAACGCCTGCCAGTTTGAACCGAGGTAACGGAATGTGAGGCAAGTGGCAGTTGGAACAGAGTTCTTTTCAGGTGGGGAGGGGGAGTAGAATGTCTAATTCCTTAGCATCAGAGCGTGTTAATATAAGGCAACTGGCAGTTGGAACAGAATTCTTTTCAAGTGAGATGGGGGAGTAGAATGCCTTAACATCAGAACATGTTAATTACTGTATAAGAAATGATCCTTTCTTAGTAAGCACCCAGAAGCCAAGAGGAACATACATGCCAAATTTCAAGTTTGTAGGCTTTACAGTTCTCAAGATCTCGTGATGAGTGAGTAGTATTTGGCTTTGAATGCTTCATATCCACCTACTTATACATTTTGTGTACTGTACTGCCTATTAGAGAAATTTGCATTTCTTCAATTGGAAGATTCACTTGATGGGAAGATAGAGGTCATGATTTCGTGGTCCAGTCTCTCTTGTGTGAAAAGGGGTAGACTTTGTGTTGTTTTCACTCTAAGCTAAAGTCAAATTCATTCTCCTTTCTTATTTTCCTTTTTAACCTCCATTATCTGAAATATCACTGCTTTGCCTCATTGAAATGGTACCTTAGATTCAAGGAGGTGGCCTGGATGATTTGAGGAAACTCCTCTGCTTCAAGGTAGACATTAATGTCTATATTTTCCTTGTGAACATTTTGTACAGATGGCCTCCCTTCCCCAGTGCTGAGAGTGGAACCGTTGTCCCAGAGGGTGAAGAAAGGTGACCCCTTCGTCTTCCTCTGCTCAACGGAAGGAGACAATGCAGAGAAGAAGTTCCATTTCTACAAGGATGGGGTGGAGATCACCTCCATGGAAGAAGGTCTTCTGGATCCCTCCACTGAACCCACAAATCCTCTTCAAAATGCCTCTCTGAGAATCCCTCATGCCTCGTTCAACCACAATGGAGAATTTGTTTGCAGTTATGAAGAAAAGAGAAGCAACCGATGGTTCATGTCTTCTTTGAGCCAGGCAGTAAACATCACAGTTGAACCAGGTAGGAGATTTGGATTTGGCTCAATCTTGAGACCACCATGAAAGGCACGAAGGAACAAGAGAGTCCTGGAGAAAAACAAATAGCTTTTCCAGGATTGTTAACTAGTTCTACAGAGAGCTCCATGAAAAATCCAGAACTGAGCTTGATAAAGAAGGGGGGGGGGTCTGTTTCATTTGTAGATTTAATAGACTTTAAGCCTTCAAGAAAAGAGCAGGCTAAGATGTTCTGTCAAGAAATACCTAATCATCCTTTTTCTTCATTTGTTGAACCAGCTTGGACCAAAGATTCAGATCTTGTGGGACGTCTCCTGCTTGAGCAGGGAGTTGAAGCAGAAGACCTCCAAGGTCCCTTCCAGCTCTGTTCTGGTTGATTGACAGTGGTGTCAAGAACGTCCAAGCTCATTTTCTTTTCTTCTCTGCTCCAGATCCTCTGCCTCCCCCAGTGCTGAAGCTGCACCTTTCCTCTGAATCCCCAGGGAAAGGAAAAGTCCTGTCCATCCTGTGTGTGTCCAGCGAGAGCAACAACTCCAAAAGGTTCCATTTCTCCAAGGATGGTGTGGAGATGACCTGTAGCCATGAAGAGCCTGTGAAGAGCAGCAGAAACTCCGGGCTCCTCACCCTAAATATGTTGGTAGCTTTCCTATATGCCAAAGATAATGAAAGTCTGCGATTTGCTTGCAGATATGAGGAGAACATCAATGGGCGCTGGGTCATCTCTCCTTGGAGTGAGACTATCACAGGTGGGTCTTTTCAGGGGGTGGAGGCTTCTGGTGCTTTGCAACACCTGATTTAACTATTATGCTCTTTATGTAACTGGCCTTGTGCTGGAGCAAAGGTTAGGCAGAACAAAGAAAGATCTAGACAAACGGCTTCTATGAGGTCCCACAGAACGTCTAGAAGTGAGACTAATTTCATCTACAATTGAAAAGCCCTTTCAATTGTAGATGAAAAAGCATCTGAACTTTCAATTGCAGGGCACAGTAAAAATGTTCCCCCAAGAAATACATTTTAAATTCTGATTCTTCTTTTCCCTGGATCAGAATTCTACCAGATATGGGATAAATGGTATAGGTGGATGGAGGAAAGAAACAAGCATCAATGAAGGAATGTAACAAAACTCAAAAAATAATACTTATGAGTAAAATAAGAGGGTTAAGAATGGTGAAATCCAAATGAAATACAATAGAAGGGGAAATAATATAAGGTGAGTGATATCGATTGGCAATTGCTATTTAGAAAGAACAGGAAGCTCCTGTTCGTATTGTATTGTGTAAATGTGGTGTAGGTCTAAGTTTTGTGAGTGTGTATTTTACATGTTTGTTAATTTAAAAAAAAGAAATACATTTTAAAAGCCTTCTTTTTTTTGTAGTTGAACCAGTTTGGAACCGAGATTTCAATTTGATTTGGAGTTATGCCCGGATGGCGCTTCCTCTTATAATCCTTCTGGTTCCTTTGGCCTTTCATTGCTGGAAGAAGAAGAGCAGTAAGTGAAGGGATCTGGGTTCAAGGGTTCCCTTACTTGGAGTCCTAGGTGTGGCTCCTGAAGTGGTTGGGGATGTTGACTGAGAGATCCTCCAGGGAGAGTCAGGTCAGGAGTTGAGAGGAATGGACAGATATGACATGAGGAACAATGTTAGTTTTTTTGAGTTTAGTTTACTTTATTGTCATTGTACCTCGTACAACAAAATTAAATGCCATCTTCAGTGTACATCATACATATTAAACTATAAAAAAATCAAACAACACATCCTTCACATTCTACACAATATATAGTATATTGTATACGCAGTATACAAAAATTTATATTGTATATGGTAAACATTCTACACTATATCTTGGTGTAATGTTAGGAGTTCAATTCAAGGATTTCCCTTCCATAAGTCCTTTTGCCTTGATCTCTCTGAACACCTTCTTCTACATTTCTTCATTTGTTTGGTTTCAACCAAAGAATTGAAGCCTTGTAGTATCCCTATATATTTCTTTTAAAAATGGAGAAGAATAATTCTCTTTATGGCCTTCAGTTTCACAAATCATACGTTGGTGAAGAAATTAAATTGACTTTAAGCCCGAACGAATATAAAGAAATAGTTAAAACTAAGTATCTTAGAAACCACGAAAGATTTCTCTAATCAGGTGTTGGAGGCAAAGTTTTAGGGGAAGGTCCCAATGGGTTTCTCAGGAGCATCTCATCACCATCAAGGAATCTGAGGCAGGAAACTATGTAGACTGGGTCAAATCTGATGCCAAAGGTCAATTCTTCTTTTCCTTGATGGGCTAGAAATCTTCCTGGGCTACAGCAGATGGGTCGACCTTATTTATTTTGAAAAATGATGTAAAATGATGTAGAAATCCCATGTTCTCAAGAAGTTCCTCAGCTGCAGGTAGATTGAATGAGTGAACAATGTCCCTCTTTCCCCAGAACCTGAAGTCACCTACAGCGACACCCAGAATGTCTTCACTGCGTCTCCTCCTGGTCCAACAATGAAGAGCCATCTTAGACAAGAGGAAGAGGAGGAGATCATCTACTATAACTCTGCCTTTTAATCCTAATAGAAGTAGCAAAATCATCTCTGATTGCAGCAAAATGTACCTCTCGTGGCCCAACCTCTTCTTATTAGGTGTAGATATGGACATCAGCCTTCCAGAAATGAAGAGTTCTTGGTTCCTTCCTCCTTTAACCAGAGGTTAATTCATGGCTCAGTCTCTGGAGAGGGAATTTGGCAGGAATTGGAAAGCAAGCTAGAACTAAGGAGAAATTTCCTGACATTTAGAACAATTAATCACTGGACACAAATTGTCCCCAAAAGTTGTGAATGTTCCACAACTAGAAGTTTTTAAGAAGAGATTGTACAACATTTGTCTGAAATGGTATACTTTTGATGCCTGAGCAGGGGGTTGGACTGGAAGACCTTCAAGGTCCCCTCCACCTCTGCTCTTCTGTATTCTGAAATGATGAGATGCAGCTCAGCTCCAATAAATAAATAAAGTCATAAAGGGCAGAAGAGAAAGCCCATAAAAAATGGGGAAATCTTCAACACCATGCTATTCTGTGGATCTTAGTTATCTCTCGACTTAAGCCTGCTGGGAAGAGTTGACTTGTTGTGTTTGCAATTTCCTTTTTTGATTATTATTTCTTCTTCTTCTTCTTCTTCTTCTTCTTCTTCTTCTTCTTCTTCTTCTTCTTCTTCTTCTTCTTCTTCTTCTTCTTCTTCTTCTCCTTCTTCTCCTTCTCCTTCTCCTTCCTTCTCCAGAATTGGTACTTTAATATATTGGAGAAAGCAAATCTTTAAGGGAGAATTTGTGCTCCAGTGGATCTAGGTTGATTGATTGGCCAGGATTTTGATTTCTGAGGTCTTTCAGCTCCAACCTTGGATGTGTTTTGGCCTTTATAAAAGGTTTAAGAAAGAGGCCTTGATTTGGATAGAGAGATGTAGGCCTGAAGCCTCAAACAGCCACCGTGAAGCCTAGTTGAGGGGATCTTTTCCACACTAACTATTCCTTGGACCTACCTGGTCATAGGTGAATCTTCATGCTTTGGGGGGTTTCACATCTGACTCTGAAGTGCGAGAGGGAAGACCATGGGGTTTTTGCCCCCTTCTTGGAAGTTCCTGTCCATGTTTGTCTGAAGCCACAGGAAAAGCTGCATGTTCTTCGGGGTGCTTCATGTAAGAGAAAAAAAAAAAGCAAAATAAAAGCTTAAAAAGAAATGCATCTTGTGGATTTTCTTTTCCAGTATTTCTTAGCCAGCAGACTCACAAAAGGCTTTGTGACACGCGCAAGAAGAAACACATATGTCCATTGACTTTCAACAAAAAAGGCTGGCTGAAGTCATGATTTTAACAGTGGGTTGAGCCCCTTCTTCATAAAATTGTAAATTTAGGGGTGCAAATCAAGACCAGTGTCATAGATTTAAGCAAGAGTGCTTTTGGAGAATACCACATTCATTCTACCATGAAAATCAAACCAAAATAAACTCTGTAGCAGATTTTATTTTTTTTAAAAAGAAAACTTTTGGCTGTTAGTTTTCAAGTCCAGGATATTATTTGTGCCAATTCCAAAATACTGGAAAACGTATAACATATAATCTAATTTGAACTCTGTATTGAAATAAGATGATGGTTTGGGATGTCCTTCAAACACATCACAATGAGGATCATCGTTCTGCTGTTTTAAAGGCCCAGCCTGCCATCTTCAGAACTGTTTCAGCAGAACCTGCTGCTCTTTTGCAATCTAAATTCCTCATAATGAATGTGTCAGAGTTCCAAATTTCGTGCAGAATTAAATCAGAGTCCAAGGCAGAGCTATCCTTAAAGTTCCAATTTAATAAGACAGACATGTTGGCCCAAACTGTGGAATCCCAAATCTAAAAGCTTCCTGGGATTCCACCCCAGTTGAAAGTTCATGATCTTATCCCCACACCCGATAAATCCATCACATGGTCCAATCTTCTTCGGCCATGCTGACATCTCCACCCAGCTGGTTCTGGTCAGGTGCAGAGATGTGGAGACAAAAGATCACCTTGGGCTTCTAGAAAAGAATGACAACAACACGTCCCACAATTCTACTCCTTACCATTCCCCCTCCCAACTACTACACTAATGAAACAGCATAATGAAATAATAGAGTGTGTGGCAGGCCAAAGATCCTAAAAAGGAATATAACTGCAGGAATATAACTATGTGGCTCCAATTCGTCTGTCGCTTAGGATAAGACCTGGAGCCAGAAACACAGCAAGCAATTTAGGCCTTCCAAAAGAGCTGAACAATTTGGTTTGGGTTTTTTTTTCTTTTCTTTTTTCTTTTTTTTTTGCTTTTTCACCTTTGACCACACCGGATAGTTGTCTTTATTTTATTTTCCATTCTCTTGGGGCACAAGAGAGGCCGGGAGGATGCGGGCACTTCTCTGCTGAAGAGAGAAAGGCTTTGGTGTGGTGAAGAAGGCCGGGGAGATGAGCTCTGTCCTGGTCTAGGGGGGCGTGGGTGTGATGTCCTAGGTGGGGATGACGCAGTTCCTCCCTTGGGCGTTGAGTTGGAGGACTGTCTCGAGAGAAGTTGCAGCTCTTTGTCTCTCTGGGGAAGGAAGAAGAGGGTGACGGAGGTTGAGAGCAGCTTCCAAGGAATCCTGAAGAGGAGATGGAGACCATCCCTTTGGTGACAGGTTTGGAATGTTCTTCTTCAACTTTCCATCTCAATCTGATTCTTCCCCTCCCCGAAGAGATGATTGCTTTCCTCACACATACTTTCC
This sequence comes from Thamnophis elegans, assembly GCF_009769535.1. Taxonomy (NCBI): domain Eukaryota; kingdom Metazoa; phylum Chordata; class Lepidosauria; order Squamata; family Natricidae; genus Thamnophis; species Thamnophis elegans. The sequence continues at coordinate 142,365,767 of NC_045558.1, forward strand.
TTCTTCTAGATCTTTCTCAGGAAATCTGAGTTTTCTCCTTCCTCGGTGAGGAATCTTTTGAGCAATGGGGCACTATTCACGCCCCTCCTCCCCCATTTCGTCTGCCCCCAGGGCTCATGATTCAGAGCCATCTCAACTGAAGGGGGTTTGGGGAGGATGCAGACCACTCTCTCTCTTCCTCCCATCAGAAATACCCAGAAGGAGACCCAACACTACAGCTTCACAGTCCAAAAAAAGATAGGATGCTGGGGCAATGTATGAGCAAAGAAAGGGGACATTTTGTGGGTCACACTGAAGGGCGTTGAGTATAAGGAGGCTCCCTTTTCTCCTTCCCGCTACTCTCAATTGACTGAGAACTGAGGACATCAGAACAGCTGAACTTTGGAGAAAAAATTGTGTCTCGGCCCCTGAAGGTCTCAGTGTTGGCTCTTAATTCCACCATAAATAAGGTTTGGGGACTCTTATGATCCAACACACAACATGGGTGGGAAAAGACCCTTTCTTCCTTGTCCTTCAGGGCAGCATCTCATCTGCTGCATCCAATCAGGGAAGAAGAAGAAGAAGATGGTAGGGATGAAAGTCTTACCCAGCCTGGGATCATCTCTCTTTCTCTTAACTCCACCCTCCTTCCTTCTCTCTTTCAGTTCTTCATTGGATCCTTCTGGGAGCAGGTAAGAGACCCTCATGCAGACTTTGCTTCTCTTCACAAACACTTAAACTGTGATTGTTGCAGCCTCTGAAAGTGGGAGAAGGTCAAATGAAACTGAAAGCCCAAAGAGTGATTCAGAAGGAGACATGTCCATCTCTGCGGGTGCAGCTGCTCTACTGTTCTTTTCCACTTGGGTTGGTGCAATGGGCAAATCCAGTCCTTGTTGCTTCTTCAGGAGGCATCTCCAGATGGCCACGATCCACCCTGTTGAGTCTCCCTGAAGAGTCAATGCAAGGTCATCTAATCTTTGGTTTGGTGAACTTTGCCAACCTGAAGAATTAATAGCTGTTTTTACCAGATAACCCTGAAAATCCTTCTGTTCATGTCCCTGGTGAGTCTAAGATGGACCCTTCTAAAATATGTCCACTCAACAACGTCTTCTTCCGATATATAAATTGAAGAAGGATCTGCAAAGTAAGGAGAGCAGAAAGGAAGAGGATCCTAAAAGATCGGGATGGACTGAAATTTTGCATAGGAAGGAAAATCCATCTGGTTTAGTTCCAAACTGGGAGAATGGTGCTTGGAAATAAAAGGGAGGCTGATGGGAAAGAAGGATTCCATTATGGATAAGCAGAAACAGCATGTGGTTCTGGGAGAGCTGAAAAATTAGCTTGATGAGTGCATGGATTTTTATAGTTTCTGAGATGCTGCTGGGGATTGTGCAATGTTTGAAATATCACTAGGGGTTTTTGCTATGTAGTGAGCTCTGCGTCTTTTGCTATTCTAATGGTGGTGGGTTTCATCATATTATGTCCTAAAAGAAATGTCCTGTCCTTCTTAATCCCATCACCCTGGAGCTGAAGATGTTTGGTTTATGAATAGATTGGCCAGGATTTCTTAATGGGCACAAAATCTCCATCTCTAAGGACTTCAGGCATATTCTGGAGGCTGTATTACTATGCAGGAAGAGTGGGGTTGCCTTTAAGAACGTGTTTTCTCCATTTCCCCTTTGGGGAAATATAATATTCTACCTCTTTTAATATTCCCCAAAATATTTCTTTCTCTATAAGGTGGGAGGGCTTCCGACACTTGGATGGACCTTCATGTAAGCCACCAAGGGGAGGAGAACTTTTCATTTGCAGCGTTCTGTCCAGGCAAGAGGAAGCAATGGGTCAAGGATCCTCAGAGCAGATGATGGATGGGAATCATCCTGGGAATCGGGGTGGATGTTCTGGTGTAGAGATTTGGTTCCAGGAGGCGATCAGAAGGAAGGACTAAATGGTTTCTCTTTCTTTCCTCAGGTTCACAGAAATATTTATCTCTACCAGCTCCCAGGCTGTCCTCGTCTATTCAACACGACTTTGTTATTAAAGGAGAAGAGATTTCCTTGAATTGCTCCCTCCCCAAGGGAGTCGAATCAGGGAGACCAGAGGGACCTACTAGAATCAAGTTCTTTTTCTACTGTAGGGATCAATCCTACTTATCTATTGGAGATCAATTTCTCACTAACAATACCTTCAACTTCAGGACTGGACATCTGAACTCTAGCCAAATAAAGATAATATGCACCTGTGAGATCAGGGAAAACTCTAAAGGATGGACTTTTTCTCCCGAAAGTAACCAACTGGTCTTCTCAGTGATTGGTAAGATGAATATTTATTACCCCCAAATATTCATACCAGAAAGTAACACAATGCTCAAGCTATGGAAGTGCACAATAGACCTTTCAAAAATAAACCAAGTAAACAGAATATGAAAAGTCAAATAAACCGCTAAATAAATAACACCTAGTTAGCAGGACATTCTTTCCATGGGAAAAATATTCCCCCAATGGGATTTTATGGTTTATTTTGTTTTATTTATTAGATTGACAAAAATGTATACATTGACCACTCTGTTACTGAAGTCGCATTTTCTGCAACCGAGTTTGAGTTTGTATCAATTATTTGTGCATGTATTATTGTGGTTGAAGCTGAAGCAGTCATTGACAGGTAGGGCGTTGTAGCAGACAATTTTGTGTACGATGCTTAGGTCAGACCGCAGGGGAGAACAATTACAGAAACAACGAATCCTTTTCTACTCTTGTATGCTTCATACCTACCTACGGTAGCGATATAATTTATGTTCTTTACTGCCAAATACAGAAGTTTGCTTTTCTTCAATTGGAAGATTCAGTTGATGGGAAGACAGAGGTCATGATTTCTTGGTCCAGTCTCTCTTGTGTGAAAAGGGATGGTGTTTGATCGGGTAAAGGAGGCACAAAAGGCTTCGGTAAACAACAGCTCTTTATTGCAAGTCAAGTAAACATCCGGCTGAGGAATGGTCGGACAGCTTCCCCTTTTAAAGGGATCTGTCAGATCTCTCAGCCAAGGCGATTCAACCTCTGTTCCCGCCGGAACAGAACACCTTGGTGGAAACCTCTTGCAATCTGTCAGTGTGGGGGTGGGATATCTAACAGATAAGACTTTGTGTTACTTTCACTCTAAACTAGAGTCAAATTCATTCTCCTTTCTTATTTTCCTTTTTAACCTCCATTATCTGAAATATCACTGCTTTGCCTCAAATGGTACCTTAGATTCAAGGAGGTGGCCTGGATGATTTGAGGAAACTCCTCTGCTTCAAAGTAGACATTAATGTATATATTTTCCTTGTGAACATTTTGTGCAGATGGCCTCCGTTCCCCAGTGCTGAAAGTGGAACCGTTGTCCCAGAGGGTGAAGGAAGGTGACCCCTTGCTCTTCCTCTGCTCAACGGAAGGAGACAATGCAGAGAAGAAGATCCATTTCTACAAGGATGGGGTGGAGATCACCTCCAGGGAAGAAGGTCTTCTGGATCCCTCCACTGAACCCACAAATCCTCTTCAAAATGCCTCTCTGAGAATCCCTCATGCCTCCTTCAACCACAATGGAGAATTTGCTTGCAGTTATGAAGAAAAGAGAAGCAACCGATGGGTCAAGTCTTCTTTGAGCCAGGCAGTAAACATCACAGTTGAGCCAGGTAGGAGATTTGGATTTGGTTCAATCTTGAGGCCACCATGAAAGGCATGAAGGAACAAGAGAGTCTTGGAGAAAGGTCAATGAGTTTTGTGGGGTTGTTAACTAGTTCCACAGAGAGGTCCATGAAAAATCCAGAACTGAGCTTGATAAAAAAAAGTGGGGGAGGTCTCTTTCATTTGTAGATTTAATGGATTTTAAACCTTCCATAACAGGCAGAGTAAAAATGTTCTGCATAAAATACTAAATCATTTTTCTTTTTTGTTACTCAAACCAGTTTTGACCCAAGATTCAGATCCTATATGGAGATATTCCTGGATGGCGATTCCACTTATAATCCTGATAATCCTGCTGGTTCCACTTGCCTTTTATTGCTGGAAGAAGAAGAGCAGTAAGTGAAGGGTCTGGGTTCAAGAGTTCCCTCACCTGTCCTAGATGTGGCTCCTTATGGGCTTGGAGATGTTGACTGAGATATTCTCTGGGGAGGCAGGAAAGGAGAGCCAGGCCTGAGAGAGAAGGGCAAACAATATGGAACAATTGATGGAAAAAACTCATTTTATCTTTCTTTTTTTATGATTATTATTATTATTATTTCTCCCTCGGAAGCATCAGCATCCCAGGAACAATTTCAGCTCATGGAAAAGAAAGAGGAAAGAAATGATATTGCAGTGATGGAGCCTCCAGCAGCAACAGCAGCTACTTCCTCACCTGTCAAGGTAACTGGTGGGATTCATGGATGACTTTTTTTTATTAAAAACATTTTTTTATTTTTAAACAGAAAAGTACAAACACACATAAATCATAAAAACACCTTCCAATTCCATTCAGTGTGTCGATTGGTTACAAAACTTTTTTGTACATTCTCACCACAGTCTTCACTTACACTTTATATAGAATCTCGTATTATCAATCGGGTATATATGTATATAATTGTTATCATTATTATACATTTATTTGACTATGATTGTCACTACTTCATTTTATATAAGATATTCTACATTTTAGGTAAATTTATATTATAACATTTCATTACATCTTCCTAAATCGGTCCAGTAATAATACATCTTTATAAACTTCTTTATCTAAACCATTGATAAAATAAATCCCATGTTTTATAAAATTGTTTATCTTTGGTTACCAAACTTTTCTACATCCTCTTCATAGTCCTCACTTACAAATTATATAAAAGCTCATATTATATATATATATATATATATATATATATATATATATATATATATATATATATATATATATATATATATATACTTAAAGTCACAACCCCTGGTATGCCCAAGTGTGGGAGGAAGGTCACACTTCCACTCTCTGTCATTAGGCTCGTCACAAGAGTCCATCCATATATATATATATATATATATATGTATGTATGTATGTATGTATGTATGTATGTATGTATGTATATGTATATGTATATGCAGTATTATCATTATTAATCATTTATTTGACTATAACTATTATTACTTCATTTTATACAAAATATGGTAACTTTAAATAAATTCAAATTAATTTTTATTACAACATTTCATTACATCATCCATCCAATAGTAGTGCAATCTTTTTTTCCCCTTGCCATTTGTAGTATTTGTATTCTAATTGCTTTTTTAGTAGATCTTGTATGGACATCTCTTGGCAACTTATATTTCACTGCGTATCTTGTGAAGGCTTGAAACCCCTGCGATTCACGGGTGACTTTAATCAGGGCCTGCAGGAGGTCTATTTACCAAGTCTATGAAAAGAAGTTTTATCCCCACTATTGATGGTGTCCTCTGGAGTCTCCCAACTGCCATGAAGAAACAGGAATGATGTGGATAGGATTCAGAGCGTCTGAACTTTAACCCTTAAATGCAAACATGATTTTTCCTTCCATAAAGACCATTTGTCTGGAGCTCTCTAAACATCTGCTCTAATTTTCTTGACTTGCTTAGTTTCCAACAAAGAATTTTGGAATTTTGGAAGTACCAGATCTTTCTTTAGAAAATGGGAAAGCCAAATAATTCTTTATGGCCTCCCGTCTAACAAATCATGTGTTGGCCAAGAAATTGAATGGCCTTGAAGCCCACACAAAGAGAAATAAATATTTTTAAAGTATCTTAGAAGGCATTAAAGATTCCTATTATTAAGTGTTGGGGCAAAGTTTTAGGGGATTGCCCCTCTGGGTTTCTCAGAAGCGTCTCATCATCATTGGGAATCTGAGACAGGAGACTAGACTGGGTTAGATCTGATGCCAAAAGTCAATCCTTCTTTTCCTTGACAGGCTGAGAATCTTTGTAGTTGTGTTAAGCTTATTTATTTCTAAAAATGCTGCAAAATGATGGAGGAATCCCATGTTCTCAATGGGTTCCTTAGCTGCAGGCAGATTGAACGATGTCTTCTCATTCCCTCACTTTCCCCAGGACTCTGAGGTCACCTACAGCTGCATCCAGGTCTCCTTCAGCCCATCTCCTCCTGGACCAACAAGGAGGAATCTTCTTACACAGCGGGGAGAAGAAGGAATATTGTACAGTGATATTGTGTTTCCCGCCAAAAGGAGGAATCAAAACCATCCCTGATTGCAGGAACGTGTGTCCCTCTTGGTCCAGTCCCTTATTTTTCCTAGACATGGATGTCACCCTTGAAGAGATGACGATGCAGCTCAGTTTTGATTTATGGCAGAAGAGAAAACCCAACAAACAGGGGAAAAACCCTGGGCATAATCTCATTCTATGAATCTGTCAAGAATTGCACAGCTGGTGTCCAAATGGAGCCAGAGATGCTGATACAAACTTGCCAATAAATGCATTTTATAACTAGAGGTAGTCCTTTGTTTTACATCAGGCTATTTAGTGACCGTTTGATATTATAACGCCACTGGAAAAAGTGACTTATGACCGTTTCCCAAACTTATGACCATTGCACCACTCTAATCAAAATTCAGACGCTTGGCAACTGACTCATACTTATGACGGTTGCAGTGTTGTGGGGGGGTCACCTGATCCCCTTTTGCTCATTGACCGTCTGACAAGCAAAGTCAATGGGGAGGCCAGATTCAGTTAACAACCGTGTCACTAAATGGACAACTGAAGCCATTCACTTAAGAACTGTGGGCAGAAAGGTCACAAAATAGGGCAAAATTCCCTTTTACAGGTGTCTTGCTTAGCAACAGAAATTCTGGGCTGCATTGTGCTCAAAAGTTGAGGACTCCATGAATATATTGATAGGAAATAAAACGCTGAATTGTTTTTAGCCTACTTACTTCCCCAATATGCAAAAGATCATTTGGAGTTAAGTAAGATCTTTAAATGATATTTGCTTCAAAACGCTTAAGAAACTTGGTTTCCCTATCTTTCAAGGAAGGATTGGCGTTTAACTAGTTCTAATCCATCTCAGTAACAGATGATATTTCTTCAGGCAACCGGCAAACTATGATTTAGGTTTAAGGATTGGATTCTGAAACGTTTTGCTCAGATGGCATATCTGCCAAATCAAGGAACAAAATCATGCCCCCTAATCCCAAGAGGTTATCTTTTAGACTCAAGGTGCTTTTCTCCTCTTGAAAATGCTTGTTTAATTGCTTTTTGCGCTTATCTATAGATAGGTATGATAAGTTAATGAGTATTATTTATTTATTAAATTTATATGCCACTCATCTTACTATCCAAAGTGATACTGAGAAGCTTACAATACAATAAAACAGCAATATAAAACCATTAAAATTAACAGGAACTTAGATAAAATTAGGAACCCAGTATATGAGTGACAATAGGTGGAAATTTCACTTTTACAATGCTATATGTATATGGTATACTGTGTACACACACACACACACAAGCAATTGTAAGTCAATTTGAATTCAATATCGAATTGTATCCACCTAATTTCTTTATATTAACATGAAATAGGGTTGTGGGGAGTCAGAATAGTCAAGATGCTAGTTCCAGCCTACAATTAAAAATCTTTTTTGATCTCCTGTTGCAATAGCAATAGCAGCTGTTTATAACCAAATATTGTTTACCTATATTGTGCTTTATATTCTTACTGTCATTTATTCTCTTACATACAACTATAGGTATACATTCACAGATATTCTTTTTCTTTGCCATTCTTATACTATTGTTATTCCATTTAAAAGGTTATAAGGTATAGTTTGGATTGCTTTGTTTACCATCCCTAGGACCTGTTGTAACACCACCTTATTTTCTCTTTCTTTTCTTTTCTCCCTCCCTTCCTTCTCTACTTCCTTCCTTCCTCCTCTCCTTCCCCTTCTTCCTTCCCTTACCTCTCCCCCACTCCTACCCTCTTTCTTCTCCTTCCTACGCTCTCTCCTTCTCTCTCTTCTTCCCTCCTCTCCTTCTCTTTCTCTTGTCTTCTCCAAGGCCTTTTGCCTACTAACCTTCATCCTTTTCAGCCGCTCTGGATGGTCTTGTGCTAGCCAGTGGCTTAGTTGCAGTAGACCGGGACCTGGGTTGGTCTAGCGCAGTAGACCGGGGCCTATGTTGGTGTGGGAGGCTCTCAATGCCCACAGAGGTTGGGGTGGCCTCCGCTAGCAGAGAGTCGGCCCTCGCAGCCATTTTGTGGCACTCACCCGTCCTGAAGAGCTGCTCCAACATCCACAGTCTCCAGACGGTTCTTCTTTAGGACGGTCTGGTACAGTAGACCGGGACCTTCAAATCCTCAGTAGACCGGGGCCTCTCTGCGAGGCTTGACTGTGCGTTTAGGCGGGCGCTTGGGCGCAGTAGACCGGGACCTACGAGGCGCCTTTGGCCTAGGCCACGTGTTTCAAAATGGCCGACGGACCTCCGTTTTTTTAAATGCTCCGCTTCGCTGCCGCTTGAAAGAGATAACCGCTGGTGGCTCAATAAAGCCTCCACGAGCTTCTGAGACTCGGAGGGAGCCTGCAACGAACGAGTGCCTGGAAATTCTCCCTTACGCTCGGCTGGGTTGCTGGTAAGCTCCAGGAGGTCACCTCAGCGCCTGCCATGCGCTCGGCGCCCCCTCGCCTCTTTCGCGCCCAAAAGCCTCCAAATCCAGCCGCCCGTGCTGTGGCCTCTTCCGCGGCTGCAAACGGCCCCGGGGATCAGCACAGGGAGCCTGGCCCACGGAGGGAAAGATGAGCTGCCCTACGGGCCTTCCCCGCCGTTTTAGGCCAGCAAGGACTGGCCTATCTGGGCGCAGCCGAATTGGCTCAATTTAGACAATCTAGAATAGCCAATAACACGAATTAAAGCAAGGAATTGTAGAAATCTCGCTAGTAAAAACGTTTCCTGCCTAGAGAGCCAAATCAACAGTCCTAGGACCGGAAAGGCTGGGAGGAAACTGGGACACAATGGGATAGCTGAAGGCGAAGAAGTTTTCCCTCAGTCTAGCGGACCAATCAGGCTGTGATAAGACCCCTGCCGTGACCCTTTTACGGGTGCCTCGCTTAGCAACAGAAATTCTGGGCTCCATTGTGCTCAAAAGTTGAGGACTCCCTGAATATACAGAGCAAAAAAGTTAGTCAGGCTCAACAGGAGCATCGTGAGGTAAATCACAGAGCACACAGAAGAAAAAGGCGGGGAAAAGGGGAACCTCCCCCTCCACACCCCAAGAACCAATCACAGCGAAGGCTGCCTCACGCAAGTGCCAGCCATCTCCACTCAAAGCCATAACGGCACATTCTCTCTGCATAACCCCACAGCTCCAGCTATGAAATTTTAATATCTTAACAAAGTCCTTTCTATCTCAGGATAGAATTGAGCCTGCTGGGAAGATTTCAATTATCATTTCTTCTCTTCATAACATACTTTTTTTTGATCTTCCTCATAATGGGTATTTTAATCTATAAGGGGAAATCTAATTCACCATATGGTCCAACGGATCTTGATTGATTGTTTTGTCTGGATCTTGACTGTTGAGGTCTTTGAGTGCCATCCTGGTCCATGTTTCAGTCAGAAAACCCCTAATAGAAACAGCCAAAGAAAGAGACTTTAATGTGGACACAGAGAGAGAGAGAGAGAGAGATATCGGATGCATCAGACAAATGCAGGGAGGATTAGACCAAGGACCATATTCTACCCTGAAGCATCTCTTACTCATAGGAAAGACTTCGTCCTGTGGAGGTTTCACATAGGACTCTCTGAATAGGGAGGGAAGATCCAGGCTCTTTGCTTGTGGGGTGTTTCTCCTAACTGATGACGCCACCAACACATTTCCTTCCACGAAGTCCACAATCCCTTTTTTCTCCCTATAAATTTTTTTTTTATAAAACTTTTTTAATTTTTGTTACATAGACAACATATACACACAACAATAGAAAAAGAAAAACAAAAAAGAAAAAAGAAAAGAAAAAAAAACACACAAAAGAAAAAAAAAACAAAGCCCATCATCACATACAGCATGTCGTTTGGTTACAGGTGTTTTAACATTTATCATTCTTATACATTTATTATTTCATTTAATAGGTTATAATTTAATATCATTTCTTATTCCCCTACCTGTGGCAATCCATCCCAACTACATTTCCCCCCCACACACACACCGTATCTCTTTGTTATATATTTAATACACACAACAATTAAAAAAAAAACACATACACAAAAGGAAAAAAAGAACCATCATCACATACAGTATGTCGTTTGGTTACAAGTGTTTTAACATCCACATCTTCGAATAATATTTACCATCTCAGACTTTTCATCTAGTATAACTAAAAACCTCATTTTCATTCTACAATATATATTCAGTTACCATTATTATTAATTATTTTTTTCCAGAAAATATACTTATGTTCATTATTATCCTTGTACTTCATACCTTCAAACAGAGATCTTATTCCTTCATTTTTCAACAAAACGTCACTACATATATATACCAATTTTCAATTATTCCCTTATTAAAATTGTTTATCAGCAGCGAAATATCATTATAATACGTTCTTAACATACATTATATCACCAGACCTCTATTAAATATACATAAAATCATTATTATCCTTATCCTTTTTAAAGCAAAAAATTCTAAAATATTCAATTCATTGATATATTAATTTTTCATTGTATCATTGTTAGATTATTTCACAGCATAGTTGTATCATCATTTAACTTCTTCAATTAAAGCATAAGTATATCATTTTTCATTTCCAAGGTGTTTTTTTTTTCCCCCTAGCCACCGATAAAACAAATCCCATATCTTATAAAATTGCTCATCCTCTTGTTCTCTAATTTCAAGTGTCAATTTACTCATTTCAGCAGAGTCCATTATTTTTCGGATAACTTCTTCCTGTTTTGGTATTGTTTCGTTTTTCCAGTTTTTTGCAAATACAATTCTGGCTGCTGTTAACACATTTACAATCAAATATTTTAAGTCTTTGTTGTAGATTTCTGGTATGATCCCCAATAAAAAGACCTCTGGTTTAAAGTCTATTTGTTTGTGTGGCCTATAAATACTTTTGATGACTGCACGTTGCATGGAGTTGGGATCTCCAGTGGAGCTAAATGTCAGAGAAAAAGCAAAATAAAAACGAAAGTAGAGATGCACTGGGGGAAAGCCTCCATTTCTGAGTTTCTGAGTCCACTTTCTAGTCTGGTTGTGGATGAGTCCATGATGGAGAAGGAGGGTCTCCAGTGCAGATGAAAGGTGGGTGGGAGGTCCCTTCTTCATATCATTGTAAAATCCAGAATCTAATTCAAGAGCAGATTCAGAGGTTGTTTTTTTTTTTTTAATCCAGCATAGTTTCTGGATCCCCACATTCTCTCTACTCTGGGTAAAACCATTTTTAAAAACTATAATCCTTTTGATTTACTAGTCTAGGATATTTTGTGCCTCAACTCCAAAGCTCTTGGAGATATATATAATAAACCTCCTGGGAACAAATTTGATGAAATGAGATGGTAGTTTGGGTGCCCTTCAGACTCATCACAAAGAGGATAATAATTCTGGTGTTTTCGACACAAACCACAGTCTTAATGTTTTTTCAGGGCATACTGCTCTTTGCAAATCTGTTTTTTCCCTGTAATTAATGCTTCTGCCTTTTATTTTATTCTATCTGCCGGTGGATCCACTATGCGTGGCTTAGGACGAGAAGTGGAGCTGATCAAGCCAGAAACACAGAGATGACGTTTAGGCCTCCAAAAATAGCAGAACATTTTTTATTTTATTTTAAATTCTCTTTGGGTACAAGAGAGGCCAGGAGGATGGGCACTGTGAGCAACTGCAGAGAGGAAGGTTTTGGTGTGGTAAAGAAGGCCTGGGAGGTGAGATGGGCTGGGAGAATGACGCAGTTCCTGCCTTGGTCATTGTGTTAAGGGGACAGACTCAAAAGACGTTGCAGCTTTTAATCTCTCTTGGGGAAGGAAGAAGAGAGTGACGGAGAGGCCAAGACCAGCTTTCCAAGAATCCTGAAGATGGAAACCATAGCTTGGATGATAGGTTTGGGACCTCCTTCCCCTTCTACTTCCCATCTCAATCTGACTCTTCTCCTCCCCAAATACATTTTTGCTTTCCTCTTTTCTTATTCTAGATCTTTCTCAGGAAATGTGAGTTTTCTTCTTCCTCGGTGAGGACTCATTTGTGCAATGGGGCACTATTCCTGCCCCTCTTCCTCATTTCATCTGCCCCCAGGGCTCATGATTCAAAGTCATCTCAACTAAAGGAGGTTTGGGGGGGACGCAGAGCAGTTTCTCTTCCTCCCATTAGAAACACCCAGAAGGAGACCCAAAACTGCAGTTTCACTGTGAATGAAATAGATAGATGAATGGATAAGCAAGGAAAGGGGTCATTCTGTGAGTTGCAGTGAAGGGTGTTGAGTATAAGGAGCCTCCCTTTTCTCCATCCTGATGCTCTGAAATGGCTGAGAACTGAGGACATCAGAACAGCTGAACTTTGGAGAAAAAATCATGTCTCGGCCTCGAAGGTCTCCCTATCAGCTCTTCATTCCAGTCTTAATAAGGTTTGGGAACTCTTATGATCCAACCCACCAATAGCTAGAACAGGGGTGGGAAAAGACCCCTTCCTCCTCCTCCTCCTCCTTCAGGGCAGCATCCCACCTGCTTCATCCAATCAGGAAAGAAGAGTCCATTGAGATGGTGGGGATGAAAGTCTTGCAGAGCCTGGGATGATCTCTCCTTCTCTTAACTCCACCTTCCCTCCTTCTCTCTTTCAGTCCTTTCATGGATCCTCCTGGGAGCAGGTAAGAAACCCTCACGCAGACTTTGCTTTGTGTTCATAAAAAGATAGACTGTGTTATGGTATCGGGAGGAGAGAGAAGGTCAAATGAAACTGAAAGCCCATGGAGAGATGCTGAAGGAGAAAAACCCATCTCTGTTCATGTAGCTGATTGGCCGTTCTTTCCCACTTGGGTTGGTGCAAAGGGTGAATCCAATTCTCATTGCTTCTTCAGAAGGGATCTGCGGATGGCCATGATCCTTGTGAATCTAAGAAGTTGCCTTGTGAAAAATGTCCACCTCCATTTCTTCTCCTCCCTGGTATAACATGAAGCATGGTCCACCAACCCCAGAGAGCAAACAGAAAAGTAGTCCTGAAGGACCAGGGAGGGATGAATACTTGGATGGACCTTCATCCAAGCCAACAGCTGGAAGCCCAAGACAACAAGGTCAACCCAAGATGCTTCTAAGAGAGGACTGACAAACTAGGGGTTTAATTTTTTTTAATGGTTGAGAGGAGGCTGAAGGTTTGATGGAAAGAGGAATGTAATCGCTCTTAGGAATAGCAAAATGTATCTTGAGGAGAAGCTGTAGAGATTGCAGCCCTTATAGAAGTTCAAAGCATCATATTGCTAATTAAAGCTCATAGAACCTATGCTAGACCAATCTTAGAGTATTGCTCAACTGTTTGGAATCTCACCATATATCTGACATCAGTACAATCGAGTGGGCTCAGCAGTACTTCGAGGGAAAAGTTTTGCCCTCTTTTGTACACAATAGAATTCCCTAGGCTACTACTAGGCTCAAAATCCTCGGTTTGGAGAACGTAGAACTGTGGCACTGCATACAAAATTATATGTAATAATGCTTTACCGGTGAACAACATGTTTTCTTTTAATCGCAATAATACATGTGCAAACAACCACTTTAAACTCAATATATATCATTCGAAACTTGACTGTCAAAAATATGATTTCTGCAATAGAGTTTTCAATGTCTGGAATGCTCTACCTGATCCAATTGTCTCAGCTACAAATTTTCACAATTTCAGTTGCAAATTGACTTCCGTCAACCTTACTTCATACTTAAGTGGTCAGTAGAGGGGGTTGTGCATAAGTGCACAATCGTGACTATCGTCCCTGTCATTGTATTTTTTTTCTTTTATTCTTGTTTTCGTTTTTGTTTGACAAATTCTAATAAATAGATAAATAAGTAAATAAGCAAACCAATAAATATTAAAGCGCAGGAGAGGATCGGTTCAGATATTGAGAAGAACAGCATTCGTTTTTCCAGGCAGATGAGGAAAAAAAATCTGAATTAAGGAGCAGAGGAATGATATAAATTGGGAGGTAAAAGGGGAAATGACACCAGAGAAGCATTGGTGAGTCTTGGTGTGCTTAATAACGGGATTGCAGAGAAAGCGTGTAGCTCAGTTGGAGCTGGAGTGTCGGGTGGCTGGTGTTCTCCAAAATTGATGGTTTTCTTGCATTATTTGGTCCGATTGTCAGTGCTGGTTCTTGAAGCGCAGCAGCTTGCCATGCCAGCTCTGAACGGATCTTGCAATGCAAGGAAAAAACCATCCAACACTAAGGACATTGAGCAGCCAATCATCAAGTGGATGTCAACGCTGAAGAGGGCCCAGCTGTAGCCATTTTCTTTTCTGTAGCTTTCCTCAAAGAAGCTTTCTTTTCACATTGCTTCAGGGCTGACACAGCCTGCAGCTAAGGGGCAGGGATGGGGGTGTGCAGATAACTGGGGTGTCGTAGCCAAAATAAAATTCTTTCCCCGGGGAATCAAGGACGTTTGTGCAGGTGTTTGAAAGGTGGAGACTGAAGTCACTTAGCAACTGGACTCTATGCTGATTGGACCATGTGACTGGTGACTGGGGGGAAGTGGCAAAGTTTTATTTTCAATGGGGTGTCACACCGGTGAGAACTTAGAGCCAGTTTTCCACCAAGTTTGTGCCAACTTGATATGTCCCAATAAAATGTTCTTTGAGGAATATGCTCGGAGTTCTCAATGTTGCGGATGTATTATTTGTGACCTTGACAGTGGATTTTGGAGAAAAGACTCACGTCCTGTGGGAGTGAAAGATGGGTATATCCAGGTTGAAGGTCAAACAGGGCTCCTTCTTCTGGCTGTTCAATCAAATGTTGGAGACGATTTCATTTATAGCGTTGGTTCCTTTTTCTCCATGTTATCTTCTTGCAAGGATTCCCAAAGCAGTTTATGGATCATGGGAGCCATTCTGGGGATTGGTGGTGGATGTTCTGGTGCAGAGATCTGGTTCCAGGAGTTGATCAGAAGGAAGAACTCAGTGGCTTCTCTTTCTTTCCTTAGGTTCACAGGCAGATTCAAGGCTATCGGCCCCCAGGCTGTCCTCAGATCTTCAACATCGTGCCATTTTTAAAGGGGAGGAGATCCCCTTGAAATGCTCTCCCCCAGAAGAATCTCAGGCAGAATCCTTCGTTTTCTATTGCAAAGATCAATCCGATTTAACAATCACGAATGAAAATCTCGATAAAAATACCCTCAATCTCAGAACAGCAGATCTCAACCCAAACCTCATAAAATGTACATGCAGGTTCATTGAAAGAGTTGGAGGATGGGACACTTCACCTCAAAGTAACCAACTGGTCTTTACCTTTGTTGGTAAGATGAATATTTGAGATTGAGATGAGCTAGAAAGCAGGAAATAAAGGACAGGCTGGGGCAGGGGCAGGTGGGCAGGGGCCAGCTGATTGTCGGAGGTACCGGTTTTCCGGCTGAATACCACTTCTGGTTGCGGTTTCTGGTGTAAATATTTGGTTCCAGGAGTTGATCAGAAGGAAGAGCTGAATGCCTTCTCTTTCTTTCTTTGGGTTCATGGACAGATTCATGGGTTCCAGCTCCCACACTCTCTTCGTCACTTTCACACATCGTCGTCATTAAAGGAGAAGAGATCGCCTTGAAATGCTCCCTCCCAAAAAATTTTTGGGCAGATTCTTTCATTTTCTACTGCAAGGATCAATCCAATTTAACAG
The DNA here is from genome assembly GCF_009769535.1 of Thamnophis elegans. Taxonomy (NCBI): domain Eukaryota; kingdom Metazoa; phylum Chordata; class Lepidosauria; order Squamata; family Natricidae; genus Thamnophis; species Thamnophis elegans. Next base: position 142,381,569 of record NC_045558.1, read on the forward strand.
TCATGTATGAACAGCTCAAAAACGATACTTTCGAATTCTGGACTGCAGATCTGGACTCAGATCAAACAGAGATAAAATGTATCTGCTGGTTCCGGGAATCACCTGCAGGATTCATTCTTTCTCTTAAAAGTAACCAGCTGGTCTTCTCCGTCAATGGTAAGATGAATATTCATTACCTGGAAGGATTAACGTCAAAGGCAGCGCTAATGCTTAAAATATAAAAATGCACATTACACCTTTCAAAAATTAATTCAGCAAAGAAAACCCCAAACAAGCAAATCCATTGGTGAACAGATGATTCAAGAACCTTCTTTTAATGGTAAATATATCTTCCAAATAGGATACTGTTCTTGGGATAGAGGTGGGTTTCTGCTGGTTTACCTCAGATTGGGCGAACTGGTAGTCGCAGCAGTGGGAGGCTCCGTCAACCCACCTGGACGCTTCTGCGCATGCGCAGAAATGTTGCACGAGCGCGTATGCACACACGTGCCCATGAGTGAACCAGTAGTAAAATACTGTGGTTGGGACAACATTGTGAGAGCATTTATAAAAGCAACAATACCTTCATCTCTCATATACTTACCTAAACACTTACCTATTTCATTTTCTTGGCTCCCTGTTAGAGATATTTGCTTTTCTTTAATTCTGAAGATTTGAATACTGAAAAACATCAGTTGCATGAAAAGGGGTAGGTAGGGAGTTTTTGGAACTATTTTCACTTTACACTAAAGTAAAATTCATTCTCTTATTTTCCATTTTAAATTTCATTTTTTTAAAAAAAAACTATCACTGCTTTGCCTCATAAAAATGGTGTCATATTTTATAACATAACATTATATTTTATAATATTAAAAGGTGGAGAAATGAATAGATTAACACTTGCAATTAAAGGAAAGGAAGAATCTGATTATTATAATATATGGGAGCTAGTTTACCAATGGTTAGAGAATAAAGTTGAAAATAATGTATTATAACGTTTAATAAATTAAAAAATGTTATACTAATAGATATGTGAAGATTTAAGTACTTGTATTAAAATAAGTACATATGTATGTATGTATGTATGTATGCATGTATGTAGTGTTTGTGCTGATAAATATGTATGTATGTATGTATGTATATATATATATATATTCTGAGGTTTCCGCGGGTGTTAGTATGTAGGTCTTTGGTTATTCAGGTTTTCTCCCACTTCCAATTTTACGGGGGAGGAAACCTGAATAACCAAAGACCCACATATACATATACATACATACATATACATACATACATATACATATACATACACATACACACATACATACATATATATATATATCACCATCTTTAGGCTGGTGCTTTTGGCTTTTTGGACGAGGGCGGGTGAGAAAAAAAAAAAATATATATATATATATGTGTGTGTGTGTGTGTGTGTGTGTGTATGTACATGTACATGTATAGATATATATAAATTGGGGGAAATGGTGTCATAGTTTCAAGGATGTGGATGATTGCAGGAAATTTATCTGCTTCACAGTAGACATTAATTTATCTCCCTTGTGAACATTTTGCACAGGTAGCCTTCCTTCCCCTGTGCTGAGGGTGGATCCATTGTCCCAGAGGGTGAAGGAAGGTGACCCCTTGATCTTCCTCTGCTCAACGGAAGGAGAAAACGCAGAGAAGAAGTTCCATTTCTACAAGGATGGGGTGGAGATCACCAGCAGCTATGAAGCTCTGAGGAAGGATTCCAGCGATCTCTCAGATCCTCTTCAAAATGGCTCTCTGAGAATCCCGCATGCCACCTTCAATCACAGTGGAGAATTTGCTTGCAGTTATGAGGAAAATATAAATGGGCGCTGGATACTGTCTCCTTGGAGTCAGGAAGTGAATGTCACAGGTGAGCCCGTCGGGGGAAGGATGGATGGGATGAATTCTTGGATGTGAGACTATCAGGGAATCCTACCACCACAGCAGAGGTGGTTTTCAGCAGGTTCTGACCAGTTCTGGAGAATCAGGAGCGGAAATTTTGAGTAGTTCGGAGAACTGGTAAATACCACCTTTGGCTGGCCCCGCCCCCATCTATTCTCTGCCTCCCAAATCCCAGCTGATCAGGAGGGAATGGGGATTTTGCAGTATCCTTCCCCTGCCACGCCCACCAGGCCACATCCACCGAGTCATGTCCACAGAACCAGTAGTAAAAAAATTTGAATCCCACCACTGCACCACAGGCCAGACTAGGAAGGGCAAAGGAAGATGTGGAGAAAGGCAAATGGTTTCTGTGGGGCTTTTAAGTAAACTCCACAGAGAGGTCCATGAAAAATCCAGAACTGAACTTGAGAAAAAGTGGGATCTATTTCATTTATAGACTTTATAGAATTTAAACCTTCCATAACAGGCAGGCAGAGTAAAAATGTTTTGACAAGAAATACTAAATCATCTTTTTTGTTTGTTACTCAAACCAGTTGGTACCCAAGATACAAATCCTATTTGGAGATATTACTGGATGGCGATTCCTTTTATAATCCTTATAATCCTGCTGGTTCCACTTGCCTTTTATTGCTGGAAGAGGAAGAGAAGTAAGTGAAGGGTTTGGGTTCAAGGCTTCCCTTACCTGGAATCCTAGATGTGGCTCCTGATGTGGTTGGAGATGTGGACAGAGAGACCCTCTGGGGAGGCAGCAAAGGGGAGCCAGATCTGGATTTGAGAGACATGGGCAGACAATCTGGGAGGAGGGTGGAATGATTCATCCTTCTTTTTTACTTTTATTGCCGTCTTGGAAGTATCTCCATCCCATGAGCCATTTCAGCTGGCGGAAAAGAAAGAGGAAGGAGATGTTCTTGGAATGATGGAACCTCAAGCAACAGCAGCAGCTACATCTTTGTCTGTCAAGGTAGCTGGTGGGATTCATGGGTGACTTTGATCAGCGTCCACATGAGAGTTCTGTTTACACTGGAGAGTGAAACCAGGTTCATGGAATCCCCTCTGATGACTTTTTGTGTCCTCTGGAGTCATCCAACTCTCATTGTGTAGAGGCAAGCGTGACGCAGTTGTATTTTAGAGTGCCTGAGACATATTGGGGTAATGTTAGTAGGCAGCTGAACTCCAGCCCTTCAATTCAAGAAGAATTTAGCTTCTGAAGGTCCACTTGTCTTGATCCCTGTTAACATTTGCTCTTTCTTTCTTTGCTTTTTGGGTTTCAACCAAAGAATTTACTGTAGGCACTGTTACCCCTAGATATTTCTTTCAAAGATGGGGAAGGGTATTTCTCTTTTTTGTTTTCAATTCAACAAACCATGGGTTGCCCAAGATATTTTATTGGCCTTAAATCTCACACAAACCTACAAAATGAAAGATGTAGTTGAGAATACGAAGTACCTTAGTAGGTATTCAACATTCCTCTAAATAAGTGCTGGAGACAAAGTTTTAGGAAAGGTTGCTATGAGTTTCTTCTTAGAAGCATCTCATCACCCTCAGGAATCTGAGACGGGAAATTTGGCTTGGTCAGATCTGATGCCGAAGGTCAATCCTTCTTCTTTGACGTGGTGGCTTGGCAATCTTCCTAGGCTGCAGCAGACGCGTTAAACTTACTTATTTCTAAAAATGTTGCAAAAAGATGGAGAAATCCCTTGTTCTCCGAAGGTTCCTGAGTTGTACGGAGATTGAATGTTTGAGCAACATCCTCTGTTTCGCTCTCTTTCCCAGGACTCTGAGGTCACCTACAGCTCCATCCAGGTCTCCTTCACTCTGTCTCCTCCTGGACCAACAAGGAAGAACTTTCTTCCACAACAGGAAGAGGAGGGGATATTGTACAGTGATATTGTGTTCCAACCCAAAAGGAGACAACAAAGTCATCCCTGATTGAAGCAGGTGGTGAAGAAATGATGAGGTGCAGCTGAGCTTCAGTTTAGGGCAGAAGAGAAAACACATCAAATAGGGGGAAATCCTGGGGATAACATTATTCTAGCAGTCTGCCAGGGAATTGCGCAGCTGGTGTCCAAATGGAGTCAGAGACGCTGACACAAACTTGTAGTTTTATATAAATAAATATCTTTTACAACTACTGGTAGTACTTGACTTACAACAGGTTGTTTAGTGACCGTTTGCAGCCACAACAGCTCTGAAAAATAGATTCATGACCATTTTCCACGCTTATAACCATTGCTCATTCCCATGGTCACCTGATCAAAATTCAGACTCTTGGCAACTGACTCATACTTATGACAGTTGCAGTGTCCCGAGGTCATATGACCCCCCCCTTTTGCGACCTTCTGACAAGCAAAGCCAATGGGGAAGCCAGATTCACTTAACTTCCCTGTCACTAAATTAACAACTGAAGCCATTCCCTTAACAAATGTGGCAAGAGCGGTCGTAAAACAGGGCAAAATTCACTTGACAAATGTCTCACCTAGCAACAGAAATGTGTGGTCGAAAGTTGAGGACTTCCTGAATATATAGAGCAAAAAAGTTAGTGAGGCTCAACAGGATCTTCGTGAGGTAAATCACAGAGCTCATAGAAGAAAAAGGCGGGAAAATGGAACCTCCCCCCCCCCGACAAAAAAAAATCCCAGGAACCAATCACAGCACAGATTGCCTCATGCAGGAGCCAGCATTCTTTAACCAATCAGCTACAACCAGGTCTTTGGCTCCCTACCCAACCGCACAGCTCCAGCTATTAATTTAAATATCTTAACAGAATCTCACTTCTATCTCGGTTTAGACTTGAACCTGCTGGCAAGATTTCTGTTACAATTTCTTCTCTTCATAACATACATTTAAAAAATCTTCATAATTGGTGTTTTCATCTCTAGGGGAAATCTAATCATTCCCCTACGTGGTCCAATGGATCTTGATTGAGTGGTTTGTTTGTATCTCAACCGCTGGGATCTTTCCATTCCATCCTTGTTCCAGCCAAAAACCCCTAATAGAAGCCAAAGACAAAACATGGTTTAGTCTCCTTCAGAACTGATACTTTAATATACTGGGGAAAAGTAATCTCAACTGCTTTGTCTGTGTGAGCAGCCATCTTATACTTAGACTTCACTACTATCTGGGGCCGACTGCCATGAACTGTGGGGAGGGGCCAATGCCTGGGGAAATGGAAGTATGAGCTGTATCATCTCGAGGCACTGCCTCATGGCCACCCAGTTGGAAGAAAGAGGGGGCCACAACGCAAATTGGACCGTCCGTTACTCTGGAGGAATAGAGTAATAATATACTTGTTCAGTACCTGACTCGGATAGCAATGGTTCACACTTACGACGGTGAAAAAAAGGAACTTTGCAACCAATCCCCTCATTTAAAACCTTCCACAAAGCAAAGCAGAAGTTACACCTTAAACAAATTTTCACTTTGCCTTGCTCAGCGGCTGAGCCCTAATCGCGGTCCTTAAATGAGGACTGCCTGTATTCTGCTCAAAATGGTTTGTTGGGTCCTTTCTTCATATTAATATAAATCCAAAGAGTAACTCAAGAGCAGATTCACGGATTTAATCCAGAACGGTTTTGGGAACACCCCATTCCTCCAACAAAAATCATTTTAAAGACTCACGAACGAAGGCGAATATACTTGTCTCAGGTTAATGTTGCATTTACTTGCTTTTTATTTAGTAGTCCGGGATATTTTTGTCCTCCAATTCCAAAGTTCGTAGAGATACATAATATAGAGATAATAGGAACAAACTTTAATTCTTTATTGAATTGGGATGGTGGTTTGGGTACACTTCAAACACATCACCATTAGGATAATCATTCTGGTGTTTGAGACGCAGCCAGTAATTTTCAGAACTGTTTTAGGAGAAGTCACTGATTTTTCCCCCCCCCCCAGAATTAAACTTTTCATAAGTAATCGATTACATGTTCTTTCATTCTATCCGTCTGCGGCTCCACTATGGAAATGTGTGGTTTAAGAGGAATAACGCAGCTGATCAGGTCGGGCACCCAGAGAGGGGTTTAGGCCTTGCAAAAGGGAAGAACGATATGGCTTTCACACCTCCACCTCACCGGATAGCTACTTTTTTTTTCATTCTCTTTGGGTAAAGAGAGGCCAGGGAGGTGGGCACACTGAGCTGCTGCAGAGAAAAAGATTTTGGTGTGGTGAATAAGGCTGGGGAGCCAAGCTGCGTCTTGAGCTGGAAGGCGTGGGTGTGTTGTCCTTGGTGGGGATGACGCAGTTCCTCCTCTGGCCGTTGAGGTGGAGGACTGACTCAAGAGAAGTTGCCGCTCTTCGTCTCTCTGGGGAAGGTAGAAGACAGCGACGGAGAGTCCAAGACCAGCTTCCCAGGAATCCTGAAGTGAAGATGGGGACCATCCCTTGGATGACAGGTTTGGGGCCTCCTCCTCCTTCTCCTTCTTCCTCACTCCCATCTAAATCCAACCATTCTTCTTTCCTGCGCCCAAGGTCATGCTCCACTCGCATCCTTTTCTTCTTGTAGACACTCCTCAAAAATTCAGCCCTTCCTTCAGAGTTATTGCTTGGATCAATCATCTCCTCCTAGGTAGAAGTCACAAGGAAAATAGGGTTAGATGCAGCTTTTCTGCAAGCAAGGAAAGTTATCTTGATGATAACCTTCTGTAGCTTTCTATTACGATGATGACGTTGGTGATGTTATCCATTCACTCCTGTCCGACTTTTGGTGGTTTTATGGACCGGGTCTCTCCACATCTTTCAATATTGCTCTGTTTCTTTTGAGTTGGTCCGTAGTTTGATGGTGTCCAGCCATTGCTGTTTTTTTGGTGGCCCGGTTTCCTTTTACCACTAACAGCCTCCTTCTTAGATGAAGCTGAATTCTATCTATAAAGGAGAATATTTGTAGCTCGGGATTGAAAGGAGGGCTCCTTGGTGCTCCCTGAGCTTGTTGGTTTTCTTCCAGGCATTTCATAACCCAATTCGGGAACATTATCAGTGGTGGATGGGAGTGGAGTTTGAGGAAGCCTCGAGCACAGATGATGTTGCTTAATTTGGATGATGAAATGATGCAAGAAAACGATGAATAATGCAAGAAAACAACCGAGCTCAGAGAGCACCAAGGACCCATCAAGAAAGCCATCATCCTATCTCTTGCAGTGAATATAGTATTGTGGGTAGGAGTTGTCCTATTTCCACCTTCTGCTCCTACAGAATGCAGAAAAATAGAATTGGAAGGGCCTTGGAGGTCTTGTAGTCCACCCCCTGCTCAAGCAGGAGACCCTATACTTTTTCAGACAAATTCAGACAAATTGCAACTTACTGGGGGAAAGTGGATCTCCTCGTTATGTAATTGCATCGAGAACCAAAGCCGGTTGTCTCTCAAAGGGACTTCTTTAATTTACATGAATTTAATGTATGGGGTATGAAAATATTTTTCCCCAGTTTTGAAAGTGGAGGGTTTCCTTTTAAAAAGTGTCGCATTTATAGGAAATGTAAAACCTATCTTCTTTTCCTTCAAAATTTACTGGCTTTTAGTCCTGTTTTCAAGGTCTCCCTGCATCATGTCTTCCCCTTCAATCTTCCTTTTGGCTTTTTAAATTTCTTCTTCCTGTTGTTGTTTCTTCTATGCTCTTACAGAAATAGAAACTACCAGTTTTGCGCAGAGATCTGAGGGGTTGGGGATTTTTTTTTTTTTTTGTATTCCGTTGAAACCACTTTCGTTTTGTTTCTCTTTCAGTTCTTTTGTGGATGAACCTGGGAGCAGGTAAGACTTCCTCTGCAACCACACAATCCTGGATTGTGAGGGTTGCCACCTGTGTGTGAAGGAGAGAGAGGTGAAAATGTAGGAGAAGGAATGGCAGAACCTGGAAGGGGAGTTAAAAAGGCTACTGGACTAGAATCCCTACATAGCTACAAGCAAACTAATCCCAACCTTCCTTGAATGCTGTTGACCCTTATCTAACTCTAACCGAATGCTGTCTCTTAGGGTCAGGTTTCCAAATAGCACCCAAAATTAAATCCGAGTCCAAGGCAAAGTATTCCTTAAAGTTCCCATTTATTCAGAGAGCCACGTTGGCACATTTGGGAAAACCTGAATAGGAAAACTTCCCAGTTTTCCCACCTAGTTGGAAGTTCAATGTCTTTCCCCCACACCCACAAGTCCATCCCATGGTCCAATCTTCCACTGCTGCAGCTTCCACCCATCCAGTTCTGGTCAGGTGCAAAGGTGCAGAGACAAAGGATGACCTTGGCTTTCTAGAAAGAATGTTGTTATGGCTACATATCATCTAACTCCGTACAATCCATTTTCCCACCATAGAAGATGCATAATGTAATAATAGAAAGTGTGGCAGGCCAAAGATCCAAAAAAAAGATGGCTGCAGGCCTGGCAGTTAGTTGAGAAGATTCTCATGTAGGGGTTTTTAGCAACAAATCAGTTTAGAGCCGAGGTGGCGCAGTGGTTAAATGCAGCACTGCAGGCTACTTCAGCTGACTGCAGTTCTGCAGTTCGGCTGTTCAAATCTCACCGGCTCAGGGTAGACTCAGCCTTCCATCCTTCCAAGGTGGGTAAAATGAGGACCTGGATTGTTGTTGGGGGCAATATGCTGACTCTGTAAACCGCTTAGAGAGGGCTGAAAGCCCTATGAAGCGGTATATAAGTCTAACTGCTATTGCTATTGCTATATAAATCTAACTGCTATTGCTATAGTTTAATATAGACCTGTTTCTAATGCCTGACACAAAATATTGCCGTACCCAAAGCCAAAATATAAACGCACAAGGGGAAACTTGTCCCCTTCTGCATTTGGGATCTCTTTTGTTATTGCTTGTTGTGGGCATAGTCCCATAGTCTCCAGAAAGCCATTTTGTCCGGTGGTTTAGGAACTAGGTTAGAAAGTGGAAGATGGGGAGTTCTAGCTGTGCCTTAGCCATGAAAGCCAGCTGGGTGACTTTGGGCCAATCACCAGGAGACGGTGAGTTCTAGTCCCACCTTCGGTTCAAAAGCCATCTGGGTGACTTTGGACCAGACTCTCTCTCTCTCTGTCTCTCTCTTCCTCCCTCCCCCTCCCTCCTGCCCTCTCTGTCCAGTCCACCTCACAAGGTTGTTGTTGGAGAAAAAATAGGAGGAGGAAGACGGGTGTGTTTACCTTCTTATTTGTAAAAACAATAAACAAACAAACAAATAATATGATATGATAGACAGACAGTCAAGTAGATTGGCAGACAGATAGATAATATGATAGATAATATGATAAATAGACAGACAGACAGACAGACAGATAGGCAGATGATAGATTGATAGAGGAGGAAAGGGATAGATAGATAGATGATAGATCATAGATAGATTGATAGATACAGGAGAGGGGATAGATAGATAGATGTATGGATGGATAGATGATAGACAGACAGACAGATAGATGGGATAGATAGATAGATGATAGACAGACAAATAAATAGATGGGGGAGGGATAGATAGATAGGTAGGTAGGTGGGTGGGTAGTAGGTAGGTAGGTAGGTAGGTAAGTAGGTAGAGGAGATAGATAGATAGATGATAGATAGATGATAGACAGACAGACAGAGGAGAGAGGGGATGGATGGATGGATGGATAGATAGATAGATGATAGACAGAGGAGAAAGGGGATGGATAGATAGAGATAGATGAGAGGGGATAGATAGATAGATGATAGACAGACAGACAGATGAGAGAGGGGGTGTATAGATAGATAGATAGATGGATGGATGGAGGGAGGGAGGGAGGCAGCAGGGTCACAGACAGAGACGGATAGATAGACACAGAAATAGAGAGAGACAGACAGACTGACAGACAGACAGACAGACAGACAGACAGACAGACAGACATAGAGAGATAACATAGGCCACTGCTGGAGATTGAACATCCCGAAGGATTTCTTAATGGGCACAAAATCTCCATCTCTCAAGACTTCAGGCATATTCTGGAGGCTGTTTTACTATGCAGGAAGAGTGGGGTCGCCTTTAAGAACGTGTTTTCTCCATTTCCCCTTTGGGAAAATATAATATTCTACCTCTTTTAATATTCCACAAAATATTTCATTCTTGATAAGGTGGGAGGGCTTCCCACACTTGGATGGACCTTCATGCAAGCCATCAAGGGGAGGAGAACTTTTCATTTGCAGCGTATTGTCCTGGCAAGAGGAAGCAATGGGTCAAGGATCCTCGGAGCAGATGATGGATGGGAATCATCCTGGGAGTCAGGGTGGATGTTCTGGTGTAGAGACTTGTTTCCAGGAGACGATCAGAAGGAAGGACTCAATGGTTTCTCTTTCTTTCTTCAGGTTCACAGAAATATTTATCTCTATCAGCTCCCAGGCTGTCCTCGTCTATTCAACAGGACTTTGTTATTAAAGGAGAAGAGATTTCCTTGAATTGCTCCCTCCCCAAGGGAGTCGAATCAGGGAGACCAGAGGGACCTACTAGAATCAAGTTCTTTTTCTACTGTAGCGATCAATCCTACTTACCTATTGGAGATCAACATCACACTAACAATATCTTCAACTTCAGGACTGGACATCTGAACTCTAGCCAAATAAAGATAATATGCACCTGTGAGATCAGGGAAAACTCTAAAGGATGGACTTTTTCTCCTGAAAGTAACCAACTGGTCTTCTCAGTGATTGGTAAGATGAATATTTATTACCCCCAAATATTCATACCAGAAGATAACACAATGCTCAAGCTACGGAAGTGCACAATAGACCTTTCAAAAATAAACCGAGTAAACAGAATATGAAAAATCAAATAAATCGCTAAATAAATAACACCTGGTTAGCAGGACATTCTTTCCATGGGAAAAATATTCCCCCAAAGGGATTTTATGGTTTATTTTATTTTATTTTATTTATTAGTTTGACAAAAATGTATACATTGACCACTCTGTTGCTGAAGTCCTATTTTCTGCAATCGAGTTTGAGTTTGTATCAATTATTTGTGCATGTATTATTGTGGTTGAAGCTGAAGCAGTCATTGACAGGTAGGACGTTGTAGCAGACAATTTTGTGTACGATGCTTAGGTCAGACCGCAGGGGAGAACAATTACAGAAACAACGAATCCTTTTCTACTCTTGTATGCTTCATACCTACCTACGGTAGCGATATAATTTATGTACTTTACTGCCTATTACAGAAATTTGCTTTTCTTCAATTGGAAGATTCAGTTGATGGGAAGATAGAGGTCATGATTTCTTGGTCCAGTCTCTCTTGTGTGAAAAGGGATGGTGTTTGATCGGGTAAAGGAGGCACAAAAGGCTTCAATAAACAACAGCTCTTTATTGCAAGTCAAGTAAACATCCGGCTGAGGAATGGTCGGACAGCATCCTTTTTAAAGAGATCTGTCAGATCTCTCAGCCAAAGCGATTCAACCTCTGTTCACGTCGGAACAGAGGACCTTGGTGGAAACCTCTAGCAGTCTGTCAGCAAGGGGGGGGGGATATCTAATAGATAGACTTTGTGTTACTTTCACTCTAAACTAAAGTCAAATTCATTCTCCTTTCTTATTTTCCTTTTTAACCTCCATTATCTGAAATATCACTGCTTTGCCTCAAATGGTACCTTAGATTCAAGGAGGTGGCCTGGATGATTTGAGGAAACTCCTCTGCTTCAAAGTAGACATTAATGTCTATATTTTCCTTGTGAACATTTTGTACAGATGGCCTCCGTTCCCCAGTGCTGAAAGTGGAACCGTTGTCCCAGAGGATGAAGGAAGGTGACCCCTTGCTCTTCCTCTGCTCAACGGAAGGAGACAATGCAGAGAAGAAGTTCCATTTCTACAAGGATGGGGTGGAGATCACCTCCAGGGAAGAAGGTCTTCTGGATCCCTCCACTGAACCCACAAATCCTCTTCAAAATGCCTCTCTGAGAATCCCTCATGCCTCCTTCAACCACAATGGAGAATTTGCTTGCAGTTATGAAGAAAAGAGAAGCAACCGATGGGTCAAGTCTTCTTTGAGCCAGGCAGTAAACATCACAGTTGAACCAGGTAGGAGATTTGGATTTGGTTCAATCTTGAGGCCACCATGAAAGGCACGAAGGAACAAGAGAGTCTTGGAGAAAAGTCAATGAGTTTTGTGGGGTTGTTAACTAGTTCCACAGAGAGGTCCATGAAAAATCCAGAACTGAGCTTGATAAAAAAAAGTGGGGGAGGTCTCTTTCATTTGTAATGGATTTTAAACCTTCCATTACAGGCAGAGTAAAAATGTTCTGACAAGAAATACTAAATCATTTTTCTTTTTTGTTACTCAAACCAGTTTTGACCCAAGATTCAGATCCTATATGGAGATATTCCTGGATGGCGATTCCTCTTATAATCCTGATAATCCTGCTGGTTCCACTTGCCTTTTATTGCTGGAAGAAGAAGAGCAGTAAGTGAAGGGTTTGGGTTCAAGAGTTCCCTCACCTGTCCTAGATGTGGCTCCTGATGGGCTTGGAGATGTTGACGGAGAGATTCTCTGGGGAGGCAGGAAAGGAGAGCCAGGCCTGAGAGAGAAGGGCAAACAATATGGAACAATTGATGGAAAGAAGTCATTTTATCTTTCTTTTTTTACGATGATTATTATTATTTCTCCCTCGGAAGCATCAGCATCCCAGGAACCATTTCAGCCCATGGAAAAGAAAGAGGAAAGAAATGAACTTGCAGTGATGGAGCCTCCAGCAGCAACAGCAGCTACTTCCTCACCTGTCAAGGTAACTGGTGGGATTCATGGATGACCTTTTTTTATTAAAAACATTTTTTTTTATTTTTAAACAGAAAAGTACAAACACACATAAATCATAAAAACACCTTCCAATTCCATTCAGTGTGTCGATTGGTTACAAAACTTTTTTGTACATTCTCACCATAGTCTTCACTTACACTTTATATAGAATCTCATATTATCAATCTGGTATATATGTATATAACTGTTATCATTATTATACATTTATTTGACTATAATTGTCATTACTTCATTTTATATAAGATATGCTACATTTTAGGTAAATTTATATTATAACATTTCATTACATCTTCCTAAATCCGTCCAGTAATAATACATCTTTATAAACTTCTTTATCTAAACCATTGATAAAATAAATCCCATGTTTTATAAAATTGTTTATCTTTGGTTACCAAACTTTTCTACATCCTCTCCATAGTCCTCACTTACAAATTATATAAAAGCTCATATTATATGTATATGTATACAGTATTATCATTATTAATCATTTATTTGACTATAACTATTATTACTTCATTTTATACAAAATATGGTAACTTTAAATAAATTCAAATTAATTTTTATTACAACATTTCATTACATCATCTTTTATCCATCCAATAGTAGTGAATTTTTTTTTCCCTTGCCATTTGAAGTATTTGTATTCTAATTACTTTTTTAGTAGATCTTGTATGGACATCTCTTGGCAACTTATATTTCACTGCGTACCTTGTGAAGGCTTGAAACCCCCGGGATTCACAGGTGACTTTAATCAGGGCCTGCAGGAGGTCTATTTACCAAGTCTATGAAAAAAAGTTTTATCCCCACTATTGATGGTGTCCTCTGGAGTCTCCCAACTGCCATGAAGAAACAGGAATGATGTAGATAGGATTCAGAGCGTCTGAACTTTAACCCTTAAATGCAAACATGATTTTTCCTTCCATAAAGACCATTTGTCTGGAGCTCTCTAAACATCTGCTCTAATTTTCTTGACTTGCTTAGTTTCCAACAAAGAATTTTGGAATTTTGGAAGTACCAAATCTTTCTTTAGAAAATGGGAAAGCCAAATAATTCTCTTTATGGCTAACAAATCATGTGCTGGCCAAGAAATTGAATGGCCTTGAAGCCCACACAAACAGAAAGAAATATTTTCAAAGTATCTTAGAAGGCATTAAAGATTCCTACTATTAAGTGTTGGGGCAAAGTTTTAGGGGATTGCCCCTCTGGGTTTCTCAGAAGCGTCTCATCATCATCGGGAATCTGAGACAGGAGACTAGACTGGGTTAGATCTGATGCCAAAAGTCAATCCTTCTTTTCCTTGACAGGCTGAGAATCTTTGTAGTTGTGTTAAGCTTATTTATTTCTAAAAATGCTGCAAAATGATGGAGGAATCCCATGTTCTCAATGGGTTCCTTAGCTGCAGGCAGATTGAACGATGTCTTCTCATTCCCTCACTTTCCCCAGGACTCTGAGGTCACCTACAGCTGCATCCAGGTCTCCTTCAGCCCATCTCCTCCTGGACCAACAAGGAGGAATCTTCTTACACAGCGGGGAGAAGAAGGGATATTGTACAGTGATATTGTGTTTCCCCCCAAAAGGAGGAATCAAAACCATCCCTGATTGCAGGAACGTGTGTCCCTCTTGGTCCAGTCCCTTATTTCTCCTAGACATGGATGTCACCCTTGAAGAGATGACGATGCAGCTCAGTTTTGATTTATGGCAGAAGAGAAAACCCAACAAACAGGGGAAAAACCCTGGGCATAATCTCATTCTATGAATCTATCAAGGAATTGCACAGTTGGTGTCCAAATGGAGCCAGAGATGCTGATACAAACTTGCCAATAAATGCATTTTATAACTAGAGGTAGTCCTTTGTTTTACATCAGGCTATTTAGTGACCGTTTGATATTATAACGCCACTGGAAAAAGTGACTTATGACCGTTTCCCAAACTTATGACCATTGCACCACTCTAATCAAAATTCAGACGCTTGGCAACTGACTCATACTTATGACGGTTGCAGTGTCGTGGGGGGGTCACCTGATCCCCTTTTGCTCATTGACTGTCTGACAAGCAAAGTCAATGGGGAGGCCAAATTCAGTTAACAACCGTGTCACTAAATGGACAACTGAAGCCATTCACTTAAGAACTGTGGGCAGAAAGGTCACAAAATAGGGCAAAATTCCCTTTTACAGGTGTCTTGCTTAGCAACAGAAATTCTGGGCTGCATTGTGCTCAAAAGTTGAGGACTCCATGAATATATTGATAGGAAACAAAAGGCTGAATTGTTTTTAGCCTACTTACTTCCCCAATATGCAAAAGATCATTTGGAGTTAAGTAAGATCTTTAAATGATATTTGCTTCAAAACGCTTAAGAAACTTGGTTTCCCTATCTTTCAAGGAAGGATTGGCGTTTAACTAGTTCTAATCCATCTCAGTAACAGATGATATTTTTTCAGGCAACCGGCAAACTATGATTTAGGTTTAAGGATTGGATTCTGAAACGTTTTGCTCAGATGGCATATCTGCCAAATCAAGGAACAAAATCATGCCCCCTAATCCCAAGAGGTTATCTTTTAGACTCAAGGTGCTTTTCTCCTCTTGAAAATGCTTGTTTAATTGCTTTTTGCGCTTATCTATAGATAGGTATGATAAGTTAATGAGTATTATTTATTAAATTTATATGCCACTCATCTTACTATCCAAAGTGATACTGAGAAGCTTACAATACAATAAAGCAGCAATATAAAACCATTAAAATTAACAGGAACTTAGATAAAATTAGGAACCCAGTATATGAGTGACAATAGGTGGAAATTTCACTTTTACAATGCTATATGTATATCTTTTTTGATCTCCTATTGCCGATGTCCCCATCTTGTAGGCTGTGATATATGTTACAAGGGCTGATCAGACTAATGGTTACGGGGATATATGGTTACAGGTTTTTTGTTTAGAACAGTACAGGTAGTCCTTGACTTACAAGAGTTCATTTAATGACTAATCAATTTACAATAGCACTAAAAAAAAGTGACTTAGGACCAGTGGTGAATGTTACAAATGTGAGCATGCACACATGAACAATTTGTCCCGTGTCCCGCGGCATTTTAAAAAAGTCCCTTTTTAAATTTTTTTTAAATCCAGAACACCCCCCCCCCCAATGGTGTCCCTCTTTACCAATGTTAAAATCTGGTCACTTTACTCTAGAGGAACCCTCCAAGGGATCTTCAGGTGCATTTACCTGAGGTAGGGGGGACCCTGGCAGGGAGTAAGGGGACTCCTCCCTCCTACAACTGATGTAGAATCTGGAGGGGGAAACTGATGGGGAGGAAGGACTGAAGCGACCCCGAGGAGAAGGTGAGTGTCGTGGATCGGGCTCTACTGGGGACCTAGACCTGGATCAGGGCCTGCTGGATTGGGCCTGTTTCTCTGCCCTAGCAATTGTCTTCTCCAAGGCCTTTTTTTTTAATTTTTATTTTAAACACATAAACACATCAACAGAAATAGACACATGACTTAAAACAACATAGGAACAATAATAGCAATAGCAGTAGACTTATATACCGCTTCATAGGGCTTTCAGCCCTCTCTAAGCGGTTTACAGAGCGTCAGCATATTGCCCCCAACAATCTGGGTCCTCATTTTACCCACCTCGGAAGGATGGAAGGCTGAGTCAACCCTGAGCCGGTGAGATTTGAACCGCTGAACTGCTGATCGTATATCATACAGCAGTTCCGTATCGGTTTCTTTGCAGTTAGTGTTTTCCCTTCTATACATTTCTGTCTTGCATTCATAATCTCCTTATTCGTTATCCATTTTTATGTACAATTCTATATTTATTTATACTTAGCTATTTATAACCAAATATTGTTTACCTATATCGTGCTTTATATTCTTACTCTCATTTATTCTCTTACATACAATTATAGATATACATTCACATAGTTATTCTTTTTCTTTGCCATTCTTATACTATTGTTATTCCATTTAAAAGGTTATATAGTTTGGATTGCTTTGTTTACCATCCCTAGCACCTGTTGTAACACCACCTTATTTTCTCTTTCTTTTCTTTTCTCCCTCCCTTCCTTCTCTACTTCCTTCCTTCCTCCTCTCCTTCCCCTTCTTCCTTCCCTTACCTCTCCCCTACTCCTACCCTCTTTCTTCTCCTTCCTACGCTCTCTCCTTCTCTTTTTCTCTCTTCTTCCCTCCTCTCCTTCTCTTGTCTTCTCCAAGGCCTTTTGCCTACTAACCTTCATCCTTTTCAGCCGCTCTGGATGGTCTTGTGCTAGCCAGTGGCTTAGTTGCAGTAGACCGGGACCTGGGTTGGTCTAGCGCAGTAGACCGGGGCGTATGTTGGTGTGGGAGGCTCTCAATGCCCACAGAGGTTGGGGTGGCCTCCGCTAGCAGAGAGTCGGGCCTGGCAGCCATTTTGTGGCACTCACCCTTCCTGAAGAGCTGCTCCAACATCCACAGTCTCCAGACGGTTCTTCTTTAGGACGGTCAGGTACAGTAGACCAGGACCTTCAAATCCTCAGTAGACCGGGGCCTCTCTGAGAGGCTTGATTATGCATTTAGTCAGCGGCTTCGGCGCAGTAGACCGGGACCTAAGTCGGCCTGGTACAGTAGACCAGGACCTGCAAGGCGCCTTTGGCCTAGGCCATGTGTCCGTTTCAAAATGGCCGACGGACCTCCATTTTTTAAAATGCTCTGCTTCACTGCTGCTTGAAAGAGATAGCCGCTGGTGGCTCAATAAAGCCTCCACGAGCTTCTGAGACTCGGAGGGAGCCTGCAACGAACGAGTGCCTGGAAATTCTCTCTTAGGCTCGGCTGGGTTGCTGGTAAGCTCCAGGAGGTCGCCTCAGCGCGCGCCATGCGCTCGGCGCCCCCTCGCCTCTTTCGCGCCAAAAAGCCTCCAAATCCAGCCCGTGCTGTGGCCTCTTCCGTGGCTGCAAACGGCCCCGGGGATCAGCACAGGGAGCCTGGCCCACGGAGGGAAAGAGGAGCTGCCCTACGGGCCTTCCCCGCCGTTTTAGGCCAGCAAGGACTGGCCTATCTGGGCGCAGCCGAATTGGCTCAATTTAGACAATTTAGAATAGCCAATAACACGAATTAAAGCAAGGAAATGTAGAAATCTCGCTAGTAAAAACGTTTCCTGCCTAGAGCGCCAAATCAACAGTCCTAGGACCTGAAAGGCTGGGAGGAAACTGGGACACAATGGGATAGCTGAAGGCGAAGAAGTTTTCGCTCAGTGTAACAGACCAATCAGGCTGTGATAAGACCCCTGCCGTGACCCCGGAAAAATTCCCTTTTACGGGTGCCTCGCTTAGCAACAGAAATTCCGGGCTCCATTGTGCTCAAAACTTGAGGCCTCCCTGAATATACACAGCAAAAAAGTCAGTCAGGCTCAACAGGAGCATCGTGAGGTAAATTCCAGAGCACACAGAAGAAAAAGGCGGGAAAAAAGGGGGACCTCCCCCTCCACACTCCAGGAACCAATCACAGCACAGATTGCCTCACGCAAGTGCCAGCCATCTCCACTCAAAGCCATAACGGCACCTTCTCTCTGCATAACCCCACAGCTCCAGCTATGAAATTTTAATATCTGAACAAAGTCTCTTGTATCTCAGGATAGAATTGAGCCTGCTGGGAAGATTTCAATTATCATTTCTTCTGTTCATAACATACTTTTTTTTGATCTTCCTCATAATGGCTATTTTAATCTATAAAGGGAAATCTAATTTATCATACGGTCCAACGGATCTTGATTGATTGATTTGTCTGGATCTTGGCTGTTGAGGTCTTTGAGTGCCATCCTGGTCCATGTTTCAGTCAGAAAACCCCTAATAGAAACAGCCAAAGAAAGAGACTTTAATGTGGACAGAGAGAGAGAGAGAGATCTGATGCATCAGACAAATGCAGGGAGGATTAGACCAAGGACCATATTCTGCCCTGAAGCATCTCTTACTCATAGGAAAGACTTCGTCCTGTGGAGGTTTCACATCGGACTCTCTGAATAGGGAGGGAAGATCCAGGCTCTTTGCTTGTGGGGTGTTTCTCCTAACTGATGACGCCACCAACACATTTCCTTTCACAAAGTCCACAATCCCTTTTTTCTCCCTATAAATACTTTCAATGACTCCACGTTGCATGGAGTTGGGATCTCCAGTGGAGCTAAATGTCAGAGAAAGAAGCAAATTAAAAACGAAAGTAGAGATGCACTGGGGGAAAGCCTCAATTTCTGCATTTCTGAGTCCACTTCCTGGTCTGGTTGTGGATGAGTCCATGATGGAGAAGGAGGGTCTCCAGGGGCTCCCTTCTTCCCATCATTGTAAAATCTAGAATCTAATTCAAGAGCAGATTCAGAGGTTGTTTTTTTTTTTTTAATCCAGCATAGTTTCTGATCCCCACATTCCCTCTACTCTGGGTAAAACCATTTTTAAAAACTATAATCCTTTTGATTTACTAGTCTAGGATATTTTGTGCCTCAACTCCAAAGCTCTTGGAGATATATATAATATACCTCCTGGGAACAAATTTGATGAAATGAGATGGTAGTTTGGGTGCCCTTCAGACTCATCACAAAGAGGATAATAATTCTGGTGTTTTCGACACAAACCACAGTCTTAATGTTTTTTCAGGGCATACTGCTCTTTGCAAATCTGTTTTTTCCCTGTAATTAACGCTTCTGCCTTTTATTTTATTCTATCTGCCGGTGGATCCACTATGCGTGGCTTAGGACGAGAAGTGGAGCTGATCAAGCCAGAAACACAGAGATGACGTTTAGGCCTCCGAAAATAGCAGAACATTTTATATTTTATTTTAAATTCTCTTTGGGTGCAAGAGAGGCCAGGAGGATGGGCACTGTGAGCAACTGCAGAGAGGAAGGCTTTGGTGTGGTAAAGAAGGCCTGGGAGGTGAGATGGGCTGGAAGAATGACGCAGTTCCTGCCTTGGTCATTGTGTTAAGGGGACAGACTCAAAAGACGTTGCAGCTTTTAATCTCTTTGGGGGAAGGAAGAAGAGAGTGACGGAGAGGCCAAGACCAGCTTTCCAAGAATCCTGAAGATGGAAACCATAGCTTGGATGATAGGTTTGGGACCTCCTTCCCCTTCTCCTTCCCATCTCAATCTGACTCTTCTCCTCCCCAAAGACATTTTTGCTTTCCTCTTTTCTTATTCTAGATCTTTCTCGGGAAATGTGAGTTTTCTTCTTCCTCGGTGTGGACTCATTTGTGCAATGGGGCACTATTCCTGCCCCTCCTCCTCATTTCATCTGCCCCCAGGGCTCATGATTCAGAGCCCATCTCAACTGAAGGGGGTTTGGGGGGGACACAGAGCAGTCTCTCTTCCTCCCATTAGAAACACCCAGAAGGAGACCCAAAACCGCAGTTTCACTGTGAATGAAATAGAGAGATGAATGGATAAGCAAGGAAAGGGGTCATTCTGTGAGTTGCAGTGAACCGTGTTGAGTACAAGGAGCCTCCCTTTTCTCCATCCTGATGCTCTGAAATGGTTGAGAACTGAGGACATCAGAACAGCTGGACTTTGGAGAAAAAATCATGTCTGGGCCTCGAAGGTCTCCCTATCAGCTCTTCATTCCAGTCTTAATAAGGTTTGGGAACTCTTATGATCCAACCCACCAATAGCTAGAACAGGGGTGGGAAAAGACCCCTTTCTCCTCCTCCTCCTTCAGGGCAGCATCCCACCTGCTGCATCCAATCAGGAAAGAAGAGTCCATTGAGATGGTGGGGATGAAAGTCTTGCAGAGCCTGGGATCATCTCTCCTTCTCTTAACTCCACCTTCCCTCCTTCTCTCTTTCAGTCCTTTCATGGATCCTCCTGGGAGCAGGTAAGAGACCCTCACGCAGACTTTGCTTTGTGTTCATAAAAAGATAGACTGTGTTATGGTATCGGGAGGAGAGAGAAGGTCAAATGAAACCGAAAGCCCATGGAGAGATGCTGAAGGAGAAAAACCCATCTCTGTTCATGTAGCTGATTGGCCGTTCTTTCCCACTTGAGTTGGTGCAAAGGGTGAATCCAATTCTCATTGCTTCTTCAGAAGGGATCTGCGGATGGCCATGATCCTGGTGAATCTAAGAAGTTGCCTTGTGCAAAAAGGGCCACCTCCATTTCTTCTCCTCCCTGGTATAACATGAAGCATGGTCCACCAACCCCAGAGAGCAAACAGAAAAGTAGTCCTGAAGGACCAGGGAGGGATGAAATTTGGATGGACCTTCATCCAAGCCAACAGCTGGAAGCCCAAGACAACAAGGTCAACCCAAGATGCTTCTAAGAGAGGACTGACAAACTAGTGGTTTAATTTTTTAAAATGGTTGAGAGGAGGCTGAAGGTTTGATGGAAAGAGGAATGTAATCGCTCTTAGGAATTGCAAAATGTATCTTGAGGAGAAGCTGTAGAGATTGCAGCCCTTATAGAAGTTCAAAGCATCATATTGCTAATTAAAGCTCATAGAACCTATGCTAGACCAATCTTAGAGTATTGCTCAACTGTTTGGAATCTCACCATATATCGACATCAGTACAATCGAGCGGGCTCAGCAGTACTTCGAGGGAAAAGTTTTGCCCTCTTTTGTACACAATAGAATTCCCTAGGCTACTACTAGGCTCAAAATCCTCGGTTTGGATAACGTAGAACTGTGGCACTGCATACAAAATTATATGTAATAATGCTTTACCGGTGAACAACATGTTTTCTTTTAATCGCAATAATACATGTACAAACAACCACTTTAAACTCAATATATATCATTCGAAACTTGACTGTCAAAAATATGATTTCTGCAATAGAGTTTTCAATGTCTGGAATGCTCTACCTGATCCAATTGTCTCAGCTACAAATTTTCACAGTTTCAGTTGCAAATTGAATTCCGTCGACCTTACTTCATACTTAAGTGGTCAGTAGAGGGGGTTGTGCATAAGTGCACAATCGTGACTATCGTCCCTGTCATTGTATTTTTTTTCTTTTATTCTTGTTTTCGTTTTTGTTTGACAAATTCTAATAAATAGATAAATAAGTAAGTAAATAAGCAAACCAATAAATATTACAGCGCAGGAGAGGATCGGTTCAGATATTGAGAAGAACAGCATTCGTTTTTCCAGGCAGATGAGGAAAAAAAATCTGAATTAAGGAGCAGAGGAATGATATAAATTGGGAGGTAAAAGGGGAAATGACACCAGAGAAGCATTGGTGAGTCTTGGTGTGCTTAATAACGGGATTGCAGAGAAAGCGTGTAGCTCAGTTGGAGCTGGAGTGTCAGGTGGCTGGTGTTCTCCAAAATTGATGGTTTTCTTGCATTACTTGGTCCCATCGTCAGTGCTGGTTCTTGAAGCACAGCAGCTTGTCATGCTGGCTCTGATCAGATCTTGCAATGCAAGAAAAAAACCATCCAACACTAAGGACATTGAGCACCCAATCATCAAGTGGATGTCAACGCTGAAGAGGGCCCAGCTGTAGCCATTTTCTTTTCTGTAGCTTTCCTCAAAGAAGCTTTCTTTTCACATTGCTTCAGGGCTGACACAACGTGCAGCTAAGGGGCAGGGATGGGGGTGTGGAGATAACTGGGGTGTCGTAGCCAAAATAAAATTTCCCCGGGGAATCAAGGACGTTTGTGCAGGTGTTCGAAAGATGGAGACTGAAGTCACTTAGCAACTGGACTCTATGCTGATTGGACCACGTAACTGGTGACTCTGGAGGGAAGTGACAAAGTTTTATTTTCAGTGGGGTGTAACACCGGTGAGAACTTAGAGCCAGTTTTCCACCAAGTTTGTGCCAACTTGATATGTCCCAATAAAATGTTCTTTGAGGAATATGCTCGGAGTTCTCAATGTTGCGGATGTATTATTTGTGACCTTGACAGTGGATATTGGAGAAAAGAGTCACGTCCTGTCGGAGTGAAACATGGGTATATCCAGGTTGAAGGTCAAACAGGGCTCCTTCTTCTGGCTGTTCAATCAAATGTTGGAGACAATTTCATTTATAGCGTTGGTTCCTTTTTCTCCATGTTCTCTCCTTGCAAGGATTCCCAAAGCAGTTTATGGATCATGGGAGCCATTCTGGGGATCGGTGGTGGATGTTCTGGTGCAGAGATCTGGTTCCAGGAGTTGATCAGAAGGAAGAACTCAGTGGCTTCTCTTTCTTTCCTTAGGTTCACAGGCAGATTCAAGGCTATCGGCCCCCAGCCTGTCCTCAGATCTTCAACATCGTGCCATTATTAAAGGGGAGGAGATCCCCTTGAAATGCTCTCCCCCAGAAGAATCTCAGGCAGAATCCTTCGTTTTCTATTGCAAAGATCAATCCAATTTAACAATCACGAATGAAAATCTCGATAAAAATACCCTCAATCTCAGAACTGCAGATCTCAACCCAAACCTCATAAAATGTACATGTAGGTTCATTGAAAGAGTTGGAGGATGGGACACTTCACCTCAAAGTAACCAACTGGTCTTCACCTTTGTTGGTAAGATGAATATTTGAGATTGAGATGAGCTAGAAAGCAGGAAATAAAGGACAGGCTGGGGCAGGGGCAGGTGGGCAGGGGCCAGCTGATTGTCGGAGGTACCGGTTTTCCGGCTGAATACCACTTCTGGTTGCGGTTTCTGGTGTAAATATTTGGTTCCAAGAGTTGATCAGAAGGAAGAGCTGAATGACTTCTCTTTTTTCCTTTGGGTTCATGGACAGATTCATGGGTTCCAGCTCCCATACTCTCTTCGTCACTTTCACACACCGTCATTATTAAAGGAGAAGAGATAGCTTTGAAATGCACCCTCCCAAAAAAATTTTGGGCAGATTCTTTCATTTTCTACTGCAAGGATCAATCCAATTTAACAGTCACGTATGAACAGCTCAATAACAATACTTTCGAATTCAGGACTGCAGATCTGGATTCAGATCAAACAGAGATAAAATGTATCTGCTGGTTCCGTGAATCACCTGGAGGATTCATTCTTTCTCTTAAAAGTAACCAGCTGGTCTTCTCCGTCAATGGTAAGATGAATATTCATTACCTGGAAGGATTAACGTCAAAGGCAGCGCTAGTGCTTAAAATATGAAAATGCACATTACACCTTTCAAAAATTAATTCAGCCAACAAAACCCCAAACAAGCAAATCTATTGGTGAACAGATAATTCAAGAACCTTCTTTTAATGGTAAATATATCTTCCAAATAGGATATTGTGCTTGGGATAGAGGTGGGTTTCTGCTGGTTTGCCTCAGATTGGGTGTGGCAGTAGTCGCAGCGGTGGGAGGCTCCGCCCACCCACCTGGACGCTTCTGCGCATGCACAGAAATGTCACACGAGCGCATATGTGCACGTGCACATGAGTGAGCCAGTAGTAAAATACTGTGCTTGGGACAACATTGTGAGAGCATTTACAAAAACAACATTATCTTCATCTCTCATATACTTTCCTAAATACTTAGCTACTTCATCTTCTTGGCACCACATTAAAGATATTTGCTTTTCTTTAATTTAAAGATTTGAATACTGAAAAACATCAGTTGAGGGTAGATAGAGGTAATGATTGTTCAGTCCAGTCTCTCTTGCATGAAAAGAGGCAGGGAGTTTTTGGAACTATTTTCACTTTACACTAAAGTAAAATTCTCTTATTTTCCATTTTAAATTCCATTTTTTTTTAAAAAATTATCACTGCTTTGCCTCATAAAAATGGTGTCATATTTTATAACATAAAATTATATTTTATAATATTAAAATGTGCAGAAATGAATAGATTAACACTTGCAATTAAAGGAAAGGAAGAATCTGATTATTATAATATATAGGAGCTATTTTACCAATGGTTAGAGAATAAAGATGAAAATAATGTATTATAACATTTAATAAATTAAAAAGAGAAATGTTATACTCATAGATATGTGAAGATTTAAGTACTTGTATTAAAATAAGTATACACACACACACACACACACATACACACACACACACACACACACACACACACATATATATATAATCTCACTCACCATCTTCAGGCTGGTGTTTTTGGCTTTTTGGACGAGGGCGAGTAAGATATATATAAGTAAAGTCACAACCCCTGGTATGGCCAAATATGGGAGGAACTTTACTACTTCCATTCCTTGTTCATCGGCTCGTCACAAGAGACCATCCAGACAGAAACCCAATATTTTTACTGTTGCCTTTGTTGAAGCACAAATACAACACACAAACATATGTATGTACGTACGTATGTATGTATGTATGTATAAATAAAAGTTGGGGGAAATGGTGTCATAGTTTCAAGGATGTGGATGATTGCAGGAAATTTATCTGCTTCACAGTAGACATTAATTTATCTCCCTTGTGAACATTTTGCGCAGGTAGCCTCCCTTCCCCTGTGCTGAGAGTGGATCCGTTGTCCCAGAGGGTGAAGGAAGGTGACCCCTTGATCTTCCTCTGCTCAACGGAAGGAGAAAACGCAGAGAAGAAGTTCCATTTCTACAAAGATGGGGTGGAGATCACCAGCAGCTATGAAAGTCTGAGGAAGGATTCCAGCGATCTCTCAGATCCTCTTCAAAATGGCTCTCTGAGAATCCTGCATGCCACCTTCAAGCACAGTGGGGAATTTGCTTGCAATTATGAGGAAAATATAAATGGGCGCTGGGTCATGACTTCTTGGAGTCAGGGAGTGAAGGTCACAGGTGAGCCCATTGGGAGAAGGATGGATGGGATGAATTCTTGGATGTGAGACTATCAGGAAATCCTACCACCACAGCAGAGGTGGTTTTCAGCAGGTTCTGACCAGTTCTGGAGAATCAGGAGCGGAAATTTTGAGTAGTTCAGAGAACTGGTAAATACTACCTTTGGCTGGCCCCGCCCCCATCTATTCTCTACCTCCCAAATCCCAGCTGATCGGGAGGGAATGGGGATTTTGCAGTATCCTTCCCCTGCCACACGCACCAGGCCACGTCCACCGAGTCATGCCCACAGAACCAGTAGTAAAAAAATTTGAATCCCACCACTGCACCACAGGCCGGACTAGGAAGGGCAAAGGAAGATGTGGAGAAAGGCAAATGGTTTCTGTGGGGCTTTTAAGTAAACTCCACAGAGAGGTCCATGAAAAATCCAGAACTCAACTTGATAAAAAAAGGGGGATCTATTTCATTTATAGATTTAATAGAATTTAAACCTTCAAGAACAGGCAAAGTAAAAATGTTCCGACGAGAAATACTAAATCATTTTTTTTTGTTACTCAAACCAGTTGATACCCAAGATACAAATCCTATTTGGAGATATTCCTGGATGGCGATTCCTGTAATAATGCTTATAATCCTGCTGGTTCCACTTGCCTTTTATTGCTGGAAGAGGAAGAGAAGTAAGTGAAGGGTTTTGGTTCAAGGGTTCCCTTACCTGGAGTCCTAGATGTGGCTCCTGATGTGGTTGGAGATGTGGACAGAGAGACCCTCTGGGGAGGCAGCAAAGGGGAGCCAGATCTGGATTTGAGAGACATGGGCAGACAATCTGGGAGGAGGGTGGAATGATTAATCTTTCTTTTTTACTTTTATTGCCGTCTTGGAAGTATCTCCATCCCATGAGCCACTTCAGCTGGTGGAAGAGGAAGTTCTTGGAATGATGGAACCTCAAGCAACAGCAGCAGCTACGTCTTCGTCTGTCAAGGTAGCTGGTGGGATTCATGGGTGACTTTGATCAGCGTCCACATGAGAGTTCTGTTTACACTGGAGAGTGAAACCAGGTTCATGGAATCCCCTCTGATGACTTTTTGTGTCCTCTGGAGTCATCCAACTCTCATTGTGTAGAGACAAGCGTGATGCAGTTGTATCTTAGAGTGCCTGAGACATATTGGTGTAATGTTAGTAGACAGCTGAACTCCAGCCCTTCAATTCAAGAAGAATTTAGCTTCTGAAGATCCACTTGCCTTGATCTCTGTTAACATCTACTCTTTGTTTCTTTGCTTTTTGGGTTTCAACCAGAGAATTTACTGTAGGCACTGTTGTACCCCTAGATATTTCTTTCAAAGATGGGGAAGGGTATTTCTCTTTTTTGCTTTCAATTTAACAAACCATGGGTTGCCCAAGATATTTTATTGGCCTTAAATCTCACACAAACCTACAAAATGAAAGATGTAGTTGAGAATAAGAAGTACCTTAGTAGGTATTCAACATTCCTCTAAATAAGTGCTGGAGACAAAGTTTTAGGGAAGGTTCCTCTGAGTTTCTTCTTAGAAGCATCTCATCATCCTCAGGAATCTGAGATGGGAAATTTGGCTTGGTCAGATCTGATGCCGAAGGTCAATCCTTCTTCTTTGACGTGGTGGCTTGGCAATCTTCCTAGGCAGCAGCAGACACGTTAAACTTACTTATTTCTAAAAATGTTGCAAAAAGATGGAGAAATCCCTTGTTCTCCGAAGATTCCTGAGTTGTACGGAGATTGAATGTTTGAGCAACGTCCCCTGTTTCGCTCTCTTTCCCAGGACTCTGAGGTCACCTACAGCTCCATCCAGGTCTCCTTCACTCTGTCTCCTCCTGGACCAACAAGGAAGAACCTTCTTCCACGACAGGAAGAGGAGAGGATATTGTACAGTGATATTGTGTTCCAACCCAAAAGGAGACAACAAAGTCATCCCTGATTGAAGCAAGTGGTGAAGAAATGATGAGGTGCAGCTGAGCTTCAGTTTAGGGCAGAAGAGAAAACACATCAAATAGGGGGAAATCCTGGGCATAACATTATTCTAGCAGTCTGCCAGGGAATTGCGCAGCTGGTGTCCAAATGGAGTCAGAGACGCTGACACAAACTTGTAGTTTTATATAAATAAATATCTTTTACAACTACTGGTAGTACTTGACTTACAACAGGTTATTTAGTGACCGTTTGCAGCCACAACAGCTCTGAAAAATAGATTCATGACCATTTTCCACGCTTATAACCGTTGGTCATTCCCATGGTCACCTGATCAAAATTCAGACTCTTGGCAACTGACTCATACTTATGACAGTTGCAGTGTCCCGAGGTCATATGACCCCCCTTTTGCGACCTTCTGACAAGCAAAGCCAATGGGGAAGCCAGATTCACTTAACTTCCCTGTCACTAAATTAACAACTGAAGCCATTCCCTTAACAAATGTGGCAAGAGCGGTCGTAAAACAGGGCAAAATTCACTTGACAAATGTCTCACCTAGCAACAGAAATGTGTGGTTGAAAGTTGAGGACTCCCTGAATATATAGAGCAAAAAATTTAGTCAGGCTCAACAGGATCTTCGTGAGGTAAATCACAGAGCTCATAGAAGAAAAAGGCGGGAAAATGGAACCTCCCCCCCCCCGACAAAAAAAATATCCCAGGAACCAATCACAGCACAGATTGCCTCATGCAGGAGCCAGCATTCTTTAACCAATCAGCTACAACCAGGTCTTTGGCTCCCTACCCAACCGCACAGCTCCAGCTATTAATTTAAATATCTTAACAGAATCTCACTTCTATCTCGGTGTAGACTTGAACCTGCTGGCAAGATTTCTGTTACAATGTCTTCTCTTCATAACATACATTTAAAAAATCTTCATAATTGGTGTTTTCATCTCTAGGGGAAATCTAATCATTCCCCTACGTGGTCCAATGGATCTTGATTGAGTGGTTTGTTTGTATCTCAACCGCTGGGATCTTTCCATTCCATCCTTGTTCCAGCCAAAAACCCCTAATAGAAGCCAAAGACAAAACATGGTTTAGTCTCCTTCAGAACTGATACTTTAATATACTGGGGAAAAGTAATCTCAACTGCTTTGTCTGTGTGAGCAGCCATCTTATACTTAGACTTCACTACTATCTGGGGCCGACTGCCATGAACTGTGGGGAGGGGCCAATTCCTGGGGAAATGGAAGTATGAGCTGTATCATCTCGAGGCACTGCCTCATGGCCACCCAGTTGGAAGAAAGAGGGGGCCACAACGCAAATTGGACCGTCCGTTACTCTGGAGGAATAGAGTAATAATATACTTGTTCAGTACCTGACTCGGATAGCAATGGTTCACACTTACGACGGTGAAAAAAAGGAACTTTGCAACCAATCCCCTCATTTAAAACCTTCCACAAAGCAAAGCAGAAGTTACACCTTAAACAAATTTTCACTTTGCCTTGCTCAGCGGCTGAGCCCTAATCGCGGTCCTTAAATGAGGACTGCCTGTATTCTGCTCAAAATGGTTTGTTGGGTCCTTTCTTCATATTAATATAAATCCAAAGAGTAACTCAAGAGCAGATTCACGGATTTAATCCAGAACGGTTTTGGGAACACCCCATTCCTCCAACAAAAATCATTTTAAAGACTCACGAACGAAGGCGAATATACTTGTCTCAGGTTAATGTTGCATTTACTTGCTTTTTATTTAGTAGTCCGGGATATTTTTGTCCTCCAATTCCAAAGTTCGTAGAGATACATAATATAGAGATAATAGGAACAAACTTTAATTCTTTATTGAATTGGGATGGTGGTTTGGGTACACTTCAAACACATCACCATTAGGATAATCATTCTGGTGTTTGAGACGCAGCCAGTAATTTTCAGAACTGTTTTAGGAGAAGTCACTGATTTCCCCCCCCCCCCCCCAGAATTAAACTTTTCATAAGTAATCGATTACATGTTCTTTCATTCTATCCGTCTGCGGCTCCACTATGGAAATGTGTGGTTTAAGAGGAATAACGCAGCTGATCAGGTCGGGCACCCAGAGAGGGGTTTAGGCCTTGCAAAAGGGAAGAACGATATGGCTTTCACACCTCCACCTCACCGGATAGCTACTTTTTTTTTCATTCTCTTTGGGTAAAGAGAGGCCAGGGAGGTGGGCACACTGAGCTGCTGCAGAGAAAAAGATTTTGGTGTGGTGAATAAGGCTGGGGAGCCAAGCTGCGTCTTGAGCTGGAAGGCGTGGGTGTGTTGTCCTTGGTGGGGATGACGCAGTTCCTCCTCTGGCCGTTGAGGTGGAGGACTGACTCAAGAGAAGTTGCCGCTCTTCGTCTCTCTGGGGAAGGTAGAAGACAGCGACGGAGAGTCCAAGACCAGCTTCCCAGGAATCCTGAAGTGAAGATGGGGACCATCCCTTGGATGACAGGTTTGGGGCCTCCTCCTCCTTCTCCTTCTTCCTCACTCCCATCTAAATCCAACCATTCTTCTTTCCTGCGCCCAAGGTCATGCTCCACTCACATCCTTTTCTTCTTGTAGACGCTCCTCAAAAATTCAGCCCTTCCTTCAGAGTTATTGCTTGGATCAATCATCTCCTCCTAGGTAGAAGTCACAAGGAAAATAGGGTTAGATGCAGCTTTTCTGCAAGCAAGGAAAGTTATCTTGATGATAACCTTCTGTAGCTTTCTATTACGATGATGACGTTGGTGATGTTATCCATTCACTCCTGTCCGACTTTTGGTGGTTTTATGGACCGGGTCTCTCCACATCTTTCAATATTGCTCTGTTTCTTTTGAGTTGGTCCGTAGTTTGATGGTGTCCAGCCATTGCTGTTTTTTTGGTGGCCCGGTTTCCTTTTACCACTAACAGCCTCCTTCTTAGATGAAGCTGAATTCTATCTATAAAGGAGAATATTTGTAGCTCGGGATTGAAAGGAGAGCTCCTTGGTGCTCCCTGAGCTTGTTGGTTTTCTTCCAGGCATTTCATAACCCAATTCGGGAACATTATCAGTGGTGGATGGGAGTGGAGTTTGAGGAAGCCTCGAGCACAGATGATGTTGCTTAATTTGGATGATGAAATGATGCAAGAAAACGATGAATAATGCAAGAAAACAACCGAGCTCAGAGAGCACCAAGGACCCATCAAGAAAGCCATCATCCTATCTCTTGCAGTGAATATAGTATTGTGGGTAGGAGTTGTCCTATTTCCACCTTCTGCTCCTACAGAATGCAGAAAAATAGAATTGGAAGGGCCTTGGAGGTCTTGTAGTCCACCCCCTGCTCAAGCAGGAGACCCTATACTTTTTCAGACAAATTCAGACAAATTGCAACTTACTGGGGGAAAGTGGATCTCCTTGTTATGTAATTGCATCGAGAACCAAAGCTGGTTGTCTCTCAAAGGGACTTCTTTAATTTACATGAATTTAATGTATGGGGTATGAAAATATTTTTCCCCAGTTTTGAAAGTGGAGGGTTTCCTTTTAAAAAGTGTCGCATTTATAGGAAATGTAAAACCTATCTTCTTTTCCTTCAAAATTTACTGGCTTTTAGTCCTGTTTTCAAGGTCTCCCTGCATCATGTCTTCCCCTTCAATCTTCCTTTTGGCTTTTTAAATTTCTTCTTCCTGTTGTTGTTTCTTCTACGCTCTTACAGAAATAGAAACTACCAGTTTTGCGCAGAGATCTGAGGGGTTGGGGATTTTTTTTTTTTTTTTGTATTCCGTTGAAACCACTTTCGTTTTGTTTCTCTTTCAGTTCTTTTGTGGATGAACCTGGGAGCAGGTAAGACTTCCTCTGCAACCACACAATGCTGGATTGTGAGGGTTGCCACCTGTGTGTGAAGGAGAGGTGAAAATGTAGGAGAAGGAATGGCAGAACCTGGAAGGGGAGTTAAAAAGGCTACTGGACTAGAATCCCTACATAGCTACAAGCAAACTAATCCCAACCTTCCTTGAGTGCTGTTGGCCCTTATCTAACTCTAACCGAGTGCTGTCTCTTAGGGTCAGGTTTCCAAATAGCACCCAAAATTAAATCCGAGTCCAAGGCAAAGTATTCCTTAAAGTTCCCATTTATTCAGAGAGCCACATTGGCACATTTGGGAAAACCTGAATAGGAAAACTTCCCAGTTTTCCCACCTAGTTGGAAGTTCAAGATCTTTCCCCCACACCCACAAGTCCATCCCATGGTCCAATCTCCCACTGCTGCAGATTCCACCCATCCAGTTCCGGTCAGGTGCAGAGACAAAGGATGACCTTGGCTTTCTAGAAAGAATGTTGTTATGGCTACATATCATCTAACTCCGTACAATCCATTTTCCTACCATAGAAGATGCATAATGGAATAATAGAAAGTGTGGCAGGCCAAAGATCCAAAAGAAAAGATGGCTGCAGGCCTGGCAGTTAGTTGAGAAGATTCTCATGCAGGGGTTTTTAGCAACAAATCAGTTTAGAGCCGAGGTGGCGCAGTGGTTAAATGCAGCACTGCAGGCTACTTCAGCTGACTGCAGTTCTGCAGTTCGGCTGTTCAAATCTCACCGGCTCAGGGTAGACTCAGCCTTCCATCCTTCCGAGGTGGGTAAAATGAGGACCTGGATTGTTGTTGGGGGCAATATGCTGACTCTGTAAACCGCTTAGAGAGGGCTGAAAGCCCTATGAAGCGGTATATAAATCTAACTGCTATTGCTATATAAATCTAACTGCTATTGCTATAGTTTAATATAGACCTGTTTCTAATGCTTTACACAAAATATTGCCGTACCCAAAGCCAAAATATAAACGCACAAGGGGAA
The DNA here is from genome assembly GCF_009769535.1 of Thamnophis elegans. Classification (NCBI taxonomy): domain Eukaryota; kingdom Metazoa; phylum Chordata; class Lepidosauria; order Squamata; family Natricidae; genus Thamnophis; species Thamnophis elegans. The sequence goes on from NC_045558.1 coordinate 142,413,624, forward strand.
ACTTGTCCCCTTCTGCATTTGGGATCTCTTTTGTTATTGCTTGTTGTGGGCATAGTCCCATAGTCTCCAGAAAGCCATTTTGTCCGGTGGTTTAGGGACTAGGTTAGAAAGTGGAAGATGGGGAGTTCTAGCTGTGCCTTAGCCATGAAAGCTGGCTGGGTGACTTTGGGCCAATCACCAGGAGACGGTGAGTTCTAATCCCACCTTCGGTTCAAAAGCCATCTGGGTGACTTTGGACCAGTCTCTCTCTCTCTGTGTGTCTCTCTCTTCCTCCCCCCTCCCCCCCTCTCTGTCCAGTCCACCTCACAAGGTTGTTGTTGCAGAAAAAATAGGAGGAGGAAGACGGGTGTGTTTACCTTCTTGAGTTATTTGTAAAAATAATAAACAAACAAACAAATAAATGATATGATATGATATGATAGACAGACAGTCAAGTAGATTGGCAGACAGATAATATGATAGATAATATGATAGATAGAAGATAGATAGATAGTCAGATGATAGATTGATAGAGGAGGGAAGGGATAGATAGATAGATAGATAGATAGATAGATAGATAGATAGATAGATAGATAGATAGATAGATAGATCATAGATAGATTGATAGATACAGGAAAGGGGATAGATGGATGGATAGATAGATGACAGAGATAGATAGATAGATAGATAGATAGATAGATAGATAGATAGATGGGATAGATAGATAGATAGATAGATAGATAGATAGATAGATAGATAGATAGATAGATAGATAGATAGATGATAGACAAATAGATAGATAGAGGGGAGGGGAGGGAGGGATAGATTGATTGGTAGGTAGGTAGGTAGGTAGGTAGAGGAGAAGGGGATGGATGGATGGATGGATGGATGGATGGATGGATGGATGGATAGATGGATGGATGGATGGAGGCAGGCAGGGTCACAGACAGAGACGGATAGATAGACACAGAAATAGAGAGAGAGAGACAGAGACAGAGAGACAGAGAAATAGACCACTGCTGGAGATTACAGATGCATTTGAACATCTTGAAAGTCCACCCTTTGGAGGTGCTTTCCGTTATGGAGGCCCATCACTAAAGACCCAAAAGAAAGGAAATCCCCCTCAGGCCCTCCAGTCCTTGGGGGCAGAGAGGCATCTGCACAAGCCTTGCACAACGGCTTCTGTCCACAAGAGAAGGGAAAAGGGAGATGGGGGTGAGGAGGAGGCCAAGAGCTCCGGCTTCACAGGTAGCAGAAGAACCCGGCAGTCCGGATTTTGATCAGGTGACGGTGGGGATGCTGCAACAGGCGTAAGTGTGAAAAATGGTCGTAAGTCACCTTTTTCAGTGCTGTCGTCACTTCGAACGGTCCCTGAACGAACGGTCGCAAGTCAAGGACAGTATTTCTAAGAAGTCTCCAGAAGGTTTGAGTGAAAATGTGGAAAACGGATTCCAGGAGAGGATGAAAAAGGAGGTCTAAACTAGTGGCGGAATTAAAAAAAGTTTCCCTACCGCTTCTGTGGGCGGGGCTTGGTGGGCGTGGCTTGGTGGTCATGTGACCGGGTGGGCAGTGTGGCTGCATAAGTGACTCACACACAATGTAAAAGCAGCTGGACTTCACACAACAAGCAGGAACTTCACAGACAATCAGGCACAGCTGATTGTCGCACAACTTTTAAAGAACTTTTAAAACTATTTTTTAAACTACCGGTTCGGGAGAATAGATAGTAAAAAAATGCTAAAAAAAAGTTTAAAAACTTTTAAAGTCACAGCTGATTATCGCACAGATGATCGTCAGAACTATTTTTTTTTACTTTTTAAAGCATTTGTTTTACTACCGGCTCAGCCAAACTGGGTGGAACCGGTAGCATTTCACCTCTGGTTTAAACGATTTCTATCTCCATCGCAGGTTCACAGACAGATGCATCTTCAAGACTCTCCTTGTCTCCCCCACACAGCATTTTTTCCCAAGGAGAGGAGGTGACCTTGAATTGTTTGGTCCCAGACAGATATCAGCCACAAATTTTCATTTTCCATTGTAAAAATGAGTCAGGTTTTCCCATCCTGGAAAAAGCGCAGGAAAGAAATACTTTGAATATCAACACTGCACATCTGAATGAAACCCGGAAAGTTGTTTGCAGCTGCTGGTCAAAAACCGTCATTGGGAGAACATTGTCCTTTTCTCCGCAAAGTAATTCCATGGAGTTCTTGGTTGTCGGTAAGAGAGTTATAGCTAGAATTCATTGTTTAATACATCATGAACATGCTATCACTAACCAGTGGAACAGCTGGCCTTCAGAAATCGTGGGGCCTCCATCACTAGAGGTTTTTAACAAGAGACTGGACAGTCACTTGTCTGAGATGGTATAGGTTCTCCTGCTTGAGCAGGGGGCTGGACTAGAAGACCTCCAAGGTCCCTTCCATCTTCTCTTCTCTTCTCTTCCCTTCCCTTCCCTATATTCTAGTCTAGTCTATTCTATTCTATTCTTGTTGTTGTTGTCAGTTGCAAAGTCGGGTCCGACCCATCGCAACCCTACGGACAACGTTCCTCCAGGCCTTCCTGTCCTCTACCATCCTGCGGAGTCCATTGAAGCTCACGCCGACTGCTTCGGTGACTCCATCGTGCCACCTTCTTCTCTGTCCTCCTCCTCTTCTTCTCCCCTCCATCGTTCCCAGTATTAGGGTCTTCTCCAGTGAGTCCCTCCTTCTCGTTAGGTGGCCAAAGTATTTGAGTTTCCACTTCAGGATCTGGCTTTCTAAAGAGCAGTCAGGGTTGATCTCTTCTAGGACTGGCCAATTGGCTCGCCTTGCAGTCCAAGGGACTCGCAGGAGTCTTTAACTTTAACTTTAACTTTTAATAGATTTATATGCCACCCAATCCCGTAGGACTCCGGGAGTCTTCTCCAGCATCATCGTTCAAAGGCTATTCTATTCTATTCTACTCTACTCCATTCCATTCCATTCCATTCTATTCTATTCTATTCTATTCCGTTCCATTCCATTCCATTCCATTCCATTCCATTCCATTCTATTCTTGTTGTAGTTGTTAGTTGTGAAGTCCAGTCCAAAACAGAGTAAAATGAATAACAGAGCTAGAAGGGACCTTGGAGGTCTTCTAGTCCAATTCCCTGCTCAGGCAGGAGACCCTATATCTGTGATGGCCAACCTATGGAACACCCCTACAGTTCTGGCCAGCTGAATTTGGCCTTCTTTTGAGGCCATTTCTCGCCCTCCGGAGCCTTCAGGGAAACCTCCTGAAGGCCCCTGAAGGCTCCGGAGGGTGAAATATGGACCTCTGGGGAACCTGGAAGTTCGGGAATGGTGACTTCCAGTTTGTCCGTAGGGCCGATTTTCGACTCTGTCTCTAACTTCTTGTCTTCCTCCTCCAGTTTCTTTCGTGTTTGTCTATTCTGTTTGTTCCATTTCCCTAAATGTGTCATTGCCAGGCCTCTAATGTATATTTGCTAGTGTCCCACACATTTTGTAACGCTGCATCCTCTTTCTTGTTTCCTTTAAAGAAAAAAAGGTCAATCATTTTTCCTTATACTGCTGAGAGTTCTTTTCATCTAATAATGTTTGGCTTAAAGTCCATCTCATTCTTTTTCTCTGCCCCTTCCATGTCGTTATTATTGGATCGTGATCTGCCCATGTACTCATTTCTATATCAATCTCGTGTGTTTTGGGCTATTAATTCTGTTGACATCCACATATCTGTTCTTGACCACGACATAGATCTATTTGAACAAAATCTACGCTGCTTCATCACTCATGATGTTCCTTGGTCCCTTATCCTTGTGAATCTTCCCTGCAGATATCCCTCCGCCCCCACTGCTAAAATTGGATCCTTTGTCCCAGAGGGTGAAGGAAGAAGACTGCTTGGTCCTCCTTTGCTCAGCTGAAGGAAGCCTCACCGAGAAGAAGTTCCATTTCTACAAGAATGGGGTGGAGATTCACTCCAGCCAGGAGTGTCTTCTGAAGAGTTCCAGTGAACGTGCAGATCTTCTTCAAAGTGGCTCTCTGAGAATCCTACTTGCCTCGTTCAACCACAGTGGGGGATTTGCTTGCAGTTATGAAGAAAAGAGAAGCAACCGATGGATCATGTCTTCTTGGAGCCATGGTCTGAATGTCACAGGTGAGCCAGTTGGGGGACATTTGGGTGTGTTTAATTCTTGGACCAAGAATGTTCTGACCAAGGCTTCCCGAGAGCAGGAAGAAAACTCCTAGTTCCCGACAAAAAAACCCTTTTATGAATTGACTGCGATTTCTGCTCATTTCACATCCTTTCCAGGGAGAATTTACAGTCACAGAACTTATGTGGCTTGGAGCAGCGCAGTTGTCCACCCTGGTGGCATAAGGGATTCTATCGTGAGCAGAGGAGTGGAGTACTCTTCTCGTGAAATACCTCTGGACCTGGGGTGAAATCCAGCAGGTTCTGACAGGTTCTGGGGAACCAGTAGATGAAATTTTGAGTAATTCAGAGAACCAGTAGTGGAAATTGTGAGCACCGTATTTTTCAGAGTATAAGACGCACTGGAGTATAAGACACACCAAGGTTTTGAAGAGGCATTTTTTTAAAAAGTAGGTAGATAGATAGAGGGATAGAGAGGGAGAGAAAGGGAGAGAAGTACAGTAGGAAGGTAGGGAGAGAAAGAGAGCAGTTCGGTAGGTCGGTAGATAAAGGGATATATATAGAGAGAGAAATAGAGAGAGAGAGAAATACAGTAGGTAGGGAGGGAGAGAGAGTGTGTGTAGGTAAGTAGATATGTAGAGGGATAGTGAGAGAAATAGAAAAAAAGAGAGAAATACAGTAGATAGTTAGGGAAAGGGAGACTAGGTAGGTACATAGGTAGATAGAGGGAGAGAAATACAGTAAGTAGGTAGGGAGAGAGAGTAGGAAGGTAGGTAGATGTTTCCAGGTGTATTTATCCATGTGCTGGAGAAGGAAATCGCTGACAATCTGCAGCACCTAAGACTTTGTTTCTCCTGGCACAGCACTTGATCAATCTAATTCTCATCAAGCAGTTAAAGAGCTTCCCAAAAGGAAAAAAAAAGTTTTTCCACTCTGCAAACCTCCCAAAAATGGCCCGTTTTTCGGGAAAATGTGCCCATTTTTTTTTAAAAAAAGGCATGAATACCCTTGGGGGGGGGGAGGTCTTGCAGAGTGCTCCTGGGGGGGTGGGGGGAGCCAAAGACAAGCAGAAAACGGGACTGTTTTTTGTCAAAAGAATTGCATGCATAGCCTTATGGAGGCTTATAGAGTGCTGCTGGGGGCTGGGGCGGCAAAAAACAGCCTTTTTTTGTTCATTTCTGCCCTCCCCAGCCCCCAGAAGCTCTCTGAAAGCCTCCATAAGGCTATGCACGGCCATTTTGGTGAAGGGGGCAGGGCTTCGGGAGGCCAAAAATGCTGTATTCGGTGTATAAGACGCACCCAGATTTCCAGCCTCTTTTTTGAGGGGAAAAGGTGCGTCTTATACTCCCAAAAATACGGTAGTTCAGAACACCGGCAAATGCCAACTCTGGCTGGCCCCAGAGTGGGGTGGGAATGGAGATTTCGCAATATCCTTCCCCTGCCATGCCCACCAAGCTTCGCCCACAGTAACTAATTTGAATTTCACCACGGTTCTGGACCTGTTTAATTGTATTAATATCTGATATGCGGTGTGGATTTCAAGCATTCCATTCCATTAATTAGACTATTCCCGGAGGGACTCAGGGTGGCAAACAGACATATGGGGAAGGGGGGGATACAAAAACAACGGAACAAGACAGGATACAAAGACAAGTTAAAACTACACAACAATCAGCAATTCGAGTGGGGCTGGGAACTCATCAGTCCCCGGAACAGCCAGGTCTTAACGGCTTTGCGGAAAGCCTGAAGGGTGGTGAGGGTCCGAATCTCCATGGGGAGATCGTTCCAAAGGGCTGGAGCAGCCATAGAAAAGGCCCTCCCCCGGGGAGTTGCCAGTCGACATTGGCTGGCTGATGGTATCCGGAGGAGGCCTAATCTGTGGGATCTGATTGGTCGAAGGGAGGTAATTGGCAGGAGGTGGTCTCTCAAGTACCCAGGTCCGATACCATGTAGGGCTTTAAAAGTAACGACTAGCACCTTGAAACGCATCCGGAGTCCAATAGGCAGCCAGTGCAGCTCGCGGAGGATAGGTGTAATGTGGGTGTACCGGGGTGCACCCACAATCGCAGACGAGCTGTATTCGAGAATTGGTCTGGCAAAGGTTTTGTATGGCCTAGCTTGCAATGCAATGTTAGCCAAGAAGAAGCTTCCCAAAATTCGGTTAACAGCTAATTTTCTAAAATCTAAGGATCTAAATCTTGAAGAAAAAAGCAGGCTAAGATGTTCTGTCCAGAAATACCTAATCATCCTTTTTCTTCATTTGTTGAGCCAGCTTGGACCAAAGATTCACATCTTGTGGGACGATATGCCTGGAGTGCGATTCTTTTGGTCATCCTGCTGGTTCCGTTTGCCGTTTATTGCTGGAAGAAGACGAAGAGGAACAGTAAGTGAAATAATCCAGGCACATGGGACTAAGGCTACAGGCAGTTCTTGACTTACAACCGCCAGAATTTCAGTTGCTAAGCAAGACAGTGGTTCAGTGAGTTCTGCCCCCATTTGACGATCTTCCTGGCCACCATGGTTAAGTGAATCACCGCAGTTGTTAAGTAAGTAACACGGCTTTTCAATAAATCCAGCTTCCCGAGGTGGCGCAGTGGTTAGGGTGCAGTACTGCAGGCCACTTCAGCTGACTGTTATCTGCAGTTCAGCGGTTCTAATCTCACCGGCTCAAGGTTGACTCAGCCTTCCATCCTTCCGAGGTGGGTGAAATGAGGACCCAGACTGTGGGGGCGATGTGCTGACTCTGTAAACCGCTTATGAAGCGGTATATAAGTCTAACTGCTATTGCTATTGCTATTCCCCGTTGACTTTGCTCCTCAGAAGGCCGCAAAGGGGGATCACCTGTCAACCGTCATAAATGTGAGTCCATTGCCAAGCATCCAAATCTTTTTTTGTAAAAAGTTTTTTTTTATTTTCAATTTTCAAAACAGAGAATCCTCCTTCCTTACATACTGTAGAAAGTGTATCAGTTGGTTACAAAAGACTTCCGTGCGTCTCTTCCACAGTCATCAAGCATAATTCATATCAATTCAAGTATTTTAACTCAAATATTTATACATGTTACCCTTATACCTCCACTTATATTTGATTATAATTATTTAAACGTCCTTCATCATAAAATATACAGAAATTTAATACATAACCACATACTGGCATTTCATTTAATATTTCTAAAATCCTCCAATAACACTGAATCCTTATGGCCTCTTCTAGCTAAACATCCATAATATTTAGTAACAAAAATGTCTAATCCTCCTTTCCAAATCACTGTTTACAATTTACGTCCAGTTTCCTTATGTTGTCTCTCTCTCTCTCTCACACACACACACACACACACACACACACGTTATTATCATTATCCCTTCTTTATTTGACTGTATCCTGTATCATAACATTTTCCCCCCCTAATAATCAAGATTTAACTGAATCTAACTTAATTATTTTTTATTAAACTTTATATATAATCCAAAGGATTTCTAATCTTCCTTTGATGGGTACCATTCAATATTCATACCCAATTATTACTTATCATAACAATACACATTGTATACATTATTATCATTATCAATTATTAATTTGACTATATCTATTGTCGCTAAATTTCCCTAAGTTTAACTAGTTTTAAATTGTACACTTCCATCTATCAACCTGTATCTTTCCAGTAGCAAAACAGTCTCATGTCTTCTGCCATTCGTGGTATCCAAATTTTGATCCCGTGACTATGGGGATTCTGCAATGGTCGTAAGTGTGAAAACAGACATAAGTCACTTTTTTCAGTGCTGCTGTAACTTCACCAGCACTAAATGAATGTCTGTTAAATCAAGAAGCACCTGTATTTTGCTGGAACAAGTGTGTGTCTAACATTCCTTCCTCCACTCACTCACCCCACAATTGATATGACTTTGTAAAATAGATTGATGCCAGTCAGAATAGAGCTGAAAGGGACCTTGGAGGTCTTCTAGTCAAGCCCCCTGCTTCAGCAGGAGAGCCTACCCTGTTTTCTCAAAAATAAGACCTCCCTGGATAAGAAGCCCAATCGGGCTTTTGAGTGCATGTGCTAAAATAAGCCCCCTCCTAAAATATTTAAACGCATGCGCAGCCAGTCACCACCATTTCCTGGCGGGGTGAAGGGGGGAAACATGCGCCACGCACCCCACAAGCACCTGCCATCCATGCAGAGGCCGCTCCCACAAACCCTAGCTACTGCGCCCATCTCTTAGTGGCGGCCGCAAAACAGAGCGGCGGGCCCAGTGATGCTAGGGCTGGCAAGAATGTGCCAGAAACAGGGACAGAACTTCTGGCCCTCTCTGGATCAGCTGATCTGCGAGCCAAGGTTAAGGGGCCTCCTGCAGCCCAAAAATAATGAGACCCTCCCCCAAAATGAGGCCAAGCACTTATTTCGTGCATCAGAAGAAAATAAGACCCTGTTGTCAGCGTTCCAAGTATCATGTAGAATTAATCAGAGTCCAAGGCAAAACGATCCTTAAAGTTCCAATTTAATAAAGCAGACAACTTAGCACATCTGTGTTAATCCCAATTCTGGAAATGACATGAGAATCCCACCCAGTTAAAAGTTCATGATCTTGTCCCCACACCCACAATCCATCACATGGTCTAATCTTCTTCTTCCACGCTGGCATCCACACCCAGCTGCTTCCAGTCAGGTGTAAAAGTGTGGAGACAAAAGACAACCTTGGCTTCTAGTAAAGAATGAAAACAACACATTCCACAATCCTACTCCTTTCTATTCCCCCCTCCCATCAACTATACTAATGAAACAGCATAATGAAATATGAGAAAATGTGGCAGGCCAAAATTCTAAAAGGAATATAATTGCAGGCCTGACACCTGTCTTATTTTCAGGGAAATACGGTATATACCATTCCGGACAAATAGATATCCAGTCTCTTCTTCAAAACCTCCACTGTTGGAGCACCCGCAACGTCTGGTGGCAAGCTGTTCCACTGGTTAATTGTCCTCACCTTCAGGAAGTTTCTCCTTAATTGCTTCTCTCCTGGATGAGTTCCCATCTGTTGTTTCTCGTCCTGCCTTCGGGTGTTTTGGAAACTATGTAAAAAGAGAGTTAGAGAGTTAGTTTAACTCTCTTACCTTGAGCCATCTTACCTGGACTCAGAGGTGGCTTCTTGTGCCTGGAGTCCTCGACTGAGAGATCTTTTGGGGTGCTGGGTTTGAAATGATGGGGCAGAAACGATGGGATGAAGCCTCACCATCTTCCTCTTCCTTTTTTCTTTCCTCTTTCCATGGCTGTCTTGCTAATTGCCATCCGATTTGCCGTTGCTAATTGCCCTTCCAAGGTCTGGGAGCCAAGGAACGCGAAGAAGAAGGAAAGGACCATGGGAGGAAGCACCGTCAAGCAGTTACAACACCTGCCAAGGTACCATTCATGAGATTCATAGAGGCGTAATTCAGTCCTAGTGCTAGAAAGGAGTGGTGTTTGTGGAAGGGGAAGAGGGCGATGATGACTGTGCGATCCTTGGTGCCCCCTGCGCTTGGTAGTTTTCTTGCAGACATTTCACGACCCAGCGAGGGAACCTTATCAGTTATAAGGGAGGGAAGGGTGTGGACAGCCAGTGGAGGAGGAGGAGGACGACGACGACGATGACGACAACTGCGGGGTCCATGTTGCTCTCTGAGCTTGGTGGTTTTCTTGCAGACATTTCACTACCCAATTAGATAATACCATCAATGCTAGAAGGGAGTGGGCTTTGCATTTCTAGCACTGATGAAATTCCCTAGTGGGGTTATGAAACGTCTGCAAGAAAACCACCAAGCTCAGAGAGCACCAAGGACCCCACAGGCAGAGAAGGAGGAGCCAACGTCGCAACGTTACATCGTGCGGACTCGACGGTCCGAATCCGCCGATGACACTTTTGTCCCTGGACGGTCCGGCAGGACCTAAACCATCCCGAAGAGACGGTGATTGGGAAGACAAGACCTTGCTGGTCACAGGGACATCGCAAAGTCCCTGATTGACTCAAGGGAAGCGCTTCCAACCGGCAGCAAACAGGCAGCCCGCCCCGGGCTGACATAGTTGGAGACGGCTCCAGAAAGAGAAGCGAAAGTGTTCCATCTGGTGAGGTTTTGTTTTTTTTAATTTTCTTTAGAAGATTTAGATTTAGATAGATACTTTATTTGTATGCTGCCCTTTTCCCTGAGGGGACTCAGGGCGGCTCACAATTCAGGGGAGGGAGGACAAACAAGTTACAAACACGAAAACAATACATCATTAAAAGAGCACAACAGTCATACTATTCGAGTGGGGTTAAAATCTTTAGCCCCAGGCCTGTCGGGACAGCCAGGACTTAAGGGATACGCAGAAGGTCTGGAGGGTGGTGAGGGTACGAATCTCCACGGGGAGTTCATTCCAGAGGGTCGGAGCAGCCACCGAGAAGGCTCTCCTCCAGGTAGTTGCCAGCCGACATTGGCCGGCTGATGGAATTCGGAGGAGGCCTAATCTATGGGATTTTATTGGCCTAGTGGAGGTAATTGGCAGTAGGCGGTCTCTCAAGATTGCCCTAAGGACCCCACAGGCACATTTGTAAGCAACTCCCTCTGTTTTTCTCTCTTTTCCCCAGGAATCAGAGGTCATCTACAGCCTCTGTCGGATCTCCTCCAGTCCATCTTTGCCTGGGCCAGTGATAGAGGACTACCTCCCACCAGAGGAAGAAGGGACACTCTTATACAGCGATCTTCTCTTTCCACAAACAGCTAGGAAACCCACAGCATACTGATTGCATCCAAAGGCAACGATATGTGACTTTGATAGGCAACTTTTCTTCTTCATTTTTTTTTTTGCAAAAGGTGTTTAGGGACTTGGCCAGTTTTAGAGAAATGCCATTGTTCAAAAGGACAAATATACTTTGAATCCAGCCGAGCGTGACTCAGAGTAATTTGGTGGGGGAAATGCAGGTATAGCGTTCCTCGCTCCATCCTCCCATCCCATTAAAATGACCCTATAAAAAGAGATCGGTATAAGAGAAAAGAAGGGAATCGGTTTAGTTTAGTGGTTAGGGTGTCAAGCTAGAATGGAAGCCTGTGAGTTTGAGTCCTAGGTGCAAAACCGAGTGGGTGACCTTGGGCCAGTCACTCTCTCCCAGCCCTGGAAAGAAAGCAATGGGAACCCCAAAATTCATGTCAAGAAAACTACAGAAGCATGGCTAGTTAGTTGTTAGGAGTCAGGAGGAGGAGGAGGAGGAGGAGGAGGAGGAGAAAGGGGAGGAGGGAAGGAAAGGAAGAGGGAAAGGGAAGAGGAAGAGAAAGGGGAGGAGGAAAGGAAAGGAAGAGGGAAAGGAAGAAGGAGTAGGAGTAGAAAAGGGGATGGGGAAAAGAGAGAGGGGGAAGGGAAGGAGGAGGAGGAGAAAGGGGATGTGGGGAAGGAGAGGGAGAGGGAAGAGGAGGAGGAGGAGGAAGGAAAGAAGGAAGGAAGAAAAAGGAAGAGGGGAAAGAGAAGAAAAAGGAGGAGGAAGAAAGGGGATGAGGGGAAGAAGAAGAAGAGAGAGAAGGAAGGGAAGGAGGAGGTCTAGGTTTAGGTTTATATGCCGCCCTTCTCCCAAGGACTCAGGGCAACGTACAACATTAAAAGAAACACATATAATACAAAAGTTAAAAAGAAATTAAATAGATATCCAAACCCAATTAAAATTGACAATGACATTTTTTTTAAAAAGAATTCAAATTAAAATTAACAGTAATCATAATTTGGAGGAGGAGGAGAAAGGAGATGAGGGGAAGGAGAGGGAAGGGAGAAAGGAGGAGGAGAAAGGGGAGGAAGGAAGGAAAAGGAAGAGGGAAGAAGAGGGAAGAAGGAGGAGGAGGAGGAGGAGGAGAAAAGGGGTGGGGAAGGAGGGAGAGGGAGGGAGGGGGGAGGAGGAGGAGAAGGGGAGGGGAAAGAAAGGAAGAGGGAAAGGGAAAAGGAGGAGGAGGAGGAAAAGGGGAGGGGAAGAAGAGAGATGGGGAAGGGAAGGAGGAGGAGAGGAGAGGAAGGGGGGAAAGGAAGAGGGAAAGGGAGAGAGGAAGGAGGAGGAGAAAGGGGAGAGGGGAATTAAAGAGAGAGAGAGGGAACGGAAGGAGGAGAAAGGAGAGGAGGGGAAGGAAAGGAAGAGGGAGGAGAAGGAGGAGAAAGGAGAGGAGGGGGAAGGGGGGAGAGCGGAAGGAGGATGAGGGGAGGAATGAGGATGAGGAGAAAAGAGAGGAGGGAAGGAAGGGGAGGAGGGGAGGAGGAGGAGGAGAAGGGGAGGAGGGGAAGGAAAGGAAAAGGAGAGATAGAGGGAGTGTAAGTAGTAGTAGTAGTCAATATCTGAATTAAGCCTGATTGGCTCTGGTTGTAGTCCGTTGGGAAGACCAAGGATATCGGTCAGATTGACACCACGACTCACTTCCGTGAAGCCACCAAAGAAATATCACCAAGGTGGCTACCAGAAGTCAAGCTTGAGAACCAAAAGAAGCCATAATACGTCCCCCTTCAGTCTTACTTGCGGTAAGCTTTTATCAACAGGATGTGGTTTGTGTTAAATAGGATTTCCACTTGGTTGGCAGATATACTAGGGATGGTTCAGCACGATTACCTCGATTCAAGATACCTTCGCTTAATGCCGTTTGGAGGCATTTATCTCCAGATTTAGAAAGCCAACGTCTCTCGGATTTTTTTTTGCAGATTTTTTGCCAGATTTTACGGGGCCACAAATTCTAGGTTTTGTTGTGTTGCTTTCAAAAAAAAAGCCAGCTGTTTTAGTTTGATCAGAGACGAGGAGAATGTTGTCGAAGCCAAGCGCGAGAGAGATTCTCCAAATCCATCCTTCTTTTGGATTATTTTATCCGATTCTTCTTCTTTTTTCCCCTTGAAATTCTAGCAAATTAGGCAAAAGTGAGGAACTTTTTTTCTGTACGACAACTGCAGTGTGATCATTGCATGGTCAAAAGTGGAAAGGCTGGATAATGGCCACATAGAAGAATGAACAGGGGTGAAATCCAACAGGTCTGGAGAACCTGTAGCGGAAATTTTGAATAGTTCCGAGAACCCACAAATGCCATCTCTGGCTGGACCCAGGAGCGGGGAGGGAATGGGGGATTTTGCAGTATCTTTCCCTGGAGTGTGGAGGGGAATGGGGAATTTTGCAGGTGCCTTCCCCCTGGAGTTGGGAAGGAATGGAGATTTTGCAGTATCCTTCCCCCAGGAGTGGGGAGGGAATGGGGATTTGCAGTATCTTTCCCTGGAGTAGGGAGGGAATGGGGATTTGCAGTGTCCTTCCCCGGAGTTGGGAAGGAATGGAGATTTGCAGTATCCTTCCTGGAGAGGGGAGGGAATGGGGATTTTGCAGTATCCTTCCCCTGGAGTAGGGAGGGAATGGGGATTTTGCAGGTCCTTCCCCGGAGTTGGGAAGGAATGGAGATTTTGCAGTATCCTTCCCCTGGAGAGGGAGGGGAATGGAGATTTGCAGTATCCTTCCCCTGGAGTAGGGAGGGAATGGGGATTTTGCAGTGTCCTTCCCTGGAGTTGGGAAGGAATGGAGATTTTGCAGTATCCTTCCCCAGGAGTGGGGCAGGACTGGGGATTTTACAGTATCCTTCCTCTGGAGTGGGTGGGAGGCAATGGGGATTTTGCAGTATCCTTCCCCAGAGTGGGGAAGGAATGGAGATTTTGCAGTATCCTTCCCCTGGAGTGGGGAGGGAATGGAGATTTGCAGTATCCTTCCCCAGGAGTGGAGAGGGAAGGGATTTTGCAGTATCCTTCCCTGCCATGGCCACCAAGCCACGCCTACCAAACCACACCACGCCCACCAAGCCACGCCCACAAACTGGTAGTAAAAAAAAAATTGAATTTCACCACTGAGAACGGAGATGGTCAGTCAACTTCCTGATTAGAGAAATGACAAGAGGAACGTTTATGGCTGGCTGGACACTCTTTACAGAGGTTTGCATGAAACATTTAATAAATGCACTAAGGACCACGGTTTCAAGGGTTAGAAAAAGTGAGTTTTGGTACTCTAGAACAAAACTTTTTATACTTGCATTTGCTGCAAAGGAAATTGAAAGCTGATTTCTATTTCTGTCTTGACTTTTGTTTTTTTCTCTTGTGTTCTTTATTCTGTCATTCTGGTTAATTTTTATGTTCTCTTTAAAAAATCACTTTTTTCCAGAGGTGGTGGTGTTGTACGTAATTTAACCAAGGTTTGCTTCATAAAAATGGTGTGGAGTAGGCGGGCGCGCTTTCGCGCATGCTGTTGTTTTTTTGTTTTATAAACATTTATAGGCCGCCTTTTCCTGAGGGGACATCAGGGCGGCTTACAATAATGAGGGAGGGGAGTGCAAGACGAGACATAAAAGAAAATGTGAATGAAAATAAATAACAAAGCAAACATTCACTCGGCATTCGGGCAGGGAGAGAGTAAGGTCCTATCCCAGGCCTGACGGGATAGCCAGATTAAGGGCGTGCGGAAGGCCTGGACGGTGGTGAGGGTGCGGATCTCCACGGGGAGATTGTTCCATAGCGTCGGAGCTGCAACTGAGAAGGCTCTCCTCCGCGTAGTCACCAGTCGGCACTGACTGGCGGGATGGAATTCGGAGGAGGCCTACCTGTGCGACCTGATGGGACGCAGGGAGGTAATTGGCAGAAGGCGGACTCTCAAATAGTCAGACCCACTACCATGGAGCGCGTTGTGGATGGTAAGTAGGACTTGAAGTGCACCCGGAGATCAACAGGTAGCCAGCGCAGCTCACAGAGGATCGGTGTTATGTGGGCGAACCGCGGTGCGCCCACGATCACTCGCGCAGCTGCATTCTGGACTAGCTGAAGTCGCCGGATGCTCTTCAAGGGCAGCCCCATGTAGAGCACATTGCAGTATTCCAGCCTAGAGAGCACAAGGGCTCGAGTGACTGTTGTGAGGGCCTCCCGGTTCAGGTAGGGCCGCAACTGGCGCACCAGGCGAACCTGGGCAATGTCCCCTGGTCACAGCTGACAAGTGATGGTCAAAATTCAGCTGTGGGTCCAGGAGGACTCCCAAGTTGCGGACCTGTCTGAGGGGTAAATTTTGCCCCCCAGCTGATTGATGGAACATTAGCCAAATTGTTGGGAGGAAAACACAACAGCACTCGGTCTTTTCCGGGTTGAGTACCAGTTTGTTAGCTCTCATCCAGTCTTTAACAGCCTCAAGGCCCCGGTTCATCACGTCCACCGCTTCATTGAGTTGGCACGGGGCGGACAGATACAGCTTTGCTCGCACGTGGGGCTTGCACGCATGCGTGCGGCTTAGAAAAATGTGGCTAAATAGGATGGCATAGGGGCAGGTGGGGAGTGAATCCGCACGTCGCCAGTACGGTTCACTTAAACCGGTCTGAACCGATGAATATCACGACTGATTTTTTTTTTCTCCTTCTCTTTTCTTTCTTCTTCTTTCTCTCTCTCTTTTTCTTTCCCTTTTTCTCTTTCTCTTTCTTTTTTCTTCTTTCTCTTCCTCCTTCTCTTCTTTCTTTCTCTTTCTTTTTTCTTTTTTTCTCACTTTTCTCTTTCTTTTTTTTTTCTTTCTTTTCTTCTTTCCTCTTCCTTCCTTTCTTTTCTTTCTTTTTCTCTTCTTCCTCTTTCTTTCTTTCTCTTTCTTTTTCTTTCTTTCTCTCTTCTTCCTTTCTCCTTCTTTCTTTTTCTCTTTCTTTCTCTCTTTTTTCTTTCTCTTTCTTTTTTCTTTCTTTCTCTTTTCTCTTTCTTTCTTTTTCTTTTTCTTTCTTTCTTTCTCTCTTCCTTCCCTCCCTCCTTCCTTTTCTTTTTCTCTTCTCTTTTTCTTTTCTCACTTTTCTTTCTTCTTCTCTCTTTTCTTCTTTATTTCTTCATTCTTTTTCTTTCACTTTTTCTCTTTCTCTCTCTTTCTTCTCTCTCTCTACCTACTACCTACCTACCTACCTACCGGTATCTATCTATCTATCCATCATCCTATCCATCACAACACCCTGTTTATATCTATGAGAAAGAGGTGACTCTGGTATTCTCCATTCCCATAAAGAGAGAAGCAGTGAGTCAAGGGACATGTCCTTCAAGGCTGCATGGATGAATATTCTACGACGGTACTAAGAATTATGGCTGTGTGTAATGTTAGATATTGTAATGTAAGGGAAGAAAGTTCAGCCTCAATACCAAACTGACAGCTGAAGTCCTGGTTAAGGAGGTGAGATAGAAATGATCTCACTGACTTATGGGAAATATGTTTGCTGAAGATTTGATTGACTCAGCCTTTAATACATCCGAGGGGTACAATGAGGACCCAGATTTGGGGGGGCAAGAGGCTGACTCTGTAAACCACTTAGAGAGGGCTGTAAAGCAATGTGAAGTGATATATAAGTCCAAGTGCTATTGCTATTTTGAGATAGAAGAGGACTTGTGATTTCTTGGACTTTAGTCTTTTCACTGACTGCCTCTTAAACTAAAATGTTAAAAAATAGAACATCTCAAGTTCTAAGATACTGTAAATATTGGGGGCCAAAATAAGGGGAATGTTTGGGTAACAGAACAGGGTACCCAGATTGCTTCAAAAGAGTGGGCATGGTGTGGGCATGGTCTGGTGGGCATGGCAGGGCAAGGATACTGTAAAATTGAAGAGCCAGGGTGGCGCAGTGGTTAAAATGCAAACACTGCAGGCTACTTCAGCTGACTGCAGTTCTGCAGTTCGGCCTGTTCAAATCTCACGGCTCAGGGTTGACTCAGCCTTCCGAGGTGGGTAAAATGAGGACCGGATTGTTGTTGGGGGCAATATGCTGACTCGTAAACCGCTTAGAGCGGGCTGAAAGCCCTATGAAGCGGTATATAAGTCTAACGCTATTGCTATTGCTAAATCTCCATTCCTTCCCCACTCCAGGGGAAGATTAGGCAAAATCCCCATTCCCTCCTGATTTGCTGGGACTCAGGAGGCAGAGATAGATGGGGGGTGAGCTAGTCAGAGGTGGTATTTATCAGTTCTCCGAACTATTCAAAATTTCCACTACCGGTTCTCCAGAACTGGTCAGAACCTGCTTAATACCACCTCTGGAGCAAATACTCAAAAAATATTCTCCTTCTTGGAAGACAAAGCATTTTGGGGTACGGTGTGCCCGAGTCTTCTTGAGGGTAGAAATCTGAATTGTGCAAGTACGGACTTCAGAACTCTAACATAAAGAGATTTATTACAGAAATAAATTACAGGGGTAGACAAAACCAGCAGTGTGTGAGGACTGCATCTGCTAAATGTCGGGTTTGAGAACCAAAAGAAGGCCACAAGTTCTTACTAATCTGGTCAGGGTTGATTTTTACCTGACAGGATGTGATTGTGGTTGTTAAATACGATGGCTAAATAAGGTTGATTGTCAAGTTTGGGCCAGTGGTCTGAACACAAATTGAGAGGAAGAACACAATTCTGTCGTGTCTCTGGTGTTCTGACAACAAAGGAAATATTTGCTCATACTCGTGGGGGAAAAAATAGTCATATCGGTCCCATTCTCTGTGGTGTAAGCAAGCTGTGGTCGAATGGAACTTTTGCAAACATTTTGCAATTAATATGGGGTCCCTCAGCCCGATTAACCCAATTCGAGATATTCAGGGAGGTACACTTTGGATCTAGTGATGTGCAGATCTTAGACAATTTTGCAGACTCTCCAGGGGCAGAAAAATATGTTCTAGTTTGGTTGCATTGTTTTCACAAGAAGGGCTTCATTATACATAAAAAAATAAACACAAACAAACGTCACATTCTATGCAATTGAATTGAAAACCCTGGCTATTGCATTAATATTGCATGACACAGTAGAATTCAATAGTTAACTCTCTGGGGTATAAGCGTTTTTCAGCCTTTTGCCCTCGTTTTTTTGTCCTGTACCGGATGCCAGATGGTAATAGTTCAAAGAAAATGGGTGCGCAGGATGAAATGGATCTTTAAGAATGTTTTGAACTTTCTTAAGGCAGCGGAAGCTGTAAATTCACGAAGAAGCCTTTAAATCCACTCTCCCCCCGGATCAGTGGTGGGTTTCAAACACAATTTGGAACCTACTCTGTGGGTGTGGCCTCCTTTGTGGGAGTGGCTTGCCGACCATGTGACCTGGTGGGAGTGGTTTGACGGCAATTGTGTTTTCTCTCTCCTCCCTCCCTCCCCCTCCCCTCCCTCCCTCTCTCTCTCTCCTCTCCTCTCTCTCTTTCCTTCCTTTAGCAATAGCAATAGCAGTTAGACTTGTATACCGCTTCATAGGGCTTTCAGCCCTCTCTAAAGCGGTTTACAGAGTCAGCATATCGCCCCCACAGTCTGGGTCCTCATTTCACCCACCTCAGAAGGATGGAAGGCTGAGTCAACCTTGAGCCGGTGAGATTAGAACCGCTGAACTGTAGATAACAGTCAGCTGAAGTGGCCTGCAGTACTGCACCCTAACCACTGCGCCACCTCGGCATCAGTGGCCTTTTGTCTCTCTGTCCCTTTTTTCTTTTTTCTTTCAACTCTCTCTCTCACTCTTTTTCTTTCTTTTTTCTTTTTTTATTTATTTCTTCCTTGTCTTTCTTCTTTCTCTCTCTCTCTGTGTCAGTCTCTCTCTCTCTGTGTGTGTGTGTGTCAGTGGTGGGTTTCAAAAACTTTTGGAACCTCTTCTGTAGGTGTGGCCCGCTTTCCGGGTCCACTAGTGGAACCTCCTCTAACCGGTTCGGTAGATTTGACGAACCGGTTCTACCGAATAGATGCAAACTGGTAGGAACCTACCTCTGCCCGGATTATTTTATTGCATTCTTCTTTTTTTTCTGTTGAAATTCTAGCAATTTCAACAGCATTTTTATTTTTTTGGATAACTTCAGAAAGATTATTATCAGGTCAAAAGAACAGGTGCTTTATGGAATTCTGGGAGTTGAAGTTCACACATCTTACAATTGCTCAAGTTGAAAAACATCGGTATGGAGTTTAATTGTGCCTGCTTGTACTTACATTTTAACTTTTTGGACCCTTCAACAGAAAGTAACCAGAAGGAAGTAGGTCAGAAAGATAATCAGGAATGAATAACAGTTATTTCCCTCGGGCTTTCCGATGCTTCTAAATGTGATAGTTCCTCTACTGAGAACAGATTAAGTTGCGATGTTCCTTCAGCTTTGGCTCCTCAGTTCTTCTACAAGAGCAGAAAATCTCTTCGATGGGTCCTCAAAATTCCATCCCATCATCTTCTTTTAATGATGCCATAATCCCTTGCAGGTTGGAGTCTGGGCAACTGAATGCAGCTGAGTGTTTTACTGGCTGGATGCCCTTCCCTGTTGCCAATGCGGAGTTTTGTTCAGCAGATATATCCTCATTGTGCCCAGAGAGAGAGAAATATCTGCCTCTACCTAGGATTGAACTCACAGCCTCCTGATTGTGAGGCAAGAACTCCACCTCCAGGCCACCACATGACTCTCCTCAAAATTCCAAATATGCCCTGTGAAAAAACACTCAGAACAAAATTATTCTTTTTTTGGGGGGGGAGGAAAAAGCAATTTTGGGGTATAGTAGATGATGAGTCTTCCTCAACACTTTGTGAATTGAGTCTAGGAAGAAAGAAAGGAGGAAATGATTACAGGATTACAGGGAAAGAGTGCATAAATCCTTAAATTAAGTGTTTCTCAACCTCAGCAAATTTAAATAGCAATAGCAATAACAGTAGACTTATATACCGCTTCATAGGGCTTTCAGCCCTCTCTAAGCGGTTTACAGAGTCAGCATATTGCCCCCAACAACAATCCGGGTCCTCATTTTACCCACCTCGGAAGGATGGAAGGCTGAGTCAACCCTGAGCCAGTGAGATTTGAACCGCTGAACTGCTGATCTAGCAGTCAGCCTGCAGTGCTGCATTTAACCACTGCGCCACCTTGGCTCCTAAGTTGTGTGGACTCCCAGAATTCATAGCTGACTGGGGAATTGTGGGAGTAGACGTCAACATGGCATGAAGTAGCCAAGGTTGAGAAACACTGAATTTCATCATTATGGTTGGCACAGCCTCAGGGATGAAATATACTTACTTTTGCTAAGGTGCAATGCGAGTGCGTGCCACCTCCGCGATGCGCAGGACCTTCCGCGCATCCGTAGAGCATCAAAAACAGACGTGATGATGTCTGGACAGGTGGGCGGAGCCTGCTACCGAGCGTGCCCGCAAAGGTAAGCGAAGAGAGAAGGGGAGGGGGAATCCGCTACGCCACATGATTTAGATTAGGTAGAAAGCAGGAAATCCCGCTTTCTAGCTAATATAAATCGCGCATCACAGCTGATCGTCGAAATATTCCCCAAACCGGTTGCATTTTTGCAACCGGTTCGGGCGAACCAGTGCAAACCGGTATTATTTCACCCCTGCACAGCCTCAAGCCTTGAACAACGCCATCCAACTTAGCAAGATCTCCAGGATATTCCTATGATTTCTTACATAAACTTAGGGTTCACAGGTAGGTTCCTACCGGTTCAGCCGAGTAGGTAGTAACTCATCTGGACACGCCCACGAACCAGTTCTATCGGCGGGGCCATAGCGGCGCCATCTTGGTTTTTACTTCTGTGCGTGCGCGGGCAAAGCACGCCCCTGAGCAGAACAAGCATTAACAGAAGCCGAATCAACCCCCTGCACAGGGCCACATCTTTCAAACCAACATTTTTTAAAAAAACAACAACAACTCTCTTTTGCTTTTCTGCGGTCGAACCATCGGGCTAATTTTGCCAAACTCGGATTCCGTTCGAAGGTAGTTAGTTGAAAAGAATCAAGTGAAACCATACCAAGAACCACCAGATCTACTTTTACTTCAGGAAACACTTTTCACGATTCGTAATCTTCATGTTCGGGAAGGGCCTGAGGTAAAATCAGATTGTGGAAAACGGGCGGCAAAAATAACACCCCCTTCCTCCCCTTCAAAAGAA